>NC_042617.1:590203964-590530918 GCF_901001135.1 Rhinatrema bivittatum | reverse complement strand
AAATAAATTTACCTACCTCTGCTGTCCAATAACACCCCTTAACCTCATTTAATAGAGTTTACATAGGTTGTCCCCACAATTATATTCAACCATGTCTCCCATTGTGCTTTCAAGGTAATCTTAAATTATTTATCTATTTTAATTGAATTAATTACCTAACTTGTTCTCTTAGTTATTTTCTAGTATGCTCTAATCTTCTTCTCTGTTCTTTTCCTTGTTCCCTAAAGTTAAAATATTATTTGTAAAGCACGGCCGCTAAATGCTATGTTTATTTTAGCACTGTTGCGAAGTATTGTTGATTGTGAACTGATGTGATGTTACTAAACAAATGTCGGTATATAAAAACTACAAATAAATAAATAAATGTGGTCAGTAATTTTGTTTTTAAGAATAGCTTCTACCATTTTTGCCCAAAACTGACAGATCATTCCTGGAACCCTTTTCAAAAACTGGCATCACATTGGCCAGTTTTAAATTATAGGCTGCAAAACACCAGAAACAGGGCTGCAATTTCGTTTTTAAGTTCCATCAGAATTTTGTGATGAATACCATCCAGTCCCTGATATGTTATTCTTTAGTCTGTGAAGCTGAATTCTTCTATCCTTTATCTGCCTAACTTTAGAATGTTAAAGTTGCTAAGTTCTGATTGGTCCCTTCACTGTCAGTTGTCAGTAGAGGGCCCAATCTTTGATCTTCTCACCCAGTCAGAAGTGAATAAATTAATATTACATAATACTGCCAGCTCTGTGATACTTACTATTCAACCTAGGAGTGCATTTTTGGGGGTTCAGGGAGAGAAATTGGGGTAGAACTGGTCCTTGAGATTTGGCCAAAATTAGGGGATCAGGCGGAAGGGGAAGTCAGTACCTATTCTGCACACTAGAAGGTGAATCTGAAAAGCATGACGTGCGTATCAATTAGGAGATATGTGAACAAGTCAAGCTGGCACGCACCCACCGTATTTTAAAAGCCAGCTAGATACACGCGTATCTCCCACTGCACACATATCTCGCTCCGATTCAAAAAGGTGTATGGTCTAGATAGTGTTTGGGAGGGGCATGGGTGTTCCAGGGAGGGCCGAGAGATGTGCGCGCAAATACTTATGTGCCTGAGTGCACGTCCAGGTCTAGTACCGTGTAAGTTTACTTCTGCTATGAAGGAGATATAAAAGTTAAGAAAAAAAGAAAATTAGCCATATCTGATGGGTTTTAAGTATCTGGGCTAACTGGGGAGTGGGGGGTGAAGGATATTAAACTAGAGGGGTTTGGAGAATCTAGCTCTTAACTAGGTGAACTGGTAGGAGAACTGGTTAAACTGACAATGGTATGGGCGCATGCCCCTTTTAAAATCCCCCGTCTTATGTGGTAGAAATGGGATTTATGCGCCCATGCGCTCACTCATTTAAAATTAGGCGCATGTTTGCATGCAGCCAGGCTATTTTATAACATGCATGTAAGTTATAAATGACTGCGTCCCTGGGCATGCACCAATGTACTTGTGCCAGTGTGCACCCTCGTGCCAGTTTGAAAGTTACCGTCTAGGTTTTTTTTTACTTAACCAGTTATATCCATCATATAGCCAATTAGGTTTAAAGTTTTCTAGATAAACTTACCCAGATAACTTTAGTCAAGTTTATTCAACGGTAGGGCTAAAGTTATCCAGATAGCTTTACCCAGATACATTTTCTGCTTGCTGGAATATTGAATATGGACCTCATTATGTTTTGCCTTCCAGTTGCTCTTTTGTCTGCTGATTTTTATTCTAGTGCTGGTCTCAAATTCCCTCCCAGAATGGAGGAAAACTTTTCAAGTTCTTCTTCACTAAAAAAATACTCTGAAATGGAGGGAAGAATAAATGGAGCATATGCAAAATATAGGAGCTGAAATACCATATACATAGTAACACAGTAATGATGGCAAAAAAGACCAAACGGTCCATCCAGTCTGCCCAGCAAGCTTTTTATGGTAGCTACTGCTACTTTGTGCAGGTTACCCCAAGCCTTATGTTAAGAGTACATAAGGCTTATGTTACTTATGGTAACATAAGGTTACCCCAAGCCTTATGTTAAGAGTACATAAGAGTACACAATCATCTGGTCCCAGAACTCCCACTCATAGACATCACCTCAGCCAACTCAGCCCTTCACTCTTGGAACAAGATAACAGAAACAGCAGCAAACAAACTCTGTCCACTGGCATCAAAAAAACTCAAACAGAACACTTCCAAAAAACAACCTTGGTTTAACGAAGAACTTCAAAAACACAAACACTCCCTCCGACAGAAGGAAAGCAAATGGCGGAAATCACCAACACCGACCTCCCTCTCTGCTTACAAACTCGCTCTACACCAATACAAAAACGCCACATTAAAAACTAAAAGGGACTTCTTTGCACAGAAGATCCACCACATTATTTTCGATTCCAAAGCCCTATTTGCCTATGTATCTAACTTAACACAAACCATTACTCCTAACATCCCGGCAAACCTAGCACAAGAAAAAGCTGAGGAACTGGCCTTCTACTTTAGCAACAAAATCTCCAACCTGATAACACAGCTGAGACCCAATACTTCAGATCCATCAAACCTATACTTCCATCACAACAAAGACACTTCTCTACAATCCTTCGAACTACTCTCTACATCAGAGATACTCTCTGCATTGAAGAAAATGAAACCCTCATCACACCCATCAGACTACATCCCATCCAGACTTCTCCTGCTAATACCAGACACCATCTCTACCGCTCTGACAGACATCATTAACTGTTCACTAGCACAAGGAATCTATCCTGACGACCTGAAAATTGCATCCATCAAACCGCTCTTAAAAAAACCTAACTTAAACCCCAATGATCCCACCAATTTCCGTCCTATATCAAATCTCCCGTTCATAGCCAAGGTAATGGAAAAAATTGGTTAACTCCAGACTATCAGACTACCTCGAAGAACATAAAATTCTGTTCCCGACCCAATATGGTTTCAGGAAATCTTTAAGTACAGAATCACTACTAATCTCCCTGACTGACTACCTTATCATGGGCCTGGACAAAGGTCAAGCTTACTTGCTAATCCTCCTGGACCTCTCAGCTGCCTTTGATACGGTTAACCACTCCATCTTACTAATTCAATTAGCAAATATTGGAATAACAGGAACAGCTCTATCGTGGTTCAAATCGTACTTAGGGAACAGAAAATACAAAGTTAAACTACACAACAAAGAATCTCAGCACTACGCTTCCTCTTCAGGAGTTCCACAGGGCTCCTCCCTCTCACCAACGCTCTTTAATATCTACCTGCTTCCTCTCTGCCAACTTCTAAACAAGTTAAACCTTAAACACTATCTATATGCAGATGACGTCCAGATAGTCATCCCCATCAAAGAATCCTATACTAAAACTCTTGAATTCTGGGATTCTTGTCTTCAAAAAATTGACGGACTCCTCTCCAACCTAAATCTAATACTAAACTCTTCAAAAAGCGAACTCCTCCTAATTTCCACCGAAAACAGTAATACAGACACAAATCCACCACCGAATTTACAAACCCCACAAGTAAGAAACCTAGGAGCTATCTTTGATAATAAGCTAAACCTTAAATCATTCATAAATCAAACTACTAAGGACTGTTTCTATAAACTCCAAGTCTTAAAAAGAATAAGACCACTGTTTCACTTTCAAGACTACAGATCAATTCTTCAATCAATAATATTCGCTAAACTAGATTACTGCAACTCTCTACTATTAGGTCTTCCCTCTTCTCACACTAAACCCCTTCAGATGGCTCAAAATACGGCTGCAAGAATATTAACAAACACCCGGAGAAGAGATCACATATCACCAATTCTCAAAGACTTACATTGGCTGCCAATTCACTACAGAATTATTTATAAGTCCATAACCATTATTTACAAAACCATACATCAACACTCTCAGCTCAACCTTCAAATTCCTCTCAAAAAATTAACTTCCAATAGACCAATCAGAGAGTCCTACAAAGAATCCTTACAAATTCCACATTCCAAAACCATGCGACACATAACAGCCAGAGACAGGGCTTTCTCCACTGCAGGACCATCACTGTGGAACTCCATCCCACCAGATTTGCGACAGGAACCCTGCCTCCCCACTTTCAGGAAAAGACTCAAAACATGGCTTTTTATGAAAGCATTTCCTGACGTAAACTGAACCTTAATCAGTCTTTGACTAATCACTAACTCCACAGCATTAGGGCAATTCGTTATTACCTCAAATGCATTGATAGGCATATATGTATCATATGTATCTAGTTAAATACCCCTGCTTCTTTTCTCTGCTCCAAGTTATATTACTACCTTGTTTTATTGTAACTGCAACCCTTAACTTTCACTTGTATATTGTTACTATTACTACTACCTTTTTAATTTATGTTATTTATTGTTATTTATGACCTCTTGTTACCTTTTCACTTGTTAATTGTAAACCGACATGATGCGATACCCATCGCGAATGCCGGTATAGAAAAACTTAAAATAAATAAATAAAATAAATAAGAGTAGTAATATTAAAAATCAAAACCAAGCAACTGTCAAACCCATAACAAAATTATTTCTAGCAACATTTTTACAGGATGGGCAGCCTTCCTGATAATTCATACAAGGCTGCTTTGCTTTTGGACTTGGCCATAGAAGTCTGCATATCAGTACCTTGGACAATAAACTTAAGACCTAGCTCTGGTTATCATCTGAATTCAATTCCCCTTCCTCCCCCTCCCAGAAAGTGATGCCGCAGTTGCATCAAAATCATGTAAGCTATTTAGTTAAGTGTAGTTATCCCCATGCCTTCTGTTAAGGGAAGCAGCTGCCACTCCATGCTGGTTACCTTTCATGCACCCTTTTAATAATTTCCAGCTCAAATCTTTAGGGATCCACAGGGTTTATCCCATGCCTTTTTAAATTCATTTACTGTTTTTGCCTTCGCCACCTTTTCCAGAGGGGTATTCCAGACATCCACCACCCTCTCCGTGAATATTTCCTGATGTTAATTGTAATTCATCCCCCCCTAAAGTTTCATATCATGAACCCTAGTTCTACTGGTTGCTTTCCTCCAGAAAAGATTTTAGGAATTTGCATCATTAAAACCTTCATCATATCTTCCCTGCACCTCCTCTATTCCAGGATATACATATTCACATCATTCAACTTCTAATAAGTCTTCCGATACAGACCCCACAATATTTCGATCGCCCTTGTCTGAACCATTTCCGTCCTGTCTCTATCATTTTTGAGATACGGTCTCCAGAACTGAACACAGTACTCCAGGTGAGGCCTCACCAAGGATCTGTACAAGGGGACTATCACTTTTTTCTTACTTGTTATTCCTCTTGCTCTGCAGTCCACCATTATTTTCCTTTTCTTACTCGATATTCCTCTCTCTATGCAGCCCAGCATTCTTCTGGCTTTAGCTATCGCCTTGTCACATTGCTTCACCGTCTTCCGATTGCTAGATACTATCACCCCAAGGTCCCTCTCTTGCTCCGTGCACAACAGCCCTTCACCCCCATCACATATAGTTCTTTTGGATTACCACACCACATATGCATGACTCTGCATTTCTTGGCACTGAATCCCAGCTGCCAAGTCTTTGACCACTTTCTTAAATTACTTTTCATTCTCTCTGCTCCTTCAGGCGTTTCCACTCTGTTGCAGGTCGTAGTATCATCTGCAAATAGACAAACTTTACCTTCTATCCCTTCCACAATGTTGCTCACAAAGATATTGAACAGAACCGGTCCCCAAACCCATCCCTGTGGCACTCCGCTTAAAACCTTTCTATCTTGTTAGAAATGTAAAGAAAAGCAAAAGAAAATTGAAACCTATCTGGTTCTCAAAGGAGGTGGCTGACAAAATTAAAGCTAAAAGAACAGCATTCAAGAAATATAAAAGATCCCAAAGGGAGGAACACAAAGAAGAATATTTGATTCAACTGAGGGAGACAAAGAAATTAATCAAGTTGGCAAAAAGTCAAGCGGAAGAGAGGATTGCCAAGGAGATAAAAAATGGTGACAAAACATTTTTCAGATACATCAGCGAAAAGAGAAAGGTCCAAAGTGGTATAGTGAAATTGAAAGGTGATAATGATCAATGTGTGGAGAGAGACGAAGAAATGGCAGAAATATTAAACGAATACTTCAGCTCTGTGTTCACTAAAGAAGACCCTGGAGAAGGACCATCTCTACACAACAAGAAACTGGAAGGAAATGGAATAGATGAAAATCCTTTTACAGTAGAAAATGTGTGGGAAGAGCTAAAGAACCTGAAAGTGGACAAAGCCATGGGGCCTGATGGGATTCATCCAAGGATATTGAGGGAGCTCAGAGATGTTCTGGCGGGTCCGCTGTGTGACCTGTTCAATAGATCCCTTGAAACGGGAGTGGTGCCGAGTGATTGGAGAAGAGCGGTGGTGGTCCCGCTTCACAAGAGTGGGAACAGGGAGGAGGCTGGCAACTACAGACCGGTTAGCCTCACTTCGGTGGTGGGAAAAGTAATGGAATCACTGCTGAAAGAGAGAATAGTGAACTATCTACAGTCTGGAGAATTGATGGACCAGAGGCAACATGGATTCACCAGGGGAAGATCCTGTCAAACAAATCTGATTGACTTTTTTGACTGGGTAACCAAGGAATTGGATCGAGGAAGAGCACTCGATATCATATACTTGGATTTCAGCAAAGCTTTTGATACGGTTCCGCACAGGAGACTGGTCAATAAAACGAGAAGCTTGGGAGTGAGTGCCGAGGTGGTGACCTGGATTGCAAATTGGTTGACGGACAGAAGACAATGTGTGATGGTAAATGGAACCTTCTCTGAAGAGAGAGCGGTTTTAAGTGGTGTACCGCAAGGATCGGTGTTGGGACCGGTCCTGTTCAATATCTTTGTGAGCGACATTGCGGACGGGATAGAAGGTAAGGTTTGTCTTTTTGCGGATGACACTAAGATCTGCAACAGAGTGGACACGCCGGAAGGAGTGGAGAGAATGAGACGGGATCTAAGGAAACTGGAAGAGTGGTCGAAGATATGGCAGCTGAGATTCAATGCCAAGAAGTGCAAAGTCATGCATATGGGGAGTGGAAATCCGAATGAACTGTATTCGATGGGGGGGGAAAGGCTGATGTGCACGGAGCAGGAGAGGGACCTTGGGGTGATAGTGTCTAATGATATGAAGTCTGCGAAACAATGCGACAAGGCGATAGCAAAAGCCAGAAGAATGCTGGGCTGCATAGAGAGAGGAATATCGAGTAAGAAAAGGGAAGTGATTATTCCCTTGTACAGGTCCTTGGTGAGGCCTCACCTGGAGTACTGTGTTCAGTTCTGGAGACCGTATCTACAAAAAGACAAAGACAAGATGGAAGCGGTACAGAGAAGGGCGACCAGGAAGGTGGAGGATCTTCATCGGATGACGTACGAGGAGAGATTGAAGAATCTAAATATGTACACCCTGGAGGAAAGGAGGAGCAGAGGAGATATGATACAGACTTTCAGATACTTGAAAGGTTTTAATGATCCAAAGGCAACGACAAACCTTTACCATAAGAAAAAAATCAGCAGAACCAGGGGTCACGATTTGAAGCTCCAGGGAGGAAGATTCAGAACCAATGTCAGGAAGTATTTCTTCACGAAGAGGGTGGTGGATGCCTGGAATGCCCTTCCGGAGGAAGTGGTGAAGACCAGAACTGTGAAGGACTTCAAAGGGGCGTGGGATAAACACTGTGGATCCATAAAGTCAAGAGGCCGCCAATGAAGAGTGGGTGACTCGCCAGAATGATGGCTACTGCCTGGACACAATACCCTTATTCAATAAACATACACATGGTTACTGTGACTCCAACATCACTCTAAGCTTCAACAGCAAGAGGAAATGTGGAAAAAAGGATTTGCACTCACAAAGCCGGGAGTAGCTGGCTTGTTACGGCGGTTACTACCCCAAACCAAATGTGCCTGATACTTCACTTTCGATGCACATCCAGCATAGCTCTCTGCTCCAACGGCAGGGGAGAAGAAAAACTGATACTTCACGCATACCCAGCATAGCTTCAACGGCAGGGGAGAAGAAAAAAGGATTCACACTCACAAAGTGGGGAGTAGCTGGCTTGTTACGGCGGTTACTACCCCAAACCAAATGTGCCTGATACTTCACTTTAGATGCATATCCAGCATAGCTCTCTGCTTCAACGGCAGGGGAGAAGAAAAACAACCAATAAGGGCTGTATAATATAGTCTGGGTTAAAACAAATAAGCATGGGTGTAGCTTGCTTATTGCGGCGGTTACTACCCCTACTACCCCCTAACTAATCAAGCTAGATATTTCACTTGGATGCAGCTCCATCACTGCTCTCTACATTAATGGTGGGGGAGGAAGGGAAATAGAACCAAGAGCTAAAAGAAACAGATAAGTATGAGAGAAAAAATGTGTGAAGCTTGCTGGGCAGACTGGATGGGCCGTTTGGTCTTCTTCTGCCGTCATTTCTATGTTTACCATTATACGCTGTGTGCTGTCAGTCAACCAGTTTGTTCTCCACTCCACCACCTTGGCACCGAGTCCCAGCTTCTAATTTTATTTATAAACCTCCTATGCGGAACCGTATCAAAAGCTTTGCTAAAATCCAAGTAAATCACATCAAGTGCTCTTCCTTGATCCTAATTCTCTAGACACCCAATCAAAAAAATCGATCAGATTTGTCTGACAGGACATTCCCCTGGTGAATCCTTGCTGCCTTGGGTCCAGCAACCCACTGGACACTGTATATGGACATTGAATGCTGACCACACAGAGTCGCTGAGAAAAGAGCACTTGAACTGTTTTGATTTCAAAAGTGGAAATTTGCATGTAGGCTGATCACTTGAAGAGTTAGTACATCAAAAACCTTTAAACAAATAAGGAACGGTAACTTTCAAACAGCCACGCAGGCATATATGTACGTGCGTATGCCAGCTCATGCCCAGAGACATGTCCATTTTATAATATGCATCTATGCACGCTTATTATAAAATCAGAGTACTCATACATGTACGTACAAATGTATATGGGCACATGCATATGTGCACAAATGCCAGGTCTAGCGCATAAGTGGGGGGATTTTATTACATACGTACACTGATAGAATTACCGATTTCCCCAGTCGTTCCCAATTTGCCCAGGTAAAGGCTATGACTTCCTAACCCCCCTAATTAATCTGCCTCTCTTTTACTCTTTTAGCCCCAACCCTTCAAACCTCACTAACTAGCCTCGTTTTTTTTTTTATTATACTAGTTACACGCCATAGCAGAAGTAAAGTTACGTGGATAGGGACCTGGCCCGTGCTTGGGTGCATAAATAATTACACATTGTTTTAATGATAAAATCTGGGAACATCCATGCCCTGCCCCTTATTTCCCCCAAAAGCGAGTTCATACCGGGAGATATGCATGTTCTTGCGCATTTTAAAAAATCCGTGTGACATATGTCGGCCCAAGAGATGCACATATCTCCCGGTTTTTGTGCACTCCGAGCTTTTAAAATTTACCCCTAAGTTCTGTATATAGGCCTTAGGCCTAATCTGTATTTCCTGACTTTGCTGGCAACATATTTCGCAACCATGTGCTTTGGCAAGCTTAGTACCGGAAGAAGCCAACACCCCAGAGACGATACCTGATTGGACTATAAAGTAACGATCATAATTGGATATTAGAAGAAGTTAATACACCCAGGATGTGCATCAATGTATTACTATTGGACAATGAAAAAAGTTTATAAACTCCAGCCCGAGGGCTCCGCATTTGAGAAGCAAGCTGAATGCCAATTGCCACTGACCTGCATCTCCAGAGAAACAACGACTTCCTCTTTTTCCTTGTTCCTCTTATCTGTATTGTCTGTTCAATAAATTTGCCTTTTAGATCATAAAGCTGTCTGAAGGTGCTTTCCGAATACCCGCCAAAAACATATTGGTGCCGTGACTCGGATGACCTAATGCGGGTATCGCGGACCAGCACACCTTCAGGAATATCTCATTGCCAGCATCGAAGGAAGTAAGGGTGCCGTCGATCGGGAGTGGGGACCTACCCTGAAGCATCCAGAATCTACTTTGAGATTTTTGAGACCTGAGGCACTTCAGAAACCACGAAGGAAGCATTTGAGGAAGTAAGTTTTACTCTCAAAGAAAAGAAAAAAAAACTGTTCAGAAACTTTTATTCTTTCTTAGACCACAGCCCAGCGCGCACTGCTATCTGGTAGATTTTGTACAGTACCAATCAGTAAGCCCAAGCTGAATATTGCGACACACCACCTGGGGCTCTTGCCGGAAACCCCCTAGGGAACACGTACCGGGACGGAGTAGGAACTGGTCAGGTGGACCCCGTGCTGCGAGAAAACTGAGAGAAAACTAAGCACGCAGGATAAGAAGCCTTCAGATTAAGCATTCTACGGGCAAACATACGTGGAGCTGTCTGGAAAGGTAAGTAAAACTTGTCTTATACGAGTGAGTCATAGGTTTTTCCGTTAGTGTGCTAATAAGTTCGAAAACAGGTGACGGATTTGATGCCGCATCTGGCCCTATCCCGGTTGTTTCGGCGGCAACGCACTGGAGCCCGAGTACAGTAGAAAACGGTAACCAGTCAAACGGAAAGGAGTAGATAGGTCTTCAGTACCCTTGTCTGCAGGCTGTCTCTCCCTGCCCCGCTGTGAATACCTTCGCGTTTGAAGAAGTACAGCACACCGGAAGCGTGGATTCCGCGATACGGTGAAAACTACAATTAAGGTAAGGTTGAACCACTCTTTCTCATAAGGGAGTGGCTACACGAAATTTATTATTAATACTTGTGTCGTAGTCTGGTCTGCAATATTGAGAGATCCCAAGATGGTAGGAGAGGTTAGTGAGTCATGTCCCCTGAACAAAGTCATTGCCCTGCTTAAACCCAATGAGAAGTTGATTCGTAAATACCATTCTAAGTGGGTAGCGTGGGCAGAGAAGGATGCTTTCCTTGCATGGCCAGCAGGAGGCTCCTTCGACACGCCCTTGCTCGTACAGCTTATGACATTTCTGGAAAACAAGTATCGTAAATCTAATGGGCAAGACGTAAAAACACTGGCAAACCATGTCCAAATTCATAGTTGGTTTGTCATGACAAAGGCCTTTTTAGAAAAAGAGGAAGAAATTAGTAAGGAATCCACATCACCGCCTCCTTATAGGATTGCTGACACTGCTTCCAGATGTCTAGTGCAGAGTACAGGACCCTCTCCACCTTTGGAGAAGGCGATGACCACAGTAGGATACTTCCATTTAATTCCTACAGCATCTCCTGAGGAGACACCACACCCTGATTGGCCCACACCACAACGTCGTCTACCCAAAAATTGTTATGAGTGTGGAAAACCTGGCCATTACAGTAAAGATTGTCATTATCATCTTGGCATACAGTGCTATCAGTGTGGACAACATGGTCATTATAGTAGGGATTGCCACTATCGGCCTAACAATCACTCTTCATTCCCCAGAAGGAATATTAGAGGCAGATATGCTGCAAGGGGGGGACCAAGTAGACCTCCGCCTAATGATAGGCCTCCACCACAATTTGACCCCAATAATTGGAGGAGTAGTGGGAGTCAGAGTAAATACGCCCCTTCATTACCATGCCGTCAGGCTTTAATAGCCAACATGCATGTCCCCAGATAAAGTGAGTTCACACATATCAGAAAAGGAATCAGCGTATGTAGGACCTTACATTGCCACCTTAGTGAAGCTTGGACAGGACACAGTGTGAACTTAATATGAAATACAGTTTTGAATAGAACCACATTTAGGAAAACTTCCTTATTCTGAGCCTTATTTTTATAGCTATTGCTTGCATTACTGCAGTATTCATTTTAGGACAAAGAAGTTAAGATAAGAATTTGCTTACATAGGATTTGTTTACATAAGACTAGTAAATCCTTGCCTGTCTTCCCGGTGTCTGTCATGTAAGCCGGAGTGATACGCATATTATACAGGAACCTCCGGTATATAGAATCCAGAAATAAATAGATATGTCTCTATAGACTTTGCCTGACTAATTACGTGCCTCCCTGTCTCCTGTAGTAGGGACAGCAGCCATACATCTGAGCCCAGTGTATATCTGAGCCAGATACATGTGGTCAGTTTTTATCAGATTACAGAACTTTTGTAATGCCATCACAGACGAGTACCGCCCTAAAATTAATGGGCTTCTGGACAGATATAACGGGTTGCTAGGCTTCCCATGTTAATGTATTTACCGGTCTTATTGTTCAAGTTATTAAGATTTAGTTATGTTATTATTTGCAGGTATATTTTTAGTATAAGCATTTTTAGTATAAGTAAGTTAATTCTCAAACGGTACCGTATAGCCTTAGGTTTTAAGTTTAAGTTTTTCAGTTTTAAATGTAAGTTCCTCTTTTCAATGTGAATGCATTTCTATTAAGGTGATCACCAAGCGCATGCGATATCTTCCTCTTACAACATATTCTTTCCTTTCTGATCTAAACTGTACGTTTGTGGTAAAAGAGGGATCAAGGGGGGAGCTGGACACATCTCCCACCAAAATAAATCCCCTTTGCTCTCAACTTTACATGCTGATCTGTTATTACGTTAATGACTTCATATTCCTTTAATACTGAACTGGAGCACTGACAAGAACATATACTAGTGTTAAAATTTAGAATCTGAGCTGCTGAATTATGATTCTGAGAGGAGAATTATGAATTTGAAAAGACATTTTAGCTAAAGAGTTAAACTGTATCTTAGAGAAAAAAAAGGGGAAGTAAGTGTTGCAAGGCATAGCACTGCTTATCTGTTCTGCCAGCACTGGCTGTGCTGTGAACGGAAGAAAAAAAAAGAGAAATAATTGTTAGTTTAAAATGTAGCATATTTAAGTATTAATATTAATTATTTGATATTTGAGTTCTAATTATTCTAATTATTTGGTATGACACATTGACTATAAGCTCAGAACATTATTGATTGAATTTATTTAATATTATTGGTTGGACATCTATATGTACAATATTTGCTAATTTGATATTTCGATTGTATGCTAGTATTTACTTTTCAGGTCTTCAAGGACTTCAAGGACCTTTAGTTTTATTTTCCTTCTTCTACCTTTTGGACAGAATTCTGAACTTTTATTTTTCATATACATTTTTGATTTTTGATCCACTTTTCTTTTGATACATTTTTGATATGAATTTTGAGCTCAAATTATATGTTATCTGTTGTTTGTCCTATGTGATGAAGACAAGGAATGTATATTTGAAGGATGGATGAGTGTGTGTCAGTCTAGTGTGACTTATGTTTAATGTAATGTCTGAAATATTCATTGTTTGTGGTTTAGCTTACCGCAGATGACTTTCCTTTAAATGCTTAATTTGTCTTTATGCTGCTTTACCATATTAGGTATCTGAAACCATTAAAGAAGCACATATCCCCATTAGGCCGTGACGAATGAAAAGCTGTTACACCTTACTGAAAGCTTGAAAACGACATTTATGGGACTTACTCCATTCTTCCCATCCCTTCTACGGAAGTCTCGCCCTAATCACAGAATTCATCCTTAACTCATCATTGAACTTTATTACTCTTGTTCGCTTATATTTTTCCTTTATGTTGTTGTACTTTACTTTAATGCAGTCCTCATGATTGTGTGAACCTTATTGCCCTGATCAGATTAGATCCATTCCCAATTCTTGTCAGCTCTTTACGCAAAGACTAACTGTTATGCAGTACACCACACTATACATTGTCTAATGTCAATGATAATTGATTGCCATACACACCAAGCCCGAATGCTACTCTGCAAATGCCATGATTTGGATATCTACATACATCTACATACACCTACACGCTACACATTACATTACCCTAAAAACACTAAAGTTTTGCTGCTATTCCCAGTTCTCTCATATCCATTATATGATTAATTGAGATGATCATTCATCTCTAGGTCCCATAGATAACTATAGATAACTGGTTTGAATTGCCATCTATTATTGCTTTCCACGTTATGTTCATCTCCAGTTGTTATGACCTGCCTTTCTTGGTCCAGACTTGTTTGGACATCTGCGAGCCAGTGACAGACCGGCGCAGTGTGCTGCAGCATAGTTTGTCAGTTCAGCCTTCACACCGTTCTTAGGCAGCTCATGTGAATAGGCTGCACAGACAAGCTATGCCCAAATTGAAGAGGACATACATAGCTAGTAATTTTAAAGGTTTAATGTAGTCCCAAATATTTATATAGTTATTCTTGGTTACAAGTTAAAGACAGAATTATGACATTCATTTGATTTCCCAATTCTTAAACACCACACAGTTAGCATTTGTAGATCCCATTGCATTAGTTACAGACATTCATTCCAAAAGAATAATGGATGTCTTCTTCAAATCCTACTACTATTAGTTTAAAGCATTTGTTTATATTCTCATAACATTCCAATGCATGGTAGGCTAAGACATAAGCAATAGTACTCCCAAGCGTGGTTTTGCTTCTGCTATGTCTCAAATACTCTCAAGTTACTCTCAAGTCATCGCAGTTCGACAACACCTAATGATGAATATAATTGAATCTCCTTCTGAAGCTAATGAGTGAGATTTTCTAAAGGGTAAGGTTGTATTTTTATAGAATTTGGTTTAATTGACGGGAAACACAGTTTAAAGTGGCTTACATTTCTAAGTGAGTTTGCAATGGTTAATTGTGAGAATGAATGAAGTTTGTTATTTTAATGGCCTAAGACATCATCGGTGAAGATGACATCAATAACAGCAGCAATGTTACCTCCTCAGGCTGTTATGCTTAACGATGACGGGTAAGCACCAGGTAGCCTATCATTAGGATTGCGTACCATGGGCAACCTAAGACAGTGGCATTAACCCTGAGTAGAATGATGGATTATTGCTTCAACCATTCTAACCATTCATTGACAATCAATAATCAATCATTGAGAGGAATAATTGGAAATATAGGTCACTGGTATGCTGCTAATAGGAGCACACTACAGAATCTTGGGTCAACTGGAAGAAGGCCAGAACAATACCTGAATGAAGGATGAATGTGAGATTGAATGACAATAAAGCAAAGTACAAAATGAGAATGCGTGAACGATTGTGATTGTGATTGTGAATGTGAGTTATGTAAAAGGAATGATTCAACACCATAAAGAATATGGAAGCCATTTTTAACGGTCCAAAAGGTGGGTCATACTAAATTGATGCTATGACCATTCCAATCCAGGAAATACAATCTCAGCCTTTCATTGGTGAATCGTTCCCAAACGATTCAAGGGGGGGAATGTATATAGGCCTTAGGCCTAATCTGTATTTCCTGACTTTGCTGGCAACATATTTCGCAACCATGTGCTTTGGCAAGCTCAGTACCGGAAGAAGCCAACACCCCAGAGACGATACCTGATTGGACTATAAAGTAACGATCATAATTGGATATTAGAAGAAGTTAATACACCCAGGATGTGCATCAATATATTTCTATTGGACAATGAAAAAAGTTTATAAACTCCAGCCCGAGGGCTCCGCATTTGAGAAGCAAGCTGAATGCCAATTGCCACTGACCTGCATCTCCAGAGAAACAACGACTTCCTCTTTTTCCTTGTTCCTCTTAACTGTATTGTCTTTGTATTGCTATCAATAAATTTGCCTTTTAGATCATAAAGCTGTCTGAAGGTGCTTTCCGAATACCCGCCAAAAACAGTTCTTAGCACCCAAATTTTAAAAGCCAGTCAAGCGTAAGATTGGGGGGTTATGTGCGTGGCCAGGCCTTGCGGGCGCCGCATGCATTTTACAAAGGGCCTGGCCATGTGCGTAACCCCTGTTACGTGCTGAAGTGCTAGGCCCAAAGAAAGGGGTGGGCCGAGGGGGTGTGTCTGAGCCAGGAAAGTGCCATTTGATGATGTCCTGGAGAAGAGATCACTTCTGCTCCGGAGGAGCATTAAGTAGCAAAACAAAAAAAAAATAGGGGATAGTTAGTGATAGTTTAGGGATCGGGGAGGAGAAGGGAAGAGGGAGGAAGGATATGGTTAGGGTTAGGGAAGGCCTACCTGCGTTGCTGTGCGTATTTTTTAAAAATGCCCCCTGTTGTGCGCATGACTGACACCTGCCCGCGCATGCATGCACCAATTATAAAATCGGGTGCGCATGTACGTGCGGATATCATATTTATAACATGTGCACGTCGGGAACTGTTCACACATGGACGTGTGTGTGTACCTTTTAAAATCGACCCCTAAGTGCATACAAAAATGTTTTAAAAAAAGATGTCACACAGCAATATATAACAGTTTCTAGCAGTATATCATTGGTATATGATCTTACCGAAGTACATTGAGCCGAGTCTATGGCTGGATACAGTTTTATATGATACCAGTTAAGGTGTATCCATTCCCTCTTGTATTACAGATTGTTATGAACGCTGCCCTCGGGTTCCCCCGCGAGCAGGCACTCACCCCTTGCTGCTGCCTCTTCACCCAACGCAGCATGGACGCCGACGTCGGGTCTGCCTATGCAGCTGGAGCCGTGGACTGAAGCTCCTCCCGCAGCCCGGAGGCCACCCCTGGCAGCAGTCTTCACCGCGGCCGGAGCCGCGGAATTTCCTGGCCATCTTCGCGGCATAGAGCCACCGCCGACTTCCACCATCTTCGTGGCGTAGGCCGCAAGCCCCGGGACTCTCCTGGCAGCTGGAGCTGGCTTCAGGGCTTCCTGCAGTGGCAGGAGCCACTGCCGACGTCAGGGCCTGTGTCCAGGCTCAGCCCTGCCTCTCTTCACGTCGGTCGGTGCAGGCTGCTGTCTGTGGGCCTGCACAAGCTCCTGCTTCCTTTAGGTGCCGGCGCGCGCCTCGCTCCTACATTTAAAGGGCCAGACACAGGAAGTGTGCTGGCCCCACCTTTAATGGGACTTCCTGTACCAGCCCTATAAAAGGGCTGCTCCGTCATTTAGTCTTCGCCTTGCATCGGAGTTATTTCTCTCTGGAGGCTCCTGCCTACCAGAGCTCCGTCAGGTCTTCTTTGGCATGACATGACGTCTCTTCTCGTCATGTCATGCCATGTCTTCGTTGCCTGAGGTCCTCGTCCAGGTGCCCTGATGTCTCGTCATAGATCTCCTGCTTCCTGATGTTCCAGGTTCCTTGGTGTCCTGCTCCTGTGTCCCTGTGCTCTTGAGCCTTCCGTACTGCCGGCCGTGGATCTCCCAGTGACGCTGCTTCATCTTGGAGATGCCGGCAGTGGACTCCGGTCCCTGCGCTCCTGAGCTTCAGGTCCTCGTCCAGGTGTCCTGATGTCTCGTCATAGATCTTCTGCTTCCTGATGTTCCAGGTTCCTTGATGTCCTGCTCCTGTGTCTTCATCTTCAGCGCTCCTGAGCCTTCTGGTACCTGTCAGGCTGTGCTCTCTCGGATGACGTCTTTCCCGAGCGTGGAGTAGCCTGCAGGTGGACTGGTGTCCTGTGATCCTGAGCCGTCATGTCCTGCTTTGATCCTCCATTTCCTGATGTTCCAGGTTCCTTGGTGTTCTGCTCCTGTGTCCCTGTGCTCTTGAGCCTTCTGCACTGCCGGCCGTGGATCTCCCGGTGATGCTGCTTCATCTTGGAGAAGCCGACAGTGGAATCCGGTCCCTGCGCTCCTGAGCTTCATGTCCTGCCAGCCGTTGGTGGAGCTTCGGACGACATCGGCTCCATCGTTGGAGTTCTGCTTCGACTGGATCCTTTCCTGCGCTTGTCCTGTTCTCAGCGTGGTCCGTGACCAGCCTCCTCGGGCTGTGTAGGGCACGCAGTGGGACAGGGTGGTCCTCGACCAGCCCATTGGGTCCGCCCGTGAATGTGGGCTGAATAGGGCGCCCTAAGAGACAGTGCCAAAGTCCATCCTCCTAGCCTTTGCCTAGTTCCTCGTCTAGTCTGTGATGCCGTTGCATCAACCCAAGTCTTCGTCTGTGATGCCGTCGCATCAGCCCAAGTCTTTGTCTGTGATGCCGTTGCATCAGCCCAAGTCTTCGTCTGTGATGCCGTCGCAGAGAGCCATGCTGGACATGCGCGAAGCATCAGTTTTTCTTCTCCCCTGCTGTTGAAGCAGAGAGCTATGCTGGATATGCATTGAAAGTGAAGCATGCATTGAAAGCCACATTATCTATCAACAAATATTGAATAAGCCTAATAATTGGTAGTACCCATAGCTTATGAACTCTTCGTTAATTATACATACTCTTGCCCACCACTGTTTTTTTTTTTTTTAATATGGAGATGGCAGGCCTCCATCCTTCCGCTCCGTGAAGGTGGAACACCAACCACTCGCCACTGGCATCCCACTCCATGAATGCCTCTGTGGCTACTGCCGCTCCATGCAGTGTTTTGCTGCCTCCTCTTTATACACTTCCTCTAGACCTGATAGATCCACAGTGTTTATCCCACGCCCCTTTAGAGTCCTTCAGAGTTTGGACTTCACCACTTCCTCCGGAAGGGCATTCCAGGCATCCACCACTCTCTCCGTGAAGAAATATTTCCTGACATTGGTTCTTAGTCTTCCTCCCTGGAGCCTCAGCTCGTGACCTCTGGTTTTGCTTATTTTTTTCTGACGGAAAAGGTTTGTCGTTGTCTTTGGATCGTTAAAGTTTTTCAAGTATCTGAAGGTCTGAATCATATCACCCCTGCTCCTCCTTTCCTCCAGGGTGTACATATTTAGATTCTTCAATCTCTCTTCATATGACATCCGATGAAGACCCTCCACCTTTTTGGTCGCTCTTCTCTGTACCGCTTCCATCTTGTCTCTGTCTCTTTGTAGATACGGTCTCCAGAATTGAACACAGTACTCCAGGTGAGGCCTCACCAAGGACCTGTATAAGGGGATAATCACTTCCCTTTTCTTACTCGATATTCCTCTCTCTATGCAGCCCAGCATTCTTCTGGCTTTTGCTATCGCCTTGTCGCATTGTTTCGCAGACTTCATATCATTAGACACTATAACCCCTAGGTCCCTCTCCTGCTCTGTGCACATCAGCCTTTGCCCCCCATCGAATACAGTTCATTCGGATTTCCACTCCCCATATGCATGACTTTGCACTTCTTGGCATTGAATCTCAGCTGCCATATCATCGACCACTCTTCCAGTTTCCTTAAATCCCGTCTCATTCTCTCCACTCCTCTCCATCAACCCATGTCTTCGTCTATGATGCTGTCGCATCAACCCATGTCTTCGTCTGTGATGCCGTCGCATCAATCTAAGTCTGTCAAGTCTTTGTGTCAAGGTCCGTCTGCCCTCGACCTCAGGCCAGGCCTGCTGCTCCATGCCGATCCAAGCGGCAGGTCCGAAAGGGCTCGGAATGGTCGGAGGACTATTCACATTCCAACATCATCTTGTTGTTGGCCTTGGGAGCTTGCCGGCCTGGCGGAGGGTAAGACCGTCAGCCATGGTGGAATATGCCGTCAACCCTCGGTTCAGTCCTGGATCCGTCTGGGGTCGGGCTGAGGCCCATGGGCACACTAAAACACCCGAGTGTAACACAGATATTATGGTGATTAGGGGTTTGGCAACTGGCTCATTTTTTATTTTTTAGTAGTTTCCATTAATACAAATATTCCTGACATTTTTCTATCTTAGGTTAAAAAAAACCCCTTACAATGTTTTTTCATATTTTATTTAGATGCAAGTGAAAACATGATAATCTCTTCTGTTTTCTAAGTTAAATTTTAAGTTCATTTTCTATTGTATTTCACTGGGAAGATTTTGATTTTATTTTATTTATCTTTTTCTCTATTATAGATCCCTACACAGAAAATATATGCTAATGAAAACCTCAATTTGGTTACATAAGCAGAATACAGATAAACTCTAATCAATTATAGAATAAGGGACCACAAACTAGTAATAGAAATATGCAGACAAAACTGAACTGGAATTTCCAAGAAGCCAAACTCGGTATGCAGTGAGACACCAAAAATATAGGAATAGAAATGCATTTTCTTCTGAACTGTACAAAACATAAAGCGATCAGAGATGCACATTTCACAAGACTAAGAGAGAAAATCAAACACTTCCTATAAAAGAATGAGTTGGAAAAACTCTATGCAATCCTAGGTGAAACAGGAAAAACAGTTGCAAAATATGTTGAATCCTGCCACCAGGAGAAAAATATTATCTGACCAGAAATAATAGAGAGCAGACCCAAAACCTAGAAATGATCCTTCTTAAGGTCCTTTCTGCACACTGTAAATGTGTCTATATTTTTTCCTTTTCCCTTTTATTTTAACCACTTGATGAATTACTTTGGTAATATGTAAAAATTGTGCCGCCAATAAAGTTTCCTGAATCAAATTTCCTCTCTGTCAGTTACAGACACATGCATAGTCAGAGTCCCTCTCCGTCACTAACATACACAGATATGTACAGGCTGATTTTCATCTCTGTCGTATATGCACACATCCACAGCCACATTGCAAACCCTCCCTGATACAGCCTTCCTTTCTCATGTAAACACACACACAGACTCCATCTCTCTCACACACACAGACAGCCACATCCTCTCACATTCAGACACACCAACAAAGAAACACACATATAATACTACATAAAAGCTCAAAAATGGACACACATTAGAGATTATGCCTTTATTTTGTGGTTTGTTAATTTGATAAAGAGTAGCAAATTCTAATTTGATAAACAGTAGCAAATCACCTGGACCGGATAGTATGCATCCTAGGGTACTAAAAAATGAAATTTCTGATCTATTGGTTAAAATCTGTAAACTATCATTAAAATCATCCATTGTACCTGAAGACTGGAGGGTGGCCAATGTAACCCCAATATTTAAAAAAGGTTCCAGGGGCAATCCGGGTAACTATAGACCAGTGAGCCTGACTTCAGTGCCGGGAAAAATAGTGGAAACTATTCTCAAGATCAAAATCGTAGAGCATATACAAAGACATGGTTTAACGGAAAACAGTCAACATGGATTTACCCAAGGGAAGTCTTGCCTAACAAATCTGCTTCATTTTTTTGAAGGGATTAATAAACATGTGGATAAAGGTGAACCGGTAGATGTAGTGTATTTGGATTTTCAGAAGGCGTTTTGTAAAGTCCCTCATGAGAGGCTTCTAAGAAAACTAAAAAGTCATGGGATAGGAGATGATGTCCTTTCGTGGATTACAAACTGGTTAAAAGACAGGAAACAGAGAGTAGATTAAATAGTCAATTTTCTTAGTGGAAAAGGATAAACAGTGGAGTGCCTCAGGGATCTGTACTTGGACTGGTGCTTTTCAATATATATATAAATGATCTGGAAAGGAATACGACGAGTGAGGTTATCAAATTTGCGGAAGATACAAAATTATTCAGAGTAGTTAAATCACAAGCGGATTGTGATACATTATAGGAGGACCTTGCAAGACTGGAAGATTGGGCATCCTAATGCCAGATGAAATTTAATGTGGACAAGTGCAAGGTGTTGCACATAGGGAAAAATAACCTTTGCTGTAGTTACATGATGTTCGGTTTCAAATCAGGAGCTACCACCCAGGAAAAAGATCTAGGCATCATAGTGGATAATACTTTAAAATCGTCGGCTCAGTGTGCTGCAGCAGTCAAAAAAGCAAACAGAATGTTAGGAATTATTAGGAAGGGAATGGTTAATAAAACAGAAAATGTCATAATGCCTCTATATCGCTCCATGGTGAGTCCACACCTTGAATACTGTGTACAATTCTGGTCGCCGCATCTCAAAAAAGATATAGTTGTGATGGAGAAGGTACAGAGAAGGGCAGCCAAAATGATAAAGGGGATGGAACAGCTCCCCTATGAGGAAAGGCTGAAGAGGTTAGGGCTGTTCGGCTTGGAAAAGAGACAGCTAAGGGGGGATATGATAGAGGTCTTTAAGATCATGAGAGGTCTTGAACGAGTAGATGTGAATCGGTTATTTACACTTTCGAATAATAGAAGGACTAGGGAGCATTCCATGAAGTTAGCAAGTAGCACATTTAAGACTAATCAGAGAAAATTCTTTTTCACTCAATGCACAATAAAGCTCTGGAATTTGTTGCCAGAGGATGTGGTTAATGCAGTTAGTGTAGCTGGGTTCAAAAAAGGTTTGGATAAGTTCCTGGAGAAGTCCATTAATGGCTATTAATCAAGTTTACTTAGGGAATAGCCACTGCTATTAATTGCATCAGTAGCATGGGATCTTCTTAGTGTTTGGGTAATTGCCAGGTTCTTGTGGCCTGGTTTTGGCCTCTGTTGGAATCAGGATGCTGGGCTTGATGGACCCTTGGTCTGACCCAGCATGGCATGTTCTTATGTTCTTATTATAAATCAATAAACTATAAACAAAAAAAGAAACATGCACAAACACATGCACACCTAAATATGCACAAACACTGACAAACACAATGATATGGACACGCACATCAGAACACACACACACAAACACACACACATACATGTACCACTTTGTACCGTGCCCCTGCCTCTTCTTCCCCTTCTCCCCTCCTCCAGCTACACCAGCAATCCCTGCATTTAATCCTGCCACCCCCCACTGCCCAGCACCAGTTCTCCCTGCTTTGAGCCCCTGTTTGCTCACCCGCTCTCCAACATGTTTCCCCTGCCCTGAAACCCTTCTTCACCCACTCTAGCTGTCCCCATTCTCAAGCCCCTCTCACCCCCAGCTGCCCAGCACTAGTCACCCTATCCCACCCCCAGTAGTCAGCAATAATAGCAGCCATGCCTCTACCCCATCCTCGGTTCTCTGTTCCAGCAGGCTCTTCTTTTACCGCTTTTTTGACACAAGTCAGGTCACTTGTCTCCTCCTGGCTCCTGTTCCCTTCTGAGCCTTCTCCTTCCTCACAGTGGTGATGCTGAAGGGAGTTCCTTGCTCAAGGACAGGCAGGAGAGATCAGGGCCACGGCACATCTTGTTTCTGCTGGTGATGGCACAGCCTCCCACACTCCTCAGCAGGCACATTGTTCAACTGCACGGTTACCTCCAGTGCTCCGCCTCTTCCACTTCATTGGCTACAATCAGCAATGGAAGAGGACCTGGAAAAATGGTGCAGCAGGGCCGCAGGGAAGAGTGACGATGTGTTGGTAGGGGGTGTAGGAATGCTTACAGGTCTGAAAGGGACAATTATTGTTGATTTTTGTTTACTTATAAATGCAATTAATATTTTTGGACCTGAAGGATTCCTACAGTGGGGAGGGGCACCTGATAATGCATGAGCATAAGCTGGGATGAATAAAGCTGTGCTGGTGTGGCAGGACAACTAGCACCAACACTTAACCCTCTCTTTGGGGACTTCCTGGAATGCAGAGGTGCACGGTTGTCCCCAGGGCCACTTTTTCTTTCCAACTCTCTGCTTCTCTCCTTTCTCACACCACTCAGTCCACTGGAGACCCAGGGTACCAGGTTTCTATCCACCCAGGAAGAGGATTTAACCTTGGGGGCCCTAGGCTTACATGAGTGGGGACCAACACACAGCCTTTCAGTCTCTGTGGTTACTCTCTCAGCTGTACTCACTATTCAATGTCCTTCCTGTACTGCACCTCTGACTCTGAATGAAGATGCTGGACAGTCTGGTTGGGTGTTCAACAAAAATATATTGCAACCAAAAATACAAGTCCAATTCATCTTCTCAAAAAATGAACAATCCAAAGGTACCTCTTTCCTTAGTTCTAACAGCTGAGTCAGAGTCCCTTAGATAGCAAACACTATGGAAAGACCCAACATCCTTGAGTGATAGAGAGGGGGCTCCTAATAGGGACTTGGATCTCATCTCTCTCTTTCTTTCTCATAGAACACTTTGACTTCTGGTAGTAGAAAATTCAAATAGTTATTCAAAATCCACAATCTTTCCTCCTCAGTGGGCAGGAATTGGTAGTCAAAGAATTCCTCCCAAAAACACAAGAACAAAATCTCTGCAAAACTACTTCTCTGACAGGTCACTGTTGTCCCTTCTTAGTTGAGTGGCAGAAAACAACAGCGTCTTATCCTGACTTCCCAAGGCAGGGGTGATAATCCTCCTTAGGCAGGGCCAGGCTCCCAAAAACCAAAACTCTTAGCAAAAATAAACATCTTTTCCAAAACTTTCTCTCTCTTCCAGATAATCCCTTCCAGACCTGGGGGGACTTGGCCATGATAGAGTCTTTTTCTCTGGATCAGACTGTAGGGCCCAAAAATAGGAAACAAAACCACCATGCTTCCGCCTAGCATTCCCCAACTCAAAAAAAAACAACAACCCATAATCAGAACCCACACATTTCCTTGTACACAGTCTGCTTTTAAGTAGCTGTCTGACCAATCCAAACAAGTCTCTGTGGAGGTACATGCAAGGGATAGTCTGCAAATGCTGCATCCTATCCCTAGGGCTTAAGCTAGTGACAATTTAGCTAGTGATGGACTCCGGTAGTCCCTTACACTTACATATTCAGCATGTAAAAAATACACGCACTTATAATAGATTTGTAAAGTAGGATATTTAGCAGTACTTGCAACTTTGAAGGATCCCCTGGCTATAATAGACAATTGGTTATCAAATTCATTAGAACAGAAAGGCCTCGGCACCCATCATAGCCCAGCACTCAAGGACTTTGGCCCCATTCCCAACCCTCCCACTGTTATACTGCTGCAGGGAAGACATGGAGAACAGGGAGAGAATGACAGGACACATGACCATGACATAAAGCAAACAAAGGCAGATTTTGAAAAGACACTGGCCAGTGTTTCCGAATACTCCACTGAGCTTGATAAATTTGTGCAGATAATGGCAAAATGTACACAAGGTGAGACTGAGATTTTCTTCTACCAGGTTGTAATAACAAGTCACGGTTCTCCCAAAATGCTCTCTTCATTGCACCTTTCAATACATGTTCAGAATAGCCTCTCTCTAGAAGTGAATTTTTCATTTCCCTTGCTCTCAACTTGTATTCACATATTGTTGAGCACAAATGAGAAAGCCACAAGAATTGTCCAAACGGCAAATTGTTTGCTTTACATCGTTCTCGCAATATACGTGATATCATAGTCATTCTGCATATAAAGAATCCTCAAGTGGTTTAATACAATGGGTGAGATGGCTGAGCATTATCCATGTGGCACATGCAATGCTTGTGATCAGTCATGGAGTGGTGATTGTCTCCCGGGTTTCTGTTACTAGAGAACTAGAGTTCTGGGTTGTATTATTTGTTCTACTTGTAATCTACAATATGTAAGAAAAACTAAGAGAACTTGGAAGGTTTGGATGATCGAACATAAGAACTCGATATTATGTCAATAAACGAGGCTCCCCTCTTTGATCATAGTTTAGATAAGGACCATAACATTTCTGTAATTCGACAATCTCGGGGAAGTAATTTTGATTTGGTATTATGCTGGTGTGAACAATGTTGGATTTATAAACTGCAAACATTATTGCCTCATGGATTAAATAAGGAAATTGAGTGGAGTATACTGTGAGGATTTTATTCGTTAAAAGCTTTAGAATTTTTGATTGATCGGTTTTTAAGCCTTTCAAAATTTTGGGCTGTATTGCTCTAGTGTTTGAAGTCTAGCTTAGTGGGAGAAGCACATAGATGAAGAGCTGAAAATTTTGTCATTTGATTAACTAGATGTTCCTTTCTTTGCATGATTGGGCAATCTCTGGTAGGTAGGTTTCAGATATAAGTTTGGGGAGGTAGTTTTATAATGTTGGTATCATTTTGTGAACCTTAATGGACGTTTTGTGAAATTTGTTCTGGTAGGTAGGAGATGAAATATATATTTTACATATATTTTTGAATTTTATTGTATTTAAAAGTGTGTGATTTAGTATTTTGTGTTTTTCATTTTACAGAGAGATTCATTTTGATCCCTGATTAAGACAGCATAGTGCTGCCAAAATACTGGCCGTGTTGGGCATATGAAACAAGGGTACAATGAAAGATAGTAGACATTGGCATGAAACAAGGGTACAATGAAAGATAGTAGACGTTGGCAAGAAACTAAGTACAATTTATGGTAGGTTTTTTTTTCATCTGGGCATATTTTTCTATTTAAAGTTATAAAGAAAGCTTCCAAAGTGCAGTACATGATGTAACGATCGTGTTGGTGTCTAACAACTGTTTGGAGCCCATTGCGGGTGATAAACAATAAATTACAGTATTGCAGTACACACTAATTTCTGATACCACGTCTTAGAAATATAAAAATTCAGTATCTATTAGTTTGTCACTCTTTTTAATTGTTTTGCGTAGTTATATGGCAATAGCAGACTGTATGATGCAGCCATTGTGATGCCTGCACTTACAAGAATATCCTTAGGAGGAATGGTCAGATGCTAACTCCATTCTGAGTCAGGGTAGACAAATTCCTCCTTGTGTTACCCCTTTCCATGTTCCTTTATTTCATTAATCACATCATCTCACACCACTGACACAGAAGACAGTTCTGAACATACACTCAAGCTAGCAGTCTGCCCTCGTTTCACCTCATCTCTGGAGTGTAGTAGCTCTCTCACTTTTCCACCATCACTGACAAATCACTCCCAAGTGCAAGCTTACTTACAAATCCTTTGGAAGTCATTAGGAGTCAAGAGAAAGCAAATGTTGCTTACCTGTAACAGGTGTTCTCACAGGACAGCAGGATGTTAGTCCTCACATGTGGGTGACATCATCAGGATGGAGCCCAATCACGGAAAACTTCTGTCAAAGTTTCCAGAACTTTGACTGGCCCCTACTGGGCATGCCCAGCATGGCACTAACCCTGCAGCCAGCAGGGGTCCCCCTTCAGTCTTATTTTATAGCTACAGGCAGTGCCGAAAAAATAAAACAACAAAACGTTACGAACCCAACACCGCGGGGCGTTGGTCGGGTTTCGTGAGGACTAATATCCTGCTGTCCTGTGAGAACACCTGTTACAGGTAAGCAACATTTGCTTTCTCACAGGACAAGCAGGATGGTAGTCCTCACATATGGGTGAGTACCGAACTGAGGATGTCCGAACATACACCAAATGTACCCAACGGCGTGCAACAGGCACAACAAATGGGGTGGAATTTGGTAGAGGGCATCCGGAACCCCACCGGGCAGGCGGAAGGGTGTTGGTACGTCACGTTGGAAACAAGTTACGCAGGACAGACTGGCCGAAGATGGAATCCTGTCTTCCGGCTTTGTCCAAGCAATAGTGGGCTGCGAAAGTGTGGAGTGAGCTCCAGGTGGCAGCCCTGCATATGTCAGGAAGAGGCACGATCGCAAGTGTGCTACTGAAGTCGCCATGGCCCTCACCGAGTGTGCTTTAACACGGTCTTGGAAAGGAATGCCTGCTTGTTGATAGCAAAAGGATATGCAGTCCGCCAACCAGGAGGAGAGAGTCTGCTTACCCACAGGTTGCCCTAATTTGTTGAGATGGAAGGAGACGAATAGCTGAGTGCTCTTCCTGTGGGCAACTGTACGGTCTAGGTAGAACACTAGAGCCCGTTTACAGTCGAGGGTATGCAGAGCCTGTTCTCCTGGATTGGAATGGGGCCTGGGAAAGAAGGTAGGTAGTATAATGGATTGATTAATGAGAAACTCCGAAACTACCTTAAGTAAGAACTTAGGGTGAGTGCGGAGTACCGCCCGGTCCTGCAGGAGTTTAGTGTAAGGCGGATAGGTAACTAGGGCCTGTAATTCACTAACCCTGCGAGCTGAAGTGATAGCTAAAAGGAAAATCACCTTCCATGTGAGATATCTTAGGTCACAGGAGTGAAGAGGCTCAAAAGGAAGTTTCATGAGCCAACCAAGAACCAGATTAAGGTCCCAAGAAGGGGCTGGAGGCCGTAAGGGTGGCTTGATATGAAGCAAGCCTTTAAGAAAACGTGTTACGAGGGGTTGTACCGATATAGGGACATCCCCGACACCTTTATGGAAGGCGGCTACCGCACTGACATGCATTCTGATTGAGGAAGTCTTTAGACCGGATTCCGATAAATGCCAGAGATAGTCCAAAAATCTCGGGATTGGACAGGAAAAGGGATCAAGGGACTGTGAAGAACACCATGATGTATACCTTTTCCATTTATAGGAATAAGACTTTCTTGTGGAAGGCTTCCATGAAGCAATGAGGACATGAGAAACCGAATCTGAAAGGTTAAGTGGCTGAAGGATTAACCTTTCAACATCCATGCCGTCAGGGACAAGGCCTGAAGATTGGGATGGCGTAGACATCTGTCGTTCTGAGTGATCAGAAGTGGGTCCTTTCCCAAGGGAATGTGCCTGCGGATGGAGAGATCCTGGAGTATTGGAAACCACAGTTGGCATGGCCAGTGAGGTGCTATCAGGATCATGGTTCCCTTGTCCTGTCGGAGCTTCACGAGAGTCTTCGAGAGAAGAGGAAGTGGAGGGAATGCATAAAGCAGACCGGCTGCCCACGAGAGGGAGAATGCATCTCTGGGCTGAGAGCGCTCACTCCGAATGAGGGAGCAGTAATTGTCTACTTTGTGGTTCTGAGGGGACGCAAAGAGGTCTATTTGGGGATATCCCCATTGCTGGAAGAGAGAGGTCACTACCGAGGGATTGAGCGACCACTCGTGCGGTTGGAAGACACGACTCAGTTTGTCCGCCAAGACACTGTCCACTCCCGGCAAGTAGGTGGCCCTGAGGTACATCAAGTGGGAGAGCGCTTCCGCCCAAATCTGAGTGGCCTCCCGACACAGAAGGAAGGAGCCTGTGCCTTCCTGTTTGTTTATGTACCACATGGCCACCTGGTTGTCCGTCTGAATCAGGATGACGTGATTTGATAGGCAATCCTGAAAAGCTCTGAGAGCATATCGCATCGCTCGAAGCTCCAGGAAATTTATCTGGTGTTTGGATTCCTCTTGAGACCAAGATCCTTGTGTCTGTAGATCGTTCACATGAGCTCCCCAGCCGAGGTTGGAAGCATCGGTGGTGAGAATGAGTTGAGGATCTGGTAGATGAAAAGGCAGTCCCTGGAGGAGATTGTTCTGAGCTTTCCACCAGGCGAGAGACAGACGGAGTGCTTCGGTGATGTGGACAATGGTTGACAGAGGCTGAGTCGCTTGAGTCCATTGTGACCGTAGAGTCCAATGCATGACTCTCATGGCTAGGCGGGCCATTGCAGTGAGATGGACTGAGGACGCCATGTGTCCGAGAAGGACAAGGAATTGCCGAGCAGTTGCTGTATACTGAGACTGCAACTGCAGTGCAAGGTGATGCATATAGGGAAAATAACCCATGCTATAATTACACAATGTTGGGTTCCATATTAGGTGCTACAACCCAAGAAAGAGATCTAGGTGTCATAGTGGATAACACATTGAAATCGTCGGTGCAGTGTGCTGCGGCAGTCAAAAAAGCAAACAGAATGTTGGGAATTATTAGAAAAGGAATGGTGAATAAAACGGAAAATGTCATAATGCCTCTGTATCGCTCCATGGTGAGACCGCATCTTGAATACTGTGTACAATTCTGGTCGCCACATCTCAAAAAAGATATAATTGCGATGGAGAAGGTACAGAGAAGGGCTACCAAAATGATAAGGGGAATGGAACAACTCCCCTATGAGGAAAGACTAAAGAGGTTAGGACTTTTCAGCTTGGAGAAGAGACGACTGAGGGGGGATATGATAGAGGTGTTTAAAATCATGAGAGGTCTAGAACGGGTAGATGTGAATCGGTTATTTACTCTTTCGGATAGTAGAAAGACTAGGGGGCACTCCATGAAGTTAGCATGGGGCACATTTAAAACTAATCGGAGAAAGTTCTTTTTTACTCAACGCACAATTAAACTCTGAAATTTGTTGCCAGAGAATGTGGTTAGTGCAGTTAGTATAGCTGTGTTTAAAAAAGGATTGGATAAGTTCTTGGAGGAGAAGTCCATTACCTGCTATTAAGTTCACAGAGAATAGCCACTGCCATTAGCAATGGTTACATGGAATAGACTTAGTTTTTGGGTACTTGCCAGGTTCTTATGGCCTGGATTGGCCACTGTTGGAAACAGGATGCTGGGCTTGATGGACCCTTGGTCTGACCCAGTATGGCATTTTCTTATGTACTCGTTGTTGAGGTAGGAAGGCTTTTGCCTGTAAGGTGTCCAAGTCTGCCCCAATGAAAGACAAGGTTTGAAATGGGACTCAATAGGATTTCTCGTAATTGACGAGAAATCCTAGAGAGATTAGAGTGTGTAGGGTTAAATCCAGGGACGATCGAGCGGCTTGCTGGGTTGGGGCCCTGATTAACCAGTCGTCTAGATAGGGGTAGACGTGAACACCTTCTTTCCTGAGAGGCTGCGACAACTACGAGACATTTGGTAAAGACCAGTGGTGCCGATGCTAGGCTGAATGGAAGCACCCGGTATTGATAGTGCTTTGGGCCTACTAAAAACCAGAGGTACTTGCGATGAGCTGGAGCTATCGCAATGTGGGTGTATGCGTCCTGGAGGTCTAGAGAGCAGAGCCAGTATCCTCTTTGTAGAAGAGGTAGAAGTGAGCCCAAGGTTACCATTTTGAACTTTTCCCACTGGAGGTACTTGTTGAGGAGACGTAGGTCCAGAATTGGAAGCAGGCCCCCGGATTTTTTGGGGATCAAAAAGTACCAGGAATAGAACCCTAGGCCTTGTTGCGAAAGAGGAATGGGTTCTATTGCTCTTAACTGGAGAAGAAGGGAAACCTTCTGCTCCAGAAGGACAGAGTGGTCGGCTAGTCTCCACACTTGTAGCGGTGGGGAGTCCGGTGGGACAGCAAGAAAATTCAGATGGTAACCCTGAGCAATGATTGCCAGCACCCATTTGTCGGTTATGATTGTTTGCCACATTCCATGAAAGTGGCATAGTCGACCTCCCACTGGTATGCTTGGCAGAGGGATCATGCTGATGCTCTCCAAGTGAAAGTCAAAAGCCTGAAGCAGGCCCCGGCTGGGGAGCTGCTTGTGACTTTTGCTTGCGAGGCTGGCGAGGCTGAGATTTATGATAAGTCCTCGTCACTCGGGTCCTTGTCGATGGAGGATAGTACTTTCTTGGCTGGATGAATGACTTCTTAGAGTCCTTCTTGGAGGGCTGTCTAGACGGGAAGTCAGAAGGTATCGATGAGAGCTGTTTGAGGGTCTCATGATGATCCTTTAACTCAGCCACTCTTTGCTGAATCTGTTCACCGAATAGATTGTCACCAATATAGGGCAGGTCGGAGAGTCTGTCTTGTACTTCTGGGCGAAGGTCCGAAGACTTGAGCCAGGCCCAGCGCCGTGCCAAAATGGCAGTTGCAGACACTCTAGTGGAGGTGTCGAAGATATCATAAGCTGTTCTTATCTCATGCTTTCCTGCTTCAAAGCCCTTAATGACAAGGGTTTGAAGATGTTTTTTGAATTGGTCAGGCAGGGTTTCAGAGAAGTCCTGTATTTGCTTGAAGATGACCCTATTGTATTGGGTCATGTACAGCTGATAAGAAGCAATTCTAGAGATGAGCATGGCCCCCTTGGAACACTCGTTGACCAATATTGTCTAGGAACTTGTGTTCCTTGACAGGAGGGGTAGAGGAGTGTGGCTTCGTTCTTTTTGCTTTCTTCTGAGCTGACTCTACCACAACTGAGTGTTGGTCAAGCTGAGACTTTTGAAAGCCCAGGGCTGACTGTACTAGATAAGTAGTGTCAGCTTTCCTGTGTACTGGGGCAATGGATCCAGGATTTTCCCAGTTCTTTTTGAGGAGGTCAAGAAGAACTTGAATGGGAATAGAGGTGATCACATTGGGGGCATCCAGGAATTGGAGAAGTTCCATCATCTGGTGCCTATCATCTTGCTCCATCTGAAGCTGAAAAGGGACCATCTCAGACATTTCCTTCACAAAATTAATGAAAGAGAGGTCCTCTGGAGGAGAACGCTTTCTACTTTCAGTAGGAGAAGGAGGTGAAGGTAAATCATCTGTGTCTGTGGAGGTATCATCACCCCAAGTGTCATAAGGATCAGAAGGCTGGCCTGTAAGACGAGAGGGGGGTTGGATACCCGAAGGGCCCGGCTGAGGCTCTGAGAAAATCGAAGGAATCGCCGAGGGCACCGCGGACACCCTGGGGGGCATCGGTGCCGGCATCGAGGGCATCGATGTGCGTATCGCCCCCAATGAGTGAATCGGTGGCGAGGGACGGCATGGCATCGATGGCTGAGGCACTACCCCCGAAGGAGGAATGCGGAACAGTATTTCTCCTCCCGATGAAGCAGTCAACGGGAAGTGCACCAGAGCCATCGGAGACCCAGGAATCGCCGGTGGAAGGGCAGTCATGAGCGCCTCCATCCGGGAGAGCAGCGGTGCCAGTGCTGCTGGAATCGGGTCGGTGACCAGTTCCACTCTCGGTGCCGGTGTCGGTGCCGGAGGGACCTGGAGTCGTTGCATCACTTTGTCGATGGCCTCGTGGACCAGCCGGTCCAGTTCTTCCCGGAGACCTGGGGCAATCAGCTCCGGCTCCGTGACGGAAGAGGGAGGCTGAGGCACAGTCGGAGGGACTACCTTTACAGGCGGAATTGCGACTCCCAAACCCCGATCAGGTGAGGGTGGCCTCGATGTCCCGGTTGCAGGAGTGGTCGGTGCCGCTCCTGGATGGGGCTTCTTCGACGGTGGCTCAGGCGGTGGCGAGGTCGATGATTTCGTTCCCTTGACAGTCCGAGACTTTCGATGCCGATGGCGATGCTTCTCCCTACGATCCCCTCGATCTTGAGGGGGAGAGACGGGAGTCGATGGCCGTGAAGACGTCGATAGCGAGCGGTTACCGGATGGTTGTCGATGGTGGTGCGACTTCGATGGTGCCAGTTCCGAGGACGTCAATGCGATGGACGGCGTCGGGGTGTGAGCACGGAAGAGGAGTCCCATCTTCTCCATTCTGGCTTTGCGACCTTTAGGTGTCATGAGGGCACACTTGGTGCAAGTTAGGATATCATGCTCACGGCCTAAACACAGAACACAAACTCCATGAGGGTCTGTGATAGACATGGTGCGAGTACAGTCCGGGCACTGACAAAACCCCGACGTCATGGCCATAGAAAAATCGAGCCGCGGTACGATCGACGGCCAGTAGGCCGCGAGGGCCAAACTCGACGGTAACTGACTAAAGCGGTGAAAAAACTTACCGGAATACCGCGGTCGAAGAAAGTGAGAGGGGGACTCCTGTGGGGCGAAGTATTTTTAATTAATTCCATTAGGAAAAATTCCTGTCAGGAATCAGTTCAGAGCTCCTAAACCGTGAGGCTACTGCTGCGTGGAAAAAAGAAGACTGAAGGGGGACCCCTGCTGGCTGCAGGGTTAGTGCCATGCTGGGCATCCCAGTAGGGGCCAGTCAAAGTTCTGGAAACTTTGACAGAAGTTTTCCGTGATTGGGCTCCATCCTGATGATGTCACCCATATGTGAGGACTACCATCCTGCTTGTCCTGTGAGAAAAAGAGAACTGAGCATGCTCCGTTTAGCTTGATCATTCTATTTTGCTTCTCCTCAGTAACATGCTCTTTCTATTTAGCCAATGCATTTTTTCAGGTTCCGTGCACAATAACAGCATGAGCGTGCTCATGGTGACATTTTTTTACTATGACTATGCTAAATCGTATTGTATAACTCATTAATTGACATTTTAATGTGTATGTTGCATTTTTCTGAGAGGTCATACTAAACTTTTTTAGTGCAAGTTTTATTCCTGAGGCCAAAAATCTTCTAAGTAGATTTTAAAGCCCATTGCGCGCATGAATTAGGGGATGCGCGAATAAGTCGAGCTTGTGAGCTGAGCAAATTTTAAAAGCCACCCAGATAAATACTTATCTCCTGCAGCGCGCACATCTGCAAAGATTTCAAAAAGGGGCAGGGTATGGGCATGGGTGTTTCGGGGTGTGAACTAGATATTTTGCTCAGGCTTGTGAACCCTTGGCCGACGGGAGGATGGTATACCTTTCGGAGGATCCGTAGGTTCTCTCGTCGGGTGGCGAGGCAGAGCAGAAGCTGACCCTCGGCACTGGAGACTAAGGCGACTGCGGAGGCGGGTGAAGAGGCGAGAAGAGGAGCTGTGTCTTCACCACTGGAAGTCTGTGGTCCCCCCAGGAGGAGCCCATAGGGACCCAGACCGCTGGGACTTAGGTGGACCTTGGAGAGGTCAGAATGTCATGCAAGGGCTGACTGGAGCTTCGCCCTGGAAGCCTGCGGTCCCCCCGGGAGGAGCCCATAGAGACCCGGGCCGCTGGGACTTAGGCGGGCCCTTGGAGACGGTAGTCTAGAAGGAGTCCTAGGTCGAGTGCCAGAGGGTTGTTGCTCACCAGTCCGAGGTCATACACTGAGGGTTCACCACTTGCCAGTCCGAAGTTGTATGCCAGAGAATCACCGTAAGCCAATCCAAAGTCAGGAACCGGGAACACCAAGTCGAAACAGGAACAGGATCCAAAGCTCAAGGAACTCACCAAAGCAAGCAGACTAGACAGCGCTGAAGGACTTTGCCAAGTCACTGAATGAGCAGAGGAAGCTTCCCTTTATACTTCCCCTGCTCAGGCTGATCAGGAACAGGTGAAGCTAGTTAAAGGGATTAGGTCCCTTTAAATCTGTAGAGAAGGTGCGGCCTCGCGCCTAAGGATGGCGGCGGCCATCTTGGATTTTCCCCCGCGGAGGAGAGATGCCGCTGGACGCCGCGAGGGGGGAGCAGGATGGCTCCCCCTGCAGGAGCAGCAGCGGAGGCCGTGCAGGAGCGACGGCCCGAATCAGAGCCCTCCCCGGGGCTCCCACGGTGAAGGAACGCCGTGGACAAGGTAGGGGGCCGCGTTCGTGGTGTGCCACGGCTGCGGAACACACCATTAGAGATGTGCATACAAATACTTACGCACCCCGGTTTGCAGTGAGGTCCCCTGCCATGTAAATACTTTTTCTATGGATGACATGAAGCTAAAAAATAAAGAAAATTAGGCAGTTCTGCGGGGTTTTAAAGGTCGGGGCTAACTGGGGGGCAGTGAAAGCCATTAAACTAGAAGGGTTTGGAGGACCTATCTCTTAACTGGATGAACTGGGGAGAAACTGGTAAAACCAGGAATGACATTGGAGCACACCTGTTTTACAATCCCCCAGTTTATGCAGTAGAAGTGGGATTTGCTTGCATATGCGTGCGCCCACTTAAAATTTGGAGCATATGCATGCATATGTTATAGCATGGGCCAATGTATGCACGCAAATGTGTGCTTGCGTAACGGTTTGAAAGTTACTGCCTTAGAGTACATACAATTAATACTATCCGAAAAGTATTTAATACAAAGTGGTTGCAGGGTAAAGAAATACAATTTTGATTTGCAAAATGTGGATAATTTTTTTTTTTTACTTATAGTATAACAATGTACTCCTTAAATCTTTCTACTTTAACTCTATAACATATAATATATCATCATAAATTACCAAATTTTTGTCAGGCTTGTTTAAGCCACAAGATGGCAGTAGTATTTAATTTTTTCCATATCAGAAACCTGTTCATTTTGCATCTTCATTACCAAAGTTTATATCTAAGCCCAAGATTTTAAATAGAAAAAAACCATTTAGTGTTCTTGAATCAAGATGTATTTGGCAATTTTATAATTTCTGCAAAGTAATTAGACTTAACAGATTCTATATTGCAATGTTTGGAACTATCAAAAATGTTCCTGGATAATTAAAAAAGGTGAGCAGCAGAGATCTATATACAGTACTATACATAATTTGATCCCTGCTTAAAATAATGCTACAAACAAGAACATGTGAGTACAATAAATGATTAGAATGAATATCCTAGTCAGAAAGCACAGGAGGATAAGCACATCAAATGTATAAGAAAATGTATTTTACCTATGATTTATATTAAAACTCAAGTGTATGGAAATATTCAATGCCAATGTATAATATCCTACGACAAACACTTTCTTCATGAAAAAATTCCCTTTATGACAAATTCTAATATTAAAGATTGATGATTGATAGTTTGGGGGCAATTCTCATATCTGCCCTCACTGCTGCAAAAATCAAGGGAACCTTTTCCGAGGGCTTTGCACCACTTTTCAAAGGGAAAGTATGAGCATGCTTCCCTTTTGAAAATCGACCAAGGAAAAAGTACCTGAAAAGATTTGCACCAGCTTTTTCTGCGGGTACTTTTTCACTTGGAAATAACACACTTAGGGCCTCATTTTCCAAAGCTATCGCAGGCCCGGGCTACTGAAATCGGGGCGGAGTCGGCCCCGGAAGAGGAGGAGTCGGGGGCGTCACCAGGGCCGACTCCGTGAGGACGGCGCGCAGAGCAGAAAGGTAAGGCCCTTTTCGCTCGCTATTTCGAGCCCAATAACTACACCTTCTATGGTATAGTTATTGGGCACGATGCTGGCAGCGATTGCACCGCGGCGGTGCGATCGCTGCCGGCTAGCGCAGGACCGCCCCCCGCCCGCCCCCCCGCCCCAGAGTAGCGCAATTTTCTAAAGTATCGCAGGCCTGCGATACTTTAGAAAATGAGGCCCTTAGATTTGAAGAGGTAATCTACTTGTCTTATTTGCCTTCCCCAACCTAAACATGCTCCTGGAAAGCTGTGAAAGCAGGTCAAATTGTTAATCCCCACGCACACTTTACCCAAGTAATGGCTGGGCAATGTTTGAACAACCAATTTATCCAGATAAACTGGCATTACCTCCATAAATGGTTTTGAAAATTGCACTCAAAGGGAATTAGAGCACTATTAGTACCTTTTGTAAGGGTTGCGTAAAATGTATTTCCCTGGCACTGGTGTCCCTAACCCTACTAACATACGAAGCGTCATACATAGTTGAAGACTGCCTGAGCATGGTAAAGAGTCACATCCTTGAAGAGGTAGGCCTGGTAATGCAGAATCCAGCAGATCTAAAGAAGTAAACTCCACAAATAAACCCTGTCATGAATCAGCAATATAACAATAGTCAGACCTGGCAGAAGAACATCATGTGTCAATGAGAGATCACAGCTTGCCAACGGGAGCAATGTTTGACAAATTCATCCAATTAAGGTACACTGCTGAATACAATAGTTCTAGCAGCCTTCTGCATCTATCAGTCCTTAATTATAGCTATGGAATGTGTAACATAACAAAATTCAGGTCTTCATAGGATGGAAGCAGTTCACATAAGGACTGCCACAGTGGCAGAGGGCCTGCAAGCCAAACCTACACAGAGAGGTTTAAAAAAAACTCAATATGTGCTAGCTTGAAGAGAAAAGGAAAGAATATGATAGAAATATTCAGATATTTATCAGACTTTTCCATAAGAAAAAGAAATTCAAGGACAAGGGTCATGACATGAAGCTGGAAGAAGGAAGGCTCCGAAGAAATACCTCTTTACTGAGAGGGTGTTGGATACTTGGAATAGCAGTAATCAAAACAGTTTCAGAATTTAAACAGTTTCCCTTTGAAAAGTTTTAGAGTAAACTATGCACATGAAAAATACCTACATAGTTTGTGAATACATGGGCTAATTGAAAATTGCCCACTTTAGGACAAAAGAAAATGTTTTATGTTAAAAATGACAAATGACATCAAAGGTTCCCGTATCCAATAAAGCTCTAAGGTTTGGGGAGTGTGGTAGTTTTGGGGGGCAGCTTTACATACATAGCAGGAAGAACCAACAGCAAAGTTGACATCACTTGTGTGAAGCTAGGTAGACAGTACCCTCTAAAGATTCACACAATTTTTGTATATAACCAGTGTACATATTCCTACCTCGAATCCCTACTCATATCGCATCCCTATGTATCTGTTTGCACCCTCCCCCTGCCCCCTCCTTTGTCTCGACTACCCCCCCCACCCCTCCCCTTGTTATTTAGTTAATTGTTCTGTTACTGCGTTTACGTTATACACCGTTCTCTGTAAAGGCTATGCCTATATATCTTTTGTTGTAAGTTACTTGTAAACCGGCACGATGTGCAAACGGTTGCCGGTATATAAAATTAAATAAATAAATAAAAAAATAATAAATACATTGTATAAATCAACTCCTCTTGTACCTTTCATGGATTCAAACAGCAGAAAATCTTCAGTGATGTCAACTTTGCTGTTCGTATCTCCTACTGTGTATATAAAACCACCCCCAAAACCTAGCCCACTCCCCAAACCAAGTTAAAAGTGCCCCCTCTTACAGTGGTATAAATAGTAAACTGACATATTGGTCTCTCTCTCAGCGTTAAAACCCATGTTTTAACGCTGAGAGATACACCGACGTGATATCTTTGATGAGCGGCGTTATAGAAAAAACATTAAATAAATAATAAATAAATAAATAAATAAATAAATAAATGTTGCTGTGTGTTACTCTATCGCTTTTGATGTTAGGGACCACTCATTACCATTAACACCATCCATGAAGAGTCAGTCAAAAGTTTTGGATCAAAAAGGAATTATGTTGTCTAGGTTTCTAAATTAAATGTTTTGTGGAGTCTGTAAACAATATATTTTACATACTGTTATCTTTTTGTTTACATTAGATAAGAATTTTGGCATTCCTGAACTTTGAAAAAGAACATATTAAAAATTTAGGACTCAATTCACTTTACATGTTTTGGGACTCCAGAGGATAAATATCTTGGGCTATTCAAGTGTAGCCCCCAACCCTGATCAGCTCTTGGGCATGGGAACACACAGTTGAGTGCTGTGTGGCCACTGGTAAGAGAACACATCAAGACGTTTTGCTCCAGTCTCCCTTCGGTGACTGAAGTATCGATGGGCCTTGGCATTTTCCCCCTGCACACCATAAAAACTGGCTGGGGAAACCTCCCACTGTTCCTGGATGAGGGACATCACTTTGCACAACAACTTCCATTCTCCTCTGTACAGCGTATGCCTACTGAGAAAATCCACCTGCACAGTCTCTACCCAGCCAAATGACATGCAGACAGGATCAGGAAATGTCGTAGCACTTGTTTGACATCCTCTAGATGAGTAGACAAGTCCTGAGAAAATATCAGGATGTCATCTAGGTACACTACGACACTCTTGTACAACAGGTCCTGCAGGATGTCGTTCATCATGTTCTGGAACACAGTGGGTGCATTGCACAGGCCGAAGGGCATTACTAAGTACTCGAAATGACCATCTCGAGTGTTGAAGGCTGTTTTCCATTTGTCGCCACTGCAAATGCAAACTAAGTTATAGGCTCCCTTCAGGTCAAGTTTTGAGAATATCTTGGCACCTTGAAGTCGGTCAAACAGCTCTGAGATTAAAGGCAGGGGATATCGGTCTTTGATAGTGATCTCGTTCAGACCTCGATAGTTGATACAAGGACGTATCTTCCCCACAAAGAAGAAGCCTGTGCCGGCTGGAGACTTTGATGGTCTAATGAATCCTTTCTGTAAATTCTCCTCGATGTTCTCGGACATAGCCTTATTCTCTATTGCAGAGAGTGCCTTATGGCACAGTCGTAAGATCTATGTGGAGGAAGGATGTCAACAGCTTCTTTGGAGAACACATCACAGAATGATGTGCATTGAGGCGGCAGTCCTGACATCACTGGATTTGTAGGCATGCAGCGGACAGGAGAAACCTCCTTAAGGCAACTGCCATGACAACCTGGGCCCCAGCGGGAGAGTTCCAAGGTGGCCCTGTCGAATTGAGGCTGATGCAACTGCAACCAGGGTAACCCCAGAACGATAGGGTGCATGGCCTTCTCTAACACAAAGAAGGGAATTGACTCAGTATGGAGGGCTCCGGTGCAAAGGGTTACCGGTTCAGTGCGACAGGTCACGTCACCCGGCAAAGGCTCTCCATAGATAGATGATAAGAGCAGTGGAACTTTCAAAGTGACGAGGGGAATCCTCAAATGTTTTGCGTCGAAGTATAAAGTTGCCTCCTGCCCCTGAATCCACCAGGGCAAGAGTTTGAAATTCGGACGGTCTGCAGATGAGGGAGACTGGGAGAGAGAGCGGAGGAGAGGGCGTAGTAAGGCCTAAGAACAGTCCTCCCGCAGGACTTAGGCCCGTCTGTTTTCTGGACGAATTGGGCATGTTGGGACATCGTGACCAGCTTGTCCACAGTACATACACAAGCCATGCCTCTTCCGAAGTCCAAGTTGCATCGGTTCTTCTCCACTGGCGACAGATATTGCTGGAACCATCCGAAGTGCAGGTTTAGCACGAACCTCCTTCTGAACCGGTCCTTTACTAGGCTTGAGTTCTTTCACCTTATCACGAAGCCGGTGGTCAATTCTAGTAGCCAAAGCCACTAGTTCATCCAGCGAGTCAGGTATCTCACGAGCGGCCAGCTCGTCTTTCAAGCGAGTATCCAGACCTCTGAAGAAGAGGGTTTTCAGACATTTGGGATCCCAGCATAATTCCATAGCAAGCGTCTTAAACTCTATTGCAAAATCAGCCAGTGGTCAGTTGCCTTGCTTCAGGTCCACCAGAGCAGAACCAGCAACAGTCACTCGAGCAGGATCATCAAAAATGGATTTAAACAAATCCAAAAATCTGTCAATTTCCTGCAAAAGTGGATCCTTACGTTCCCACAGAGTTGAGGCCAAAGACAAGGCCCTTCCATCAAGATAAGATAGAATATAAGTATTCTTGGCGTAGGCTGTGGAGAAACAAAGAGAGTGTCCGAATGGAGCGCAAGGGTCAAGGCCAGGGTATCCATCGGAGGAAGGTTAGCCAAAGCAAGGGTAAGTTCCAGGTATCAGTCCGAGGGTGATCAGGGGCCGGCAGAGGTCAGTCCAGGTATCGGTCCAAGTGTAGTCAGAGGCAAGCAGAGGTCAGTTCTAGGTATCAGTCCAAGCGTGGTCAGAGGCGAGCAGAGGTCAGTATCAGGTATCAGTCCAAGCATGGTCAGAGAGAAGCAGAGGTCAGTGATGAGAGACATTCCGAGAAGGGTACAACCTAGGTTGCGGAACGTAGAACAAACTCAGGAACGAAGGAACACAGGAACAGGCGCTGGAACACAGGAAGGACCACAGGCACACAGGAGCAAATGCAGGAATACTGGAACAAGAACAGGAACTCGAACAAGCACAGGAACACGGGAACACTGGAACAAGCACAGGAATGCAGGAACACTGGAACAAGCATGAGGACGGCAACTAGCTCGCACTGAGTGTGCCAACCCATTTGCCAAGGTGAGGGACTGAGGTGCAGGCCCTCGCTTAAGTACTGTGCTTATGTGTCATCATCAGGGCGTGCCATGGAGCGGTTTCCCGCCCCTGGCCCTTTAAAGGGCTGGCCGATCCGCGCATGCACACGCGCGCGCTTAGGGACGGAGCCGAAGCAGCGGAAGATGCCGAGCTCCAGCGTGGCATGGAAAGCGAGGCCTGGGATGCCGAATCCCTGGAGGGAGCTGGGGACGCCGCTGCCTGAGGACGCAGCTGGATTGCTGCGGCAGCAGGGGAGGTGAGTCCGGGATCCGCAGAGCTAGGAAGAAGGTGAGCAGGCCCGGGTGCGGCATGCAACATATTCCTAACAGCCCAGAAGAATAGATTACAAAACAATAATCACAGAACATGTTATATTATATAATTTGTGAAAAGCTGAAGGTTACAACAGTTCCCATTTCAGAAATATAATGCATTAGAATATTTCAATAATAATAAGTGCTGAAAAAAAAAAGTGTGCAATTCATATTTTCCTTTAAATAGCAGGGCTTTTTTCAGCCAGTACATGCCAGTACTGAGTACTAGTACCTTTTTCTTTCACCTGCTTGATTTTGCCCTGTGGTCCATCAAAAAACTAGGTGGCATGATGCAACAAAGATCTAAAACATCACATTACTGTATAGTCTCCCTGTCTAGAGAGTATGGAATCTGATAAGAAAGAGACTTCCTTTCATTATTTCCGAGGTTTTCTTTCCAGTAAGAAACTGGATTAAGTTTTGGACTTGGGTCATGATTCTATCACACCCACTACTTCTTGTGGGTCTTTTGCCTGCTCCATGTGGTATTCATGGTTTTGGTGCTGGACTGTTATTATTCCCTGGTCAGTGCATATTTTCTGCTCTACTTGTAGAACTTTCAAAAACTTGTAGAACTTCTGCTTTGGAAAAAGCAGAGAGGGAAAATGTAAGGTTCAATGAATCTTTCAGAAAAAAAAATACTCTGAGTATTCCTTTTTTCTATTATTGAGTAAGCTTCATGGAGAGAAACTAGATTTATTTGACAAGTTTACGTGTATTGCCATCACTATGCTGTTTTACAAACAAGGTGTACGTTCAGAAAGCACAAAAAAGCAATTGTTTTATTACAACAAAAAAGCTAAACATTTAGGGGCAGATTTTCAAAGAGGAACGCACGTAAGATACGCACATAACCCCCGAAAACCTGCCCCAAGCTGCCCCTGTGCGCGCCGAGCCTATTTTGCATAGGCTCGGCGGCGCACGCAACCCCCGGGACGAGCGTAAGTCCCGGGGCTTGCAAAAGGGGGCGGGACTGTGGGCGGGGCACCGGCCCAGGGGCATGCCAGGGATGGGACCGAGGCCTCCGGCACAGCCACCGTGCCGGGGGAAGGAGAGCCAGCACGTGCAAGTTACGCCTGCCCAGAGGCAGGTGTAACTTTTTCGATAAAGGTTAGGAGGGGATTTAGGTAGGGCTGGGGTGTGGGTTAGATAGGGGAAGGGAGGGGAAGGTGGGGGAAGGCGGAAAGAAAGTTCCCTCCGAGGCCGCTCCAATTTTGGAGCGGCCTCGGAGGGAACGGAGGCAGGCGGCTCGGCGCGCGCAGGTTGCACAATTGTGCACCCCCCTGCGCGCGTCGACCCTGGATTTTATAACATGTATTAAAGAAATACACAGTCTTTTTTCTCCAGCTATCAGCATGTATTGTCTTTAGTAATAGAGGGGCAACAAAAAGTCAGCCTTGCTGTGTGTGGAGAAAGCAAGTAGGCAAAAAGAAAGCAGTGTACTGTTTCCGTATTAGTCTGCGTTGCATCCTTAAAAAAAGGAGGGTGAGTGGGAGAATCTGTTCTCAGGGGAAAAGAAAAGAGAGGAGAGGATGGGATAAACTATAGAGCCCAGCATGTATCATTACTGGTATGTCTTGTCTCTCATTCCTGGCATGCATTATGTTTCTCCCATGTCACCACCGCCACCGTCACCACCCCCCCCCCCCCCCCCAACACAGCAGATGTTTCTCCATGCTAGGTTTAAAAACTTTAAAAATTCTTACAAAAAGCCTCAAGCTTGCAAAAATATCTCTACATTTTTTTACACAAAGTATCTGCTGTCTATGATCACTTATTCTGAATGATGAGGGTCTATGCTGGCTGGAAATAGAAATGGAGGTTATCTCAAGCTACTCACTGGCTGAGGACTGTATATCAAAACAAAAATCCCCTTAATTTACTGCTTCTGACAAGACTGTATTATGCCCGACAGTTGCAGATGGCTGCAACTGTGTGTACTTACTTCCTGCACTGCTCTCCTGCCTTCCCCGGGGCTGCTCGCGGCTCGGGCCAGCTTTCACCACCGCGTTCCCTGGACTCCTCATAGCAGCCTGGACGCCGCCTCCACCCTCCTCGACTTCGGGCCTTCTTAGGCGCTCGCCACCGGGCCCTCTTTTGAAGCCTCATCGGCGGTAACCTCGGGGGCATCTCCGGTTGATGACATCATCAGACCAGTGTATTTAAACTCCACCTTCGCCCTCAGCTGGCGACTTGGCAACAAGTTCCGTACGTCTTCGACTACTGCCTACGTGTTCCTGAGACTACGCTTCGTGCCTTGGACTTGGACCCTGTCTGGTACCCGCTCCTCGGGGGCCAATGCACGCATTGGGAACTCGCTCTCCTCGCCTACCCCGCTCCTCAGCCTGGCTCTGCGTCTCCTGAGTTCTAACCTGCAAGGCCTCCCGTTCCTCGGGACTACCTCTGGGACATCTCAGCTATCCATGTTACGATTCTTCCCGTAGCTGTGCCACGGGAGGCCTCTCACCTTCTCTGGAGGCCGCTCCGAAGCCGGGGCCTCGCCTGAGTAATCCTTCGGATCTTGCTCCACAGCCTGGGAGGCCTTCGGTGTCAGCAGGGCCTACCCGAGGCCTACTCCACTGCAGCCTGGATGCTCTGGTGTGGGCCAAGCCCTTCTCCTAGGGGCGGACCCGTGGCTCCTCTCCACTCTTGTAGGGCCAGAGAGGTGTGGCCCATCTGGACTCCTCCCAGGCAGTTGCCTGCTCCTGGGGTATAAAAGCTCTTCTCCAGCACTCATGGCTTGCCTTGCATTGGAGTTACTCGTCTCTGGAGGTCTCCTCTTCCAGCACTCCGTTAGGCCTTCGTTCTTTGTTCCAGCTTGGTGTCCGGTGTCTTGCACGTTCCGGATATTTCCTGATGTTCCTTGATGTTGGTTCCTGTTGTTCCTGTCCCAGTCCTCGCCTCTGACTGCCGGTGTGCAGCACCTTGCTTTGGACTGCCGGTGTGCAGCATTTTGTTCCTGATTCCTTGTCTTTAGTACCTCGTTCCCTTCCTGCGCTGGTCCCGCTCCCGCGGTTGTAGGACAGGGTGGTCCATGACCAGACCAGTGGTACTGGCTGTGTAGGGCACCCTGAGGTACCATGCTAATGTCTGCACCTTCCAAGTTCCTGAGTCTACGTCTACAATCTATGGTTCCCGAGTCTTCGTCTTCTGTTCCTGAACCTCCGTCTGCCCACACCCTGAGTCCAGCCTGCTGCCTTTTGCCATCCCAGAGGCAGGTCCGAAAGGGTTGGGAACGGTCGGAGGACTGTTCATTACCAACATTCCATAGTTGTTTCCAGAGGCATGCAGGTCCGGCTGGGGGTCGGGCCGTCTCTTGCCACCCACGCTGTCACATGCTACACCTACCCTTGGCACGGTCCTGATCCACCTGGGATTGTGCCAGGGGCCCAAGGGCACACTCCCTCTAAGGGAGACCGCTCTCCCAGTCATCCCCATAACAATCCGTGAGTTCTACAGAGGGACTTCCCCGCTCCTCGGGGTTGCACCCGCAGCCTGAACAAGACTGTCCACGCTTCCCACTCCTCGGGACCATGCTTTCGTTTTACAGTGACTAACAGAGCTACCCCGCTCCTCGGGGTAGCGCCCGCTGCCTTCTCTGGGACTTTGCACACTTCCCCGCTCCTCGGGGTTGTGCCTACATACTATATCGAGACTGCCAACATTTCCCTGCTCCTTAGGGCAGTGCTACGTCATCACCAGAGGCTCAGCTGGGGGTTCCCTGTCCTGTGGATTGGCCTACGGCATTACATCATCATCCTATGCTGTGCAGCTCCTCCCCTCAGGGTTGCCCTCCGGAGTACCTCCTAATTGGCCAAGCCTCACGCCCCCGCTCAGCGGTCTGTCTGGAACTCCTCCCCTTGGGGTCCCTGCCCAGGTACTGCCTCCAGTCTATTCTCCACGGGGGTCCTCTCCTGGTACCGTGGGATCTCTCCATTGCCTCACCCAGAGCTCTCCGCTGTCTCTGACCTCACCTCCCGACAGTGCAGACCTGTGGGGGTCCTTCCCACAGGTAGTAACAACTTGCATCTCAGGCCAAGGGCCCACATATCCACAAATCATAACATATTGGTTGCTTGTTTGAAGAAAAACAATCTAGTCTGGCTTCTGCTTTTTGCTTTTACTATTTTTTTCTTTAAACTGCAGGCTTGCTTATAATACACATGTTGCTAATATCGCTCAATTAAAACTGAAGTGTGAAGAGAGTCAAATTTTTTTTTACAAAATCCTAGAATTCGATTGTCAGGTTTATTTCTTATCAGATAAGATACACATACTATGTATAGAAATCCACAGAATACAGGGAAGAGCATGTGCTGCAAAAACAACATGGAGATGCTTATGAGAGAAGAAGGAATTTTTACACTATAAGAATAGCTGTTTTACAAAAATTCCTGTTCTTTATATTTTAATAAAGCTCTGGGCATTTAGAAAACCACAGGGTAGTTCCTGTGCATGCTCAGTAGTGATATCATTCATTAAAACATGGCTGCCTCTGCACGCTCCATCTCCATGAACATGCATAGCTGTTGAGGGTTATGTCACAGTCTATAATGTCATCCAAGATGGCGACTTCCACATGGGCTGCAGAAACTCAGGTAAAAACACATTTTGTTTTGGTTCTCCTGCACATGTGCAGCCCTGATGTTATGTTCTGGTCTCAATATAACAGCCACCACCATGGATGTACATCATTTCCTATACCCAGTCAGCACCACCATCTTGAATCCATATTTCCAGTTCTCGTTTATGTCATCAAGGGATGGTAAGGGTGTGTCCCACTGTGACATCATCAAAAAGCAACAGAAGGATGCATGTTTGGGGTGGGGTTATGACATATTTCATATGATATCATCAAAGGTGTATGGCTAAGGACGGTCAAGGAGTGGGGTTTCAACCAGACATGAATGCTGATTAGCTAAGGGAAAGGTCAGTGGGTAGGGCTTAACTCAAATGTGAATGCTGATTGGCTGAGCTACCTGTCAAAAACAAGTTTGACAAGAACTATACCCCTAAACTATTTATTCTTGATTGTTAGATTTGAGAATGTAAAGGGAAAGAGAACAAAGGTTTTTGAATGAAGGACTGAATTGCAAATGTATCTTTGTCTTGTGTTTATATGGGGGGTTCTAACTAAAGCGGGCATTATATCCAGGGGATTGTCTGTTTTATTATAGTGGGGGTAATGTTTTAGAGTTAGTGTGCATGGTAGTTGCTCATTATATTGAAGGCGATTTTATTCCTAGTATTTAAACCAGGAGAATAATGGGCAGATTAAAAGGGAACCGGTGAGGTAAGGTGAGGTGAGGGGGGTGGGATTTACTGGACCAAGCAACAGTTTCCAGTTTTTTGGATGATAATTATTTTGAGGGTATTTTGGAAATGGAGGGAGCAAACACAGGATTTGTTCTATGTGGGAGGATTAAGGCTGGATAATCCTCTTAGAAATTATATTTGGGTCTTTAATGGTTTTCTGTTAATGTAGATGTTTAATGAGTAAATGGGAGGCAAAAACTATTTCTTGGAATATGGAGGAATAAATCTGCAAGCAAAAGTCTTACATTTTTAAATTTCATTTTATTTATTTATATTCTACTTTTTGACCCTTCAAAGTGAATTACATGCATGTATTGTAGGTATTGCATTGAAAACTCAAAAGTTAGATATTATTATGATGCAGGAAGCACATTTGGATGGCAAAGAACATAGGAAGCTGAAGAGATGATGGATCATTGATTTATGGTTGCTTCTGTAAATGATAAAAGCAGAAGTGGCAATTTTGGTACACTAATCTATTTTACTTATTGTTAAAAAAAGAAATATATTTAATTTTATTTATATTCCACTTTTCGGCACTTCAAAGCAGATTACATTCAGGTGCCGTAGGTACTTCCTTATCCCTAGAGGGCTTACAATAAGAACATAAGAACTTGCCATGCTGGGTCAGACCAAGTCCATCAAGCCCAGCATCCTGTTTCCAACAGAGGCCAAACCAGGCCACAAGAACCTGGCAATTACCCATCATCATAATTATCATTTGTTTCATGCTTTTCCAGCTAGAGAATTCAAATCATGTTACAGCAGCTCAGCATTTACATTCTTAATATCGCAAATAAATAAAATCATTGTAATCATTACAGGGACACATCATAAAATGTACGAAAATAAAGAGTCAGAGGAGTACTTCAGGGTAAGGCACTGTGAAGGAGAGCAATATAGAAAATGTTTGGCTACGGTTTTAGTATTGTCAGGACAAAAAAAAGAGTGCAAGCAGGTCATGAACTATCCAATAGGATAGTCAGGAACTATCCAATGCAACTGTTGTAGATCAGTTGAATCAGATATTCTTCTTTGTGCTCCTCCCTTTGGGATCTTTTGTATTTCTTGTATGCAGTTCTTTTAGCTTTAATTTTGTCAGCCACCTCCTTTGAGAACCAGATAGGTTTCATTTTTCTTTTGCTTTTCTTTACATTTCTAACATATAGAGCAGTTGCCTTGGCGATTGCTCCTTTTAGATTGGTCCACTGCTGATCCACATCTCTCTCATTTTCCCATCCATTCAGTTCTTCCTCTAGGTACTTCCCCATTTCCTCAAAGTCTGTGTTTTTGAACTGTAAAACTCTGGTCTTTGTGCTTCTTTTCCATATTCTTTTAGTGATATTAAACCATACCGTTTGATGATCACTGGTGCTGAGGTGGGCGCCCACCTTGACATCAGAGACGATATCTCCATTATTGAGCACTAAGTCGAGAATAGTTCCTTCTCTTGTGGGTTCCAATACCATTTGTTTGAACAAAGATACTTGCATGGCATCCACTATTGCTCTACTGTTTTTAGATTCTGCAGATGGGATTTTCCAGTCTACATCTGGCATATTAAAGTCACCAACGATCACCACTTCCCCTTTCTTACCTATCTTATGGATGTCTTCAACCAGATCTCTGTCCAGCTCTTCCTTTTGGTTTGGAGGCCTGTAAACCACTCCAATATAAATGGATGCTCCATCATCTGTTTTTAGGTCGACCCATAGTGCTTCTTCCTTGCCCCAACTTCCTTGCAGCTCAGATGCTTGGATATTATTTCTGACATAAAGAGCCACACCTCCCCCTTTTCTATCCACTCTGTCCTTCCTTAACAAGTTATAGCCTGGTATTGCCGTATCCCAATCATGAGATTCTGTGAACCATGTCTCTGTGATAGCAACGATGTCCAGTTCTGCCTCTGTCATTAGGGCCTGCAGATCTGGGATTTTATTTCCCAAACTATGAGCATTTGTAGTCATAGCTTTCCAGGTACTCTCTTTACGGTTATTGCTTTTCCTGTACTCCTTATGAGACTTTAGTTGAGATTTGTTATTCACTTTACTCTTTCCTTTTGCAGTTGTGCCATTGATGACAGAGTTATCCATCTCAATTAGCTTTTTCTTTTGGTTATGGATCTTGAAGTTCTGCATGCATTGGTTTTTTCTCTTTTCTCGTAACACGTCAATGTTTTTCTCTAGAATTTCTTCAGTTAATATAGGGAGGGCTTTATGTTCTTGTTGCTTTGATACTGTATGTGTCTCCTTGTTGGCAGTAGCCATCATTCTGGCGAGTCACCCACTCTTCATTGGCGGCCTCTTGACTTTATGGATCCACAGTGTTTATCCCACGCCCCTTTGAAGTCCTTCACAGTTCTAGTCTTCACCACATCCTCCGGAAGGGCATTCCAGGCATCCACCACCCTCTCCGTGAAGAAATACTTCCTGACATTGGTTCTGAATCTTCCTCCCTGGAGCTTCAAATCGTGACCCCTGGTTCTGCTGATTTTTTTCCTACGGAAAAGGTTTGTCGTTGTCTTTGGATCATTAACACCTTTCAAGTATCTGAAAGTCTGTATCATATCACCTCTGCTCCTCCTTTCCTCCAGGGTGTACATATTTAGATTCTTCAATCTCTCCTCGTACGTCATCCGATGAAGATCCTCCACCTTCCTGGTCGCCCTTCTCTGTACCGCCTCCATCTTGTCTTTGTCTTTTTGAAGATATGGTCTCCAGAACTGAACACAGTACTCCAGGTGAGGCCTCACCAAGGACCTGTACAAGGGAATAATCACTTCCCTTTTCTTACTCGATATTCCTCTCTCTATGCAGCCCAGCATTCTTCTGGCTTTAGCTATCGCCTTGTCACATTGTTTCGCTGACTTCAGATCATTAGACACTATCACCCCAAGGTCCCTCTCCTGCTCCGTGCACATCAGCCTTTCCCCCCCCCCCCATCGAATACAGTTCATTCGGATTTCCACTCCCCATATGCATGACTTTGCACTTCTTGGCATTGAATCTCAGCTGCCATATCTTCGACCACTCTTCCAGTTTCCTTAGATCTCGTCTCATTCTCTCCACTCCTTCCGGCGTGTCCACTCTGTTGCAGATCTTAGTGTCATCCGCAAAAAGACAAACCTTACCTTCTATCCCATCTGCAATGTCGCTCACAAAGATATTGAACAGGACTGGTCCCAACACCGATCCTTGCGGTACACCACTTAAAACCGCTCTCTCTTCAGAGAAGGTTCCATTTACCATCACACATTGTCTTCTGTCCGTCAACCAATTTGCAATCCAGGTCACCACCTCGGCAATCACTCCTAAGCTTCTCGTTTTATTCACCAGTCTCCTGTGCGGAACCGTATCAAAAGCTTTGCTGAAATCCAAGTAGATGATATCGAGTGCTCTTCCTTGATCCAATTCCTTGGTTACCCAGTCAAAAAAGTCAATCCATGCTGCCTCTGGTCCATCAATTCTCCCGACTGTAGATAGTTCACTATTCTCTCTTTCAACAGTGACTCCATTACTTTTCCCACCACCGAAGTGAGGCTAACCGGTCTGTAGTTACCAGCCTCCTCTCTGTTCCCACTCTTGTGAAGCGGGACCACCACCGCTCTTCTCCAATCACTCGGCACCACTCCCGTTTCTAGGGATCTATTGAACAGGTCGCACAGCGGTCCCGCCAGCACATCTCTGAGCTCCCTCAGTATCCTTGGATGAATCCCATCAGGCCCCATGGCTTTGTCCACTTTCAGATTCTTTAGCTCTTCCCATACATTATCTACTGTAAATGGATTTTCCTCTGTTCCGCTTCCCTCCAGTTTCTTGTTGTGAAGAGATGGTCCTTCTCCAGGGTCTTCTTTAGTGAACACAGAGCTGAAGTATTCGTTTAATATTTCTGCCATTTCTTCGTCTCTCTCCACACATTGATCATTTCCACCTTTCAATTTCACTATACCACTTTGGACTTTTCTCTTTTCGCTGATGTATCTGAAAAATGTTTTGTCACCATATTTTATCTCCTTGGCAATCCTCTCTTCCGCTTGACTTTTTGCCAACTTGATTAATTTCTTAGTCTCCCTCAGTTGAATCAAATATTCTTCTTTGTGACTCCAATATCACTCTAAGCTTCAACAGCAAGAGGAAATGTGGAAAAAAGGATTCACACTCACAAAGAGGGGAGTAGCTGGCTTGTTACGGCGGTTACTACCCCAAATCAAATAAGCCTGATACTTCACTTTCAATGCATATACAGCATAGTTCTCTGCTTCAACGGCAGGGGAGAAGAAAAACTGATACTTCACACATCCAGCAGAGCTCTCTGCTTCAACGGCAGGGGAGAAGAAAAGAGGGTTCGCACTCACAAAGCGGGGAGTAGCTGGCTTGTTACGGCGGTTACTACCCCAAACCAAATGTGCCTGATACTTCACTTTCGATGCATATCCAGCATGGCTCTCTGCTTCAACAGCATGGGAGAAGACTGATACTTCACGCATATCCAGCATAGCTCCCTGCTTCAACGGCAGGGGAGAAGAAAAACAACCAATAAGGGCTGTATAACATAGTCTGGGTAAAACAAATAAGCATGGGTGTAGCTTGCTTATTGCGGCGGCTACTACCCCTAACGAATCAAGCTAGATATTTCACTTGGATGCAGCTCCATCACTGCTCTCTACATTAAAGGTGGGGGTGGAAGGGAAATAGAACCAAGAGCTAAGAGAAACAGATAAGTATGAGAGAAAAAATGTGTGAAGCTTGCTGGGCAGACTGGATGGGCCATTTGGTCTTCTTCTGCCGTCATTTCTATGAACTAGTGGATTGTAGGGGTAAAAAAACAGGAGAATTCTCTCTGAGTCACCTAGTATCTATCTACCTAGAAAGGAAGCAAGCAAGCAGAAAGGGCCTGCTTGTTCTCCCAAGCCCACAACTGCAGTTCTGCCCCTGATTGTCTGGATTGGTCCTCAAGGATTCAAAAGGGGTTTCTGGGAACATTATAGTGTTCATGAGCTGTGAGGACCTGAGACTTAGGAATCTTTTGGAATTATAAACAAATACATCTGTGCCTATAAAATGAAGTAGTGAATTACTGTGTTGTCTGTGTAACCTGAATTAGAATGGATTGAAATATGAGTTTTCCTTTTGAACCTGCTTAAATTGAATTCAAGTCCTCTTGTTGTCGCTGAGAAGGGATGTGTAACTGCATAAACAATCCTGCAAGGGTACGCCAGGATCTACTTGTATTTTCTATTGCAATATAAACTAAAATAAAACCCAGTTGTGAAATGCTGGACTGGAGTGTCTTACTTGCAGATAGCTCCCAAAAACCTGACAAGAATGCTAGTATAATTGCTTATGTCTGCCTAGTAGGTTCTTAAATGGAACAATTTCTTTCAGTCTTTTAAAGATCAGTGAGCATGGCTTGCGAAATAGGCCAACTTAGGTTTGTGCCCCAAAGCTGACTCAGCCATATTTTTAATAGTTTACTGAAAACTATTAGTAGATTAGGGGCTAGTCTGATGTGGGTTAGCAAAACATCCCCAAAGATTGGGATTGAACCAGATTAGGCTCTCTATCTGGTTGTTGTGAGGTATACTTCTTAGGCATAGGCACTCACAGTTGTGTTTGTGACCAAGAGCATGGGGGGAGCAGATATGGTATGAGTTGGCAGATGAAGTAGGGCAGTGCACAGGCCTTGAAGACCAGAACCAAGATTTTGAAATGAGCCCCTTAGAGTATCAGGAGCCATTGAACAGACTGTAGAATGTTACTTTTGGCAACCTGTGGGATGTCCCTACAGGCTACCACACTTACCCTCGATGCCACGAAACACCAGGACTCCTCTCTGCGGCAAGACCCTGTCGGACCTCGCAGATGCAGCAGGATGCCGCTGGGACAGCTGCCTCAGGCCTTTCCTCTAAGTGCACGTGCACCCAACATTGCCGGATTTAAAGGTTCCACTGAGGGAAAAGATTGTGACGCTCATAGATAACATCACCGCTGCTGCCCTATAAAAGGACCACTGGAACTCTATTTTGCCTCAACAATGGGTCTCCTGCTATCCTTGCAGTGTATGTTGCCAGTGTTCCTGTGCCTCATCTTATCTTGTCTTCCAGTCCAGCCTTGCCTTGTCTCACCTTCCAGTCCAGCCTCATCCAGCCTTGCCTTGCCTTCCAGCCCAGCCTGCCTTTCTCTTTTTCATCGTGTTTCATGAGTGTCTCCCCCTCTGATTGCCGCTTCGGATTCTTGACTTCTAGCCTGGACCTGACTACAATTGCTTGCTGCCTGCCCTGACCTTGGCTCTCTTCTGACTTCCGTAAGCCTGCTGTTTACTTTGTCTCTAGTATGTAACTACCATCTCTGCCCTAGGGACTCACCTGTCCCACCAGTTGCCAGAATCCAAGGGCTCAACCTGCAGAGGAGGCAGCTGATAAAGGTGAAGCTCCAGACTGTCTTGATACAGGGTGCATTCACCAGCTGCCGGCGCAGTTCTCAGGGGCTCGCCCTCGAAGCTGGGTCAACTATGCCGCAGTGCTAAGGGCTCACACCCTCCATATCCATTACATAGAATAGGTGTGATCATCTCAAATTTAGTTGCTTTCAGATCAGTTCAGCTGCAGTGTTCTGCATATACTGCAGGTACTGGTTGAATTTCTTTTTTTTAAATCTCAATGTAGATCGAGTTGCTGTAATCCAAGCAGAAGATCACACAGGCCTGGATAAGAACATAAGACTTACCATACTGGATCAGACCAAGGATCCATCAAGCCCAGCATCCTGTTTCGAACAGTGGCCAATCCAAGTCACAAGTACCTAGCAGGATCCCAAGGGGTAGATAGATTCCAAGCTGCTTAATCCAAGAATAAGCAGTGGATATCTGCAACTCCACCTTAATAATAACTTTATCATCTTCATCTCTTCTTTGATGACCCTGCATTTGCGATAGTAGAAGAAAGAATGCTCATTTGGATCCTGCCAGAATCTGAGCTTCAATACTGAGCTTAGAGTCTAGTACAAATCTCAGGCTGTGAACTTGACAGCTGAAAGAAAGAACTGTCCCTTCAAGGATAATCTCAGATTTCAATTGCCAGGGTCTTTTGTTCCTCTTCAAAGTACTTCCATCTTTTGTGGATTTAATCTCAATTTATTTGGCATAGTCAGTCAGAGGACTTCCCAGATATTTTTTGAGGGTGGCTATTGTTTTTTCAGGGTCTGGGGTCAAGTGGGATGAGTAGTCGAATATTGTCAGCATATTAGCAGTAAGTGATCTGATGTTGCCATGGATAGCCATGTATATATTGATTAGTGCTGGTGACAGGATAGATAATTTTGCTATTCCACAGGAGAGAGATTGAAGGCAAGTGATACTGACCCCAGTGAAACAGTTAGGGAGTGATTGTGGAGGAAGGAGTAGAACTTGTATTCAGTGTTTTCTGATTGCGTTCCTCTGATTCTTGAGGTCATTTTATATCTGGGCCAATACAATAATAATTAAGAAGCTTAGATTATAAGACATGCAAGTTTTTACACTTTGCTATTAAGAACCAACAATTGTATCACTCATAAACAGTACTTAAATCTAAACATATATGGGTCCATTTTCAAGGACCGAATGAACAAGTAAGTTAACAGTAAATTTTAGCAGCACCATGAGCTGGAAGTTAGCAATTTAATTATATTGCTCAATGGTAAAGCCTTTACCTAGTATAGCAGTAACTCAGTTTTAATGTGTTGTATAGCTGCTTGTCATAAATCCTCGACAAGCAAAACTCAAAGTTGCTATAAGAAAGATTAATGGTTAGCAGTGTATATAAAATCTGTTATTGTTATGTCTGACAGTTGCTTGGAAAGCTATACTGCTATTAACATGTTGAAATAAATGACATTCAATTTATCAACCTTCATGTCACTGAGAAGCATGACATTCATTTGGGTATTAAATTTATTTATTTATTTAGAGATTTGTTTTATATACCGCGGCACGTTAAGAACATCACCTCGGTTTACAATAAACAATAAATCAGCAACAAGCTTTACAATCTATTTACCAACGCACAGAATGATTTGCCATCATTGTAAATTTGCCATCATTGCAAATTTGCCATCATTGTAAATTTCTACAAATTTAAATCTGTGATCTTTACTCAGGTGGATGATTTGGAAAAAGGTGAATGAATATCGACAGTGTATCAAATACTACAATTTATCAGACAGCATCAAGGGACTATATAGTATAAACCTCTGAGGCATGCTCAAAACATTATGAAGCACTAATCAAAGGAAAGGCAACTTTGGCAATGCGTGACTGATACAACAACAATGGGGTTGATGTAATAAAATCCGCCCCAAAAATGGTACCAAATGTTAACAAATAACGCATGTGTTAAAAGCCTGTAGACCTGCTAGATGCTACAAACTAATGGTATGCAAATCAAACCAGCACTAAAACTCAGCAGTAATCACATAAAGTGTGCAAAAACCGGCGTTAAAACTGACATGCAAAAATCTAAGGGGCGGATTTTAAGAGCCCTGCTCGCGTAAATCCGCCCGGATTTACGCGAGCAGGGCCCTGCGCGCCGGTGCGCCTAAGTTCAATAGGCCTACCGGCGCGCGCAGACCCCGGGACTCGTGTAAGTCCCGGGGTTTTCCGAGGGGAGCGTGTCGGGGGCATGTCGGGGGCGTGCCCGATCCGCGCGGCGTTTTCGGGGCGGGACGTAGCGTTTCGGGGGCGGACCCGGGGGCATGGTTACGGCCCAGGACAGTCCAGGGGCGTGGCCGCGCCCTCCGGACCCGCCCCCAGGTCGCATCCCGGTGCGCTAGCGGCCCGCTGGCGCGCGGGGATTTACGTCTCCCTCCGGGAGGCGTAAATCCCCCGACAAAGGTAAGGGGGGGGTTTAGACAGGGCCGGGCGGGTGGGTTAGGTAGGGGAAGGGAGGGGAAGGTGAGGGGAGGGCAAAAGAAAGTTCCCTCCGAGGCTGCTCCGATTTCGGAGCGGCCTCGGAGGGAACGGAGGTAGGCTGCGCGGCTCGGCTCGTGCCGGCTATACGGAATCGGTAGCCTTGCGCGCGCCGATCCAGGATTTTAGCGGCTACGCGCGTATCTACTAAAATCCAGCGTACTTTTGTTTGCGCCTGATGCGCCAACAAAAGTACGCCAAATCGTGCTGTTTGAAAATCTACCCGTATGGTAAAAACAAATGCTATTTAGTAAAAGGCTGCAATGTTCCCTTTTGCTGACCTGTGGTATTATTGGGGGTGCACACATCCTGTTTTCTTGGACACTCCTACTTGCATGGACATAAAAAGCAGCCACTTCCAGAGCCATTTTGTCAGTCTGGGGTAGTGTTAGGCAAACTCTGGACCTAAGTGTTGAAAGTTTTCTGTGTAGGATTGGTTGTTCTTAGTGCTTTGCAATTGCTGAGTAGTATCTTATGTGCTGTTTGTTTTTCCCTTGCTGTTTCCCATCATTTTGTTTTTTTGTCTCCGTTCTTGAGTAAAAACTATAGCGTGCATCTAATTGTTGATCTGTGACTGTCTGTCTGTCCGTTTTTGAGTTTAGGTTTGTGATAGGGCAGAGTGAGTATTCATGACGGTGGAGAAACTGGAGCATGATGGAGGGGGTGTGAGTTAGACAGTGGATGAGCATGACAGGTGGGCAAGTGATGACAGAGAAGCCAGGAGGAGTGTAGTGCATGAGTAGATGGAGTGTAGATGGGAAGGGGGTGAGAGAAGAGTGGTGTGTATTAGAGGGAACAGAAGGGGGGAAAGAAAGCGGGTGAAGAGACAGAGTAGAGGGAGGGGGAAGGTGAAGAAAGAGGGGAGTAGGTAATGGGCATAGCTCTCAGAGAAGTAAGGATTCACCCCGGTCATCATCTGGGAGTGATGAGCAAGCAAGAATGAGCAGCCAGAGTAATGTTCTCCCTCAGCATGGCTTTTTGTTTAGTGTGAGGGATTGAAGAGAAAGATAATCCTAAGAAAGCAGGTAAACAGAGGGAGAAGCTCTTATTGTGCTTCTCACACAGCGGCCCACAATATTTTTATTAAAGTGTGCTTTGAAGTATTGGGAAGTTAGTATATAAAATTTAAATCACGTTTGCACCATGTGATCATTTTTAATGATATTGGTTTCATTTAGATTTGTGGTTTGTTGCAAGGTCTTATATGTACTCATGGATTTCAAGTTGATGATCCGATACCTATTTATTTATTTATGTATTTAATGCTTTTCTATACTGACATTCATGACACATGTCACATCATATCGGTTTACATCGAACAAGGGAAATACATATTAACGTAAATGTAGCTAGGGGGCTACTGATAGAGATAAGACAGAGATAAGCCTTCTCCTAATTCAGGCCCGTCGCAGTTATGCCTCAGTATATATACTAATGCCTTCTACTCAATGAACGCCATTTCAGACACTGTATATGAGTTGTTATAGTTACGGAGTTACCTTCTGCTTCTAGCTTCTTCTCTCCCTAGTTCCATTACCCTTGTTTTATTGTAACCTTTAAATCTGCTTATATGTTAAAGTTAATGTTATAACCCCTTGTTCCATGTAAACCGATATGATGTGATCTGTATCATGAATGTCGGTATAAAACAGTACTAAATAAATAAATAAATAAGAGAGGAGGTGAGTTAAATGAACAAGGGTTACCAGAACCTTGGAGGGTGGAAGAGGGTGAGGAGCGAAGGAACAGAGAGTAGAAGTATATCTAAGTCAATTAACAGCGATGAGAGGGGACAAGTGACTGAAATTAGATATTACTACAAAATGCATATGAAATACGAGGGTAAGTCAGTAAGTAAGTCACAAATCTCTCTACTAAGGTAATAAAACATATATCTGTAATGTTGTCATATTCCATAGATGGCAGCACCTTAGAAGTGCTTATGTACATAAATAGTTATTTAAACTGTGCATGCGCAGGGGCTGTGTACACAAGGAAAATGGCTGCCGTGTTGACAGATTGTACAGTCGAAGAACAACGTGCTGTTGTCCGATTTTTATGGGCTAAGGGCTTAGTGGCAAAAGACATTCATAAAGAAATGTATCTAGTATATGCAGAGAAATGTCTCTCGCGTAAAGCAATCTATAACTGGACCGATAAATTTGCACAAGGACGTGCCAATGTGAACGACGAAACCAGACCTGGTCAACCTGTAGAGATTGCGACAGAGGCAACTGTGAAGCAGGTTGAAGAGATGGTTCACGCTAACCGGAGGGTAACAATTGATGAAGTTGCCAAAGAAATTGGGTGTTCTCACGGATTATCATATTCCTTAGTGCACGATGCATTGAACTTTCACAAAGTCTGTGCAAGATGGGTTCCCAAACAGCTGACCGAAGACAATAAGAACAACTGGATGGGTGTCTGTTTGGAAAATCTCTGCCGTTATGCAAACGAAGGTGAATCAATGATGGCATGTATTGTTACTGGTGACGAGTCGTGGGTGCACCACTATCAACCAGAAGCGAAATGCGATTCCATGCAGTGGAAGCATCCACTATCACCGACACCGAGAAAGTTCAAGCTTGTGCCTTCTTCAGGAAAGGTGATGTTGACTGTGTTTTGGGACCGAGATGGGATACTCTTAACCAGTTTTCAGAAGCATGGTGAATCTGTTAATTTGGCTTCCTACTGTGCTATTCTATTAAAATTTAAAGGAGCTATTCGTAGAAAACGCCCAGATCTGGAGTGCTGATTCTTCACGATAATGCCAGACCACACACTTCGAATGAGACTTGTCAGACAATTGCGAACCTGCACTGGGAAGTTCTTGAACATCCACCATACAGTCCGGATTTGGCACCCAGCGATTTTCACGTGTTTGGCAAACTGAAAAGCCATCTCGGTGGTAAACATTTCACCAGCGATGAAGAAGTGGAACAAGAGGTGAAGTGCTGGTTACGGTGCCAGCCAAAAGACTTTTACGCAGAAGGTTTTGACGGACTTTTCAAACGCTGGGACAAATGTATAAATGTTCGCGGTGATTACGTTAAAAAGTAGTTGGTTTTTCCAGAAAAACTGTTTGTGACTATATTCTGTATATTTCACAGTAAATAATTCATCTTTTGCATTTAAATAAATTTCATGAATATTAATCCCATGTATGTTTGTGACTTACTTACTGACTTACCCTCGCATATACAGTATAAATACTGAGTTTGACATTACAGATTAGAGAGAGGAAGGTGAAAAGGCAACAAAGGGTAGAAGTATGCATATGAAATATATACAATATAAATACAAATACTGAGTGTGACATTACAGTTTGTAAAGCTTGAGAGAGTAAGGAGAGAATGAACTAAAAGAAGAAATCTATTTAAATTGAATAAAAGCGGTGAGAGGGAGAGGTATAGATTGTGAAAAATATACAATATAAAATACTGATTGTGATATTACAGATTATAAGTTTAAGGATAAGGTTAAGGGAAGGCTTGTTTGAACAGCCAGGTCTTAAGTTTTTTCTTAAAGGTCAGCGGGCAGTGTTCCTGGCGTAGGTCTGGAGGCATGGTGTTCCACAAGGATGGCCCAGCTGCGGAGAAGGCACGTCCCCTGGTGGAGGTGCGAAGAGTGGATTTGGGGGGGGGGGGGCGTGAAGGGTTCCTTTATAGGCCTCTCTAATTGGTCTTTTTGAAGTATGGTGTCGTAGCGGGATTTGTAGGTCGAGTGAGTGCTGATTGTGGATGGTCTTGTGAATAATGGTGAGGGACTTATGAAGGATTCTGAAGCTTATAGGGAGCCAATGGAGATTCCTGAGGATGGGTGTGACGTGATCTCCTCGGCTGGAGTTGGTTAGGATTCTGGCGGCAGCATTCTGAAGCATCTGCAGGGGTTTTGTGGTATTAGCAGGGAGGCCAAGCAGGAGGGAGTTGAAGTAGTCTAATTTAGAGAAGATATGCCTGTAGGCATTGATTCTAGCTGGTGCACCACTAACTGCTGAGACTACCCAGTCCTAAAGCTTCTCATACTCCCCCCATCATAAATTTGGGAGAAGAGTTCCTTACATCTGTTCTGAGAAATAAACATTATGATGGTAACTTTCAAAGCGGTGCACGGACACAAATGTGTACGCATTCGTTGGCCCACGCCCAGGGATGTGGCTATTTTATAACATAAACACATATATGAGTGCATGTTATAAAATAGCCTGACCGCACGCACATATTTGCTCAATTTAAATGTACATTCACCTATGCGCACAAATGCCATTTCTATCGTGTAAGTGGGGGGATTTTAAAAGGCACATGTGCTGACGCCATTGCCAGTTTTCCCAGTTCGTTCCCAGTTTTGCCCAGTTAAGGGATAGTACTTCCAAACCCCCCTAGTTTAATAGCCTCCCTTACTCTCTATTAGCCCCGACTTTGAAAACCCCGCTAATCTGTCTAGATTTTTTTGTTTTATAACTTACACATCATCCATAGCAGAAGTAAAGTTAAGTGGCAGGGGATCCTGGTGCATGCTACTGCATGTAAGTATTTATGTGCAAATATCATGTTAAAATCCCGGAATACCCACCCCGCCCCTTTTTGGAAACTTTTCATTTGTGTGCGCAGCGGCATGTGTGCGCATATACAGATGGCTTTTGAAGTCCACTCGGCATGCACCAGCCCAACATATTCATGCATCCCCTAATTTCGGCGCTTTGTTGGGCTTTAAAAATGCACCTATATGAATCTTAGCATGCCATTCCACAAAATAAACATGTATTTGATCAAGAACACTTGCTAATTTACAGTGCTGGTACTTAGCATGGTAAACTAGTAAACTTGTCAACTAATCTGATCCCATCTACCACACACGTTCAGCAGAAGCAGCCCAATGGATTCAAAGAGAAATAAGAAACAGACTTCAACTAAACAAGGAAAATGGACATCACTACAGTTCCTGAAATAGGTGAGGGGAATCGGGGATGTGGCAAAATTTGGTCTTTCTTCTATATCCCAAACCACATAAATTCTAAGTACTGCAACAATGACTGATTGCGGAGACAGCATGGTGCATCTTATTCCCAAGCAAAACATGTCTCTAAATGGTAGAGAATATGCGTGAACTCTAAAGTCACAACATCTTCCCTTTGCATGATAAGAAAACTTAAGAAAAGCTTGACTTTACTTTAGACATAATAATTCTACCCATGGAAGTAGTTGCACTGTTGGATCAGATTGTATGTATCTGAATGGAATTTTGCCATCAGTTCAATACTGAATATGAGCATAAACAGGCCGATACAGTACGGAGTGCACTGTTAGCCTGCTCTTGGACAATGCATGTTGATGGCCCTATTAGGTATGCACGCGGAATACAGAAAGTAAAATGTGCAGCCAAGCCGCACATTTTACTTTTAGAAATTAGCGCCGATCCAAAGGTAGGCGCTAATTTTTTCCGCACCGGGAAAGTGCACAGAAAAGCAATAAAAACTGCTTTTCTGTGCACCCTCCAACTTAATATCATGGCGATATTAAGTCGGAGGTCCCGAAGAGTAAAAAAAGTTTTTTAAAAAAATGTGAATTCGGCCAGCGGCTGTCGGGCCGAAAACTGGACGCTCAATTTTGCCGGCATGCGGTTTCCGAGCCCATGGCTGTCAGTGGGCAGAAAAGCAATAAAAACTGTTTTTCTGTGCACCCTCCAACTTAATATCATGGCGATATTAAGTCGGAGGTCCCGAAGAGTAAAAAAAGTTTTTAAAAAAAATGTGAATTCGGCCAGCGGCTGTCGGGCCGAAAACTGGACGCTCAATTTTGCCGGCATGCGGTTTCCGAGCCCATGGCTGTCAGTGGGCTCGAGAACTGACGCCGGCAAAATTGAGCATCGGCTGTCAAACCTGCTGACAGCCACCACTCCGGGCTAAAAGGAGGCGCTAGGGATGCGCTAGTGTCCCTAGCGCCTTCTTTTCCCCGTTTCTACCGCACCACCTAATTTGAATACTGAATCGCACGCACCGGCGAGGGGCCGGTGCACGCGCCGGGAGAGCGGGCGTTCGCCTGCTCTCCCGCGGACTTTACTGAATCAGCCTGAAAAGGAATAATGTATAATACCTTGAATTCGTTTTCTAGAACAAAACATACTATAAAGTCAAATTAACTTATACAGAACTCAATATCAAAATAAATCCAGAAGTCATAAACATAACAAAACAATGCAAATCATTTTTTCTCACTCAACTACTATTCCAATATCATTGAATATAACTGTACTGTATCTGAGCAAAGATTTTCTATGCACATTCTTTTCAAAATTGTATCTTGTGCATGAAATAAAGTATTGTATGGGAACTTGTAGTATCAATGAAAAAGTATGTATCTTAGTAAATACATCCATTATTCCAAGTTACATAACATGCACATATGTTTTTGAAAAAATATCTTTACCTCCAAAATAATTTCCTTTGGTTAGTTTTTTTTCTGAGTCAGCATCTTCAATAACCACTACCCCTCTTTCAATAATGTACATTTTGTTTCCAATAGCTCCTTTTCGGAAAATAGTATCTTTCATCTGGAAAACTTCATACTTCAATTCTTTCATCACGCTATTTATAATAATGTTGTTTGCCTTAACAAACCATGGTACACTGAGCAACAGATCACGACAACTGTGAGTCATCACTTCCTGTTTTAAGACAATGAAAGAACATTATCAATTAACAAACAGCAAGCTGCACGTGAAATCACCAAACAGAATTACATTTTCCTCACACAGCGTACAAATTCTTCACAATACCAAAATTTTTGAATTTATTTTCTTGTTGTTGTTAAGAATTCTCATTGCTGAGAAATTAATTCTTATGATAATCATTTTCAAAAATGGCATCTAAACTCAAACTGATGGATCACATGACTGATGGATCACATGACTGAACAAAATCACTGTGAACCTGGTAGATGTAGTAGGCCAGATTGACAAACTAAAGAGTAGCAAATCACCTGGACTGGATGGTATGCATCCTAGGGTACTGAAGGAACTAAAAAATGAAGTTTCTGATCTATTAGTTAAAATTTGTAACCTATCATTAAAATCATCCATTGTACCTGAAGACTGGAGGGTGGACAATGTAACCCCAATATTTAAAAAAGGCTCCAGGGGCGATACGGGTAACTATAGACCAGTGAGCCTAACTTCAGTACCGGGAAAAATAGTGGAAACTATTCTGAAGATCAAAATCGTAGAGCATATAGAAAGACATGATTTAATGGAACACGGTCAACATGGATTTACCCAAGGGAAGTCTTGCCTAACAAATCTGCTTCATTTTTTTGAAGGGGTTAATAAACATGTGGATAAAGGTGAACCGGTAGATGTAGTGTATTTGGATTTTCAGAAGGCGTTTGACAAAGTCCCTCATGAGAGGCTTCTACGAAAACTAAAATGTCATGGAGGCAATGTCCTTTCGTGGATTACAAACTGGTTAAAAGACAGGAAACAGAGAGTAGGATTAAATGGTCAATTTTCTCAGTGGAAAAGGGTAAACAGTGGAGTGCCTCAGGGATCTGTACTTGGACCGGTGCTTTTCAATATATATATAAATGATCTGGAAAGGAATACAACGAGTGAGTTTATCAAATTTGCGGATGATACAAAATTATTCAGAGTAGTTAAATCACAAGCAGACTGTGATACATTACAGGAGGACCTTGCAAGACTGGAAGATTGGGCATCCAAATGGCAGATGAAATTTAATGTGAACAAGTGCAAGGTGTTGCATATAGGGAAAAATAACCCTTGCTGTAGTTACACGAATTAGATTCCATATTAGGAGCTACCACCCAGGAAAAAGATCTAGGCATCATAATGGATAATACTTTAAAATCGTCGGCTCAGTGTGCTACAGCAGTCAAAAAAGCAAACAATGTTAGGAATTATTAGGAAGGGAATAGTTAATAAAACAGAAAATGTCATAATGCCTCTATATCGCTCCATGGTGAGACCACACTTTGAATACTGTGTACAATTCTGGTCGCCACATCTCAAAAAAGATATAGTTGCGATGGAGAAGGTACAGAGAAGGGCAACCAAAATGATAAAGGGGATGGAACAGCTCCCCTATGAGGAAAGGCTGAAGAGGTTAGGTCTGTTCAGCTTGGAGAAGAGACGGCTGAGGGGGGATATGATAGAGGTCTTTAAGATCATGAGAGGTCTTGAACGAGTAGATGTGGCTCGGTTATTTACACTTTCGAATAATAGAAGGACTAGGGGGCATTCCATGAAGTTAAAAAGTAGCACATTTAAGACCAATCGGAGAAAGTTCTTTTTTACTCAATGCACAATTAAACTCTGGAATTTGTTGCCAGAGGATGTGGTTAGGGCAGTTAGTATAGCTGTGTTTAAAAAAGGATTGGATAAGTTCTTGGAGGAGAAGTCCATTACCTGCTATTAATTAAGTTGACTTAGAAAATAGCCACTGCTAATACTAGCAAGGGTAACATGGAATAGACTTTGTTTTTGAGAACTTGCCAGGTTCTTCTGGCCTGGATTGGCCACTATTGGAAACAGGATGCTGGGCTTGATGGACCCTTGGTCTGACCCAGTATGGCATGTTCTTATGTTCTTAACTTATCCCAAACCTTTTCTAAATGTGCCACATGCTAACTTCATGGTGTGCCCTCTAGTCTTTCTATTATCCATTAATGGCTATTAATCAAGATGACTTAGGGAATAGCCACTGCTATTAATTGCATCAGTAGCATGGGATCTTCTTAGTATTTGGATAATTGCCAGGTTCTTGTGGCCTGGTTTGGCCTCTGTTGGAAACAGGATGCTGGGCTTGATGGACCCTTGGTTTGACCCAGCATGGCAATTTCTTATGTTCTTATGTACTATGTGACAGCAAACCTCTAAGCTCAAAAGCTTTAACCAGATTTATAAATATGCAGTTATAATTTTTGCAAAGCACTTCATATATGCAGCACTTATTTTCTTTGGATAATGTTTAATTAGTAATGAACAAAGTCCATTTTGTTAGACTCTAACATGATATTACTTTAAAAACTTACTACTGGGAGAACTCAGAGCAAAAAATATAAAAAATTATTACTATTATTATTAAAATTATACACATGGGGCAGATTTTAAAAGCCCTACGCACAGAAATCCAGCTGGATTTACGTGTGCAGGGGGGTAATGTGCGCCAAGCCTATTTTGCATAGGCCCGGCGATGCGCGCAAGCCCCGGGACGTGCATATGTCCTGGGGCTTGAAAAAAGAGGCGGGATGTGGGCGGTCCGGGGCAGGGGCATGGCCAGAGGCCTTCGTGAGGCCACTTGGCCGGCGCGCGCAACCTACGCCTCCCCGGAGGCAGGCACAACTTCTAAAATAAAGGTCGGGGGGGTTTAGGTAGGGCTGGGGAGCGGGTTAGGTAGGGGAAGGAAGGGTAAGGTGGGAGGGGCGGAAGGAAAGTTCCCTCCGAGGCCGTTCCGATTTCGGAGCGCCCTCGGAGGGAACAGGGAAAGCCATCAGGGCTCCCCTATGGCTCGGTCCTCGCAAGATGCACAAATGTGCACCCCCTTGTGCGCGCCGACTCCAGATTTTATAGCATGCGCGTGACTGTGCGCACATGTTATAAAATCGAGCGTAGATTTGTGCGTGCCGTGTTGCGTGCACGAATCTACGCCTGCATGTAGGTACTAAAACCTAGTCCACAATGTTCTTAAAATTTGTAAAATTGTATATATGTTATTTGTCAAAATAACAATATAATCATTGTCTTTGAGTACTAATTAATGTTATATGCAATATAAAAAAATGTTATCAATAAGAGATGCAGAAGTGTAATATTTTTATACAAAGTTTCTCCAAAGTTCTGTAAAATTACATCAAAAGCCCAGTTACTCCCATCCCTTCAACCCAACCAGGCCCAACACCCCAACTCTCTCATTCTTCCTTTCTTTCCCAGCTTTCTCTGATGTCCCAGGCTCGACCCTCTCTCCAGCACTTTCTCTCTTCCTCCCTCCCCCAAACTCAACTCCATCACTCCTCAGTTGTCACACAGCTACTGACACGGCGTTAGAGCAGCCAGCAAGTAGACAAAGATGCATAATGCCAGGTTGTGTACAAGACAAGTCATGCTGGGAAAATCACCTGCAGAAATGTGCCTCCACTTCTATGTATGCATACTAAACATATCGAGCTACATATGGCAGCACCTTTGTAGGCATCAGCTGCCAGCCTATACATCTGGCAGAGTAAGGCACAAACATCGTGGCCTGTGGTGGCAGTCTTTATGTGGAGCATTCAGGATCTGTTCTGCCCAAAGGAGGGTAAATAGGCTACATTCTGGAAAAAAGGAACCTCTAATAGGAGTGCTAGCAGGCCTCAAGTAAAGCCCCCCCATCCCCCACCCCAAAACAGCTAACTGGCAGCTGAAGCTCTTTGAAGCAAGCACACCCACAAATAACAGGACAATTAGGCCCATTCCAAGTACTAAGTGGAAGAGCATCAGGGTTTGGGGGATGGAAGAGGTACACTACAGGCAAATATCTACTCATCCAGAAATGTGACACACCATATCTGGGGTCTGATGCTGTCAAGTTTCACATTCCCCCCCCCCCCAACCACAAGGAATAAAGAGTGTGAGCTGTAGGAGGAATGACCTTGGAGTAAGCATGAGCCCATTTTCTCAGCCAACGATACAATCGTATCTCTGAGGTCCCTATTCTAAACAGTCGAAGCACAAGATCACTTGTGTCGAAAGACATTCTGTACAAAGTGGATGCACATGCACTGCCTGCTGTGGGGTATGCATAGGTATGGTAATGAAGGGAACAAGGAGGCAAACCACCCCAGACATAGTTGTAGACCAAGGCTAACACAGCACGTCACTCACTCAGGCACACCCACTGACACATACGTGCTGGGCCTTTTTTGGGGACAAACTACCTCTAACAGTTTGTGTACCTACACATAGCCAATGAGAATTCCTGGCATGTCCGTATTCCAACATCAGTGCTGTCCATGGCTGCCTGATCCCTACGTAATACTGAGGGAGTCAGAGTGTAAGTATGCACAGAAGATTAGGTATACCTGCCTGCATGTCAGACCTCTGTGAGAAACATATATGATAAGCACTTTGTCAGAGGTACTAACATGGGAGGCCAAAAAGAAAGTGCAAAAGCCATCATGGCAACCACATGACACCTCTGGAAGCATTTGCCCTAGACATTCAGCATAGTGACAGGTTTGCTAATGATGTTGCGGTCTCCGCCGCTTCCCCTCCGCTAGGACTGAACAGTGCCTACCTTCGCCGCTGGAAACGCCGCGTTCCGCGTGGCTGGGACCCCGGCGGCTCTGCCTGCTCCACGTGGCGGTCGCCATTGCTTGCCCGTCTCTTCGCTGCCTCTCGCGCGCGTGAGGACGCCCACTTTGTGCGCACAGCTCCCGGAAGTCTGGCCCCGCCTGCGCTGATGATGTCACGCCCTAAGGCCGATATAACCGGCGCCCGGACTCCTTCTCTTTGCCTTGCAACGAGGTTCACTACTGCCTAGTAGTTCTGAGTTGCGCACCGTCTGTTCATTGTTCCTGCCTTTGACCCTTGGACTGCTTTTGACTCTCTTCAGCCTGCCGCCTGCCTCTGACCTTGGTTCGTTCCCGACTTCGCTTCTGTCTGCTGCCTGCCTCCAACCCCGGCTTGTTCATGACCTCGTTCCAGTCTACAGCCTGCTACAGACTCCGTTCCAGTCCACAGCCTGCTTCAGACTCCATTCCAGCCTACAGCCTGCTTCAGTTCCAACCTGCTACAGACTTTGTTCCAGTCCAGCCTGCTTCAGTTCCAACCTGCTACAGACTTTGTTCCAGTCCACAGCCTGCTTCAGTTCCAGCCGGCTACTGACTCCATTCCAGTCTATAGCCTGCTTCAGTTCCAGCTTACTACAGACTCTGCCTCAGTATCCGGTTAGCTACAGTTCCTACTGCCGCCCGCTGCCCTGCCATCAGCTGGCCCTCGGCCTGTACAGCCGATTCTCGGACTACCAAATACCTTTGGACTTCCTTTGCTACAGCTCTGGCCTAAGGCCATCCCTGCCACTGGACATTCAGCCTATTTCCCAAGTCCCAAGGTTCCAGGACCCTACGGGCTCCTCCTGGGGGGTTCCTGGTTCCCGGGTGAACACCGCCAGCCTGTGGCTCCGCCTCCCGGCCTACCCTGTCATCCTAGGTGGGCCGGCCCAAGGGTCCACTACCTCGCCTGCAGTATCAGACTGCAACAAATGAGGCAGGATGTAGGCCCTGGGGTCAACAACTGACAACAGCTTCTCTAGTGTTTATGCTATACCGATCCAAAAGTCCATTTACCAAACTCTAAAGCTCTGGGACATATACCAATCCACCATTGAAATTATTATTAACCCAAATGAATCTTTCCCTAAATACTAAAACAACTGAAATCCTATATATCTCCCCTAAATTTATTTTTATTTATTTTTTATTTTTTATTTAAATTAAGCAAGCCAAAAGAGCTTGAAATTCAAGAAGCGGTCAAAAACTACCTCATCTCCCTAGAAGTATGAGATCTAGGGATTCTTATAGATTGCAAATTCTCCATGAAATCCTGTGTTAAAAAAATCATAAGCGATGGTTACTTCAAATTAAACATACTCAAAAGATTAAAACCCCTCCTATTCCCTAAAGACTTTAGAACTGTCTTACAGGCACTTGTCTTATCAAGATTAGACTATTGTAACTCACTATTCTTAGGCCTTCCCGCAAATATTGACTCTATTCCCTCTAAATTACTGCTCACCATTCCTGAAATTATCTCCAAGCCTCTAGCAGGGATTATCAACTGTTCTCTAACTCAAGGATTTGTACCGGACACACTGAAATTATCCACCCTCAAGCCTCTTCTCAAGAAACCCAACTTGAACCCAATAGACCCGGCTAATTTTCGCCCCATTGCCAATTTGCCATTTGTAGCCAAAATTATGGAGAAAATAGTGAACAGAATACCTTGAGGAAAATAAGATTCTTGCTCCAGCGCAATATGGTTTCCGTAAATCCCTCAACACAGAATCCCTTCTTATTTCACTGACGGATAGAATCTACACAGGCCTTGAAAAAAAGACCCCTTATTTGCTGGCTCTACTTGACATATCCGCGGCCTTTGACACAGTGAAGCACTCCATCCTCATCAAACGTCTATCAGACATTGGTTTATCAGGAACAGCCTTAGACTGGTTCAAGTCCTTTCTCGATAATAGAATATTCAAGGTTAGAGTAAATAATATAGATTCACACCCTGTCAAAGCCACTCTTGTAGTCCCCTCAAGGATCCTCGTTATCTCCAACTTTATTTAATATCTATCTTCTACCCCTCTGCCAACTCCTTACTAAATTAAAGGTTACATATTACATTTACGCTGACGATGTACAAATATTGATACCAATCTCAGAATCATTAGAAAAAACATTCAATTTTTGGAACTACTGCTTACAATCCATAAACTCACTCCTCACCAGCCTTAATTTAGTACTTAACACTGCAAAAACAGAACTACTTCTCATCACCCAGGATGAAAACCCACTTTCAACTCAACTGAACTCGACCCCACATGTAAGAGACCTAGGAGTAACCATGGACAATCGGCTAAATTTAAAAAAGTTCGTCAATAATACTACAAAGGAATGTTTTTACAAATTACATATATTAAAAAATTTGAAACCTCTTCTCCACTTCCAGGACTTCCGTACAGTCCTCCAAGCTATCCTTTTTGCAAAAATTGACTACTGCAACTCCATTCTAATCGGCCTTCCAGCAATCACGACAAAACCATTACAAATGCTACAGAACTCTGCAGCCAGGATCCTTACCAATACCAGCAGAGCGGAACACATCACTCCTATACTTAAGAGTCTTCACTGGCTCCCCGTTAAGTTCAGAATTATATACAAAGTGCTAACCATAATACACAAAACCTTCCACTCACAAACCACACTTGAATTAACCTGCCCTCTCCGATCTCAATCTACCTCCAGACCAACTAGAACAATGTATTTAGGCACCCTTTATATACCCCCTGCTAAGTCCTCAATGAAGAAACGTGCCTTCTCGATTGCAGGTCCCTATCACTGGAACAATCTGCCTTTGGACTTGCGCCTAGAACCATGCCTGCGGACATTCAAGAAGAATCTGAAAACCTGGCTCTTCACCAAAGCCTTCACTTAAATTCCCATGCTAATTATAAAGTACCAGACTACCTATAATACACCATAAACATTCATGTTTCACTTGTATATTACGTCATGTTCAATGCATACCCATTCATTTATTGCTCTCTGTAAAAATTCCAATGCCTAATTCATAATATTTCCATGTTTAATGTATACCTTTGTTTAATTAACTGTGCACTGTTGATTGTTTACTGTTATATGTACACCATGTATATGGTAATTCTAATGCTGGTTATCTGTAAACCGAAGCGATATGTACGAGTACATGATCTTCGGTATATAAAAGTCTTTAAATAAATAAATATAACAAGACCATTGCAACTTCTGCAGAACTCTGCAGCTAGCCTCTTGACAGGTACTAGAAGATCTGAACACATCACCCCAATATTAAGAACTTCACTGGCTGCCGGTCAAATACAGGGCCCAGAATAAAATCTTATCACTAATACACAAAACCCTCTACAATGAAAACATTGAATGGCTAACCTCTTCACTTCACTTCCACACCCCCTCAAGAACCACCAGATCAACTGGAACAGGGATGCTACCAATTCCTTCCCCCAAAATTGCCTACCTAAATAATGTAAGAGAAAGATCTATCTCTATTGCTGGACCGCTTCTATGGAACTCTAAGCCACAGGAATTACAACTAGAAGCTGACATCAAATTATTTAAAAAGGGGATTAAAACTTGGCTTTTTAAACAAGCCTACCAAGAGCTGTTAGCATAATTATCTTATACTTCTGATTTAATAATAAGGTAATGTATATTTTTATTTTTATTATACTATCTCTACCCTAACTATACTACCTCTCTAAGTGTTTAAATTTTGATTATTTAGCATATTATTTAGTTTGCTATGTTAATTATATTATGAAATAATGTATTTACTTCTTTCTTCTTTGGAAATACAAATAATTTTAAATGATTAATTGCTAACTACTGTAAACCGATTTGATATGCTTGCATGAAAAGTCAGTATATAAAAATTATTAAATAAATAAATAAATATATACAAAGCTGATGAGTGAGAGTCTAAGCGCACACCTGCCCTGCTCAACAATAACTGTAAAAGTGACAAACAACACATGAGGCACAGCCTAGAGGACAGCAACTCTTCCTGCTTGGCCACAAGAACTGGCAGCCTTGTGGATGAGCAAGGGCCTGAAACCATAAAACCCCTGAAAGGTGATGAACGACCTTGGAAACGGACCATTCTGCAAGCTGTTGGCCCCAGAAGTCCTCAGCCTATGTGCTTTAAGGGTGGCCACAGATAGCATAAGAACAGTAACTTAATCTAGCTACCGCAACAAGCAAAGTACTCAGCATATTTTCTAGGTACATACATACAGCAGGATCATATGACTAGCCCTGAGCTTGACTAGCCAAGGGTCTCCCTATATGACTAAGGCTACCTGTGACGGGTCATGCAAGGCAAATAGCTTACAACACAGCTTTGCATTGGGTTCAATGATATGAACCATTTCTTAGGAGACTTGGGTGCTGTTAGCATCATTAGAAATTATACTGTGATGTTGTCATTTCTGAGGTGACTTGCAAAAACAGGTGAAGGCATGACACGATCTGATTCCCAATCCTGCTTTCACACAGTCTGCCCAGCATCATGTCACCTCTCTGAGAAGCTTACCTCACCAACATGACATCCCATCACCCAAGGACTTTACCATTTGGACATGAGAGTTGACAATTAGCTAAGGTAGGTGTAGCACAGAACATATGTATATGGGTGCATGCAACCACAAAGATTTATGCTAACTTGTAAGGACCTGGGACCATTGGGGGATTGCAACAATGTTGCAGAGGCGCTTTACTAAAGGCTGTAAGTGAAGGCCTGCTAGGTGAGCACTCTGATGCCAGCACTGGCTCTGAAACAGCTGAGGCAGTGCTGTGGCAGAAAACATCCCAAGTACAGGTGCATAACTCGACAAGCAGTTGTTTGCCAGTTATGGGATGAGGCAGTAAAATGGAAACTGTGAGCCTTTAAGCTTCAGAGCTACTTGTGATTTACAGGATTTCTAGAGCTGTTGCTCTCCATGTTGAAGACCCAGCTGGAGTTCCATCACACCTATGCCACTATCTCACCCACATGTAAGGGCTAGGACAGGGTCCTAGAGGGAGGTCCATCAAGCGAAACGCCGCAAGCTAGGCCAAGCTATGTACACTGTGTTGGCAGTCCTACAAAAACTCTCTTGTGACACATGCCTCTTCTAGACTCACTATCAGTCAGAAAACATTAGGCTATCCAAATGTAATTTGTGCTATTTCTACTTTGAATACATTTTTTCAAGTACAGTCTACTGCTTTATTGTCTAGATGAAGCCTAAGTAGGCATCTGTGTTTTCTGTTACACACTGACCCAGACAGAGGAGCAGTGAGTGAAAGAAAGATGGTTGAGAGGAGAGCAGCTGCAAACACTCTACTGGCCCCCCTTCCATGTAAGGAGAAAGGGTAGTTGAGGCCTAACAGGCAAAGTAGTGTTCTATGAGGCTTTGCCGAAGCTGGCTGCCACTCAGTGTGGTGGCCTTGGCTTCTGTGGTTACACATGGGGGATCTGGGGGCAGATCCAGAAGTATCTCCATTGGTATCCCATGGCGAAAAAAGCAAGATTATGGAATACACAGCAGAGCAGCACTGTATCTGCTACTCTGGGTGAGGCATACATTAAAGCTCCCCCGTTTTGTCCAAACAGCGAAATCTACTTTTGAGAACTCCGAAAGTGCTTTCTATGACATAGCGGATAGAACATAAGGCCCCGTTCTACCTTATCTCCACCAGCATGTTGGGAATAGCAGTGGGGGTGAGATGCCAACTCCTGAAACCGTAGCCAGAATCTCCTGTGGTAAAGACAGAATGCAGACATCAATGACACCACAATCAATTTGATATCTTTCTGCCAAAGCACAGCATGTTAGACAGAGGTAGCTAGCCTGTAGCTTAGCTTCAGCCTTAGAAGACTATTTCTTTACTCTAGGTGCATACCATTTTTTTATGGATACCTATATGACCAATATAGCATTAACTGAATCTAGGTCATATCTTCAAGACTAATAAACTGCAACTGGGGATTCCCCCAAATGTGTTGCAGCCCCTCCCAACTAAACTAAGGCTACTCATTCATTGAAGTCATCAAATGCTAAAGCAGTATATCAGAGGTACTATAACTGTCCTAGCAGAAAAACCTCTACCTCGTGGTCTGAATGTGCACGTCCCTGGCTGCTCTTTAGTATGCTCTACGATACTAAAATGTTTTTGCCCTGACCAGGGAATATGCTATGCCTCAAAATGCAACGACAGCTGCTTCTGGTTTACCTGTGTGATGGGCAAGACAAACTGTGCCTGACATCCTGACTGACCCATCCCTAACCGAACATTTAACACTCGTTCGGGCTCTAAAGCAACTTGATGAATGACCTGGTTAATTTGCTGGCTCAAATTTTGATTGGGCTATGACCCCTGCGGTCCACTGTGTTTGCACTTTGAAGTTTTTCTGAGTGGTCCGGTTAGTGTATTGTTAACGACGGTCTTGGTCTGAAAAATTTGTTTCTAATTAAAATATTCCAACCAGAGGATTGGCCCTATGGTGCGGATTACATAAGCAGCCTTGTGCTGAGGATTTAGACCGTAAACAAACACTACATTCTCATAGCTTGACAGACAGAGCAGGAATCAAAACTCTGAACATCTATGGTGCTGACATGTATAGCCCTTGAGGCAGCTCTTAAAAAAAAGAGCAAAACTCGGCCAGAGTCGAGCTCAACCACTGTCAGAATAAAAGATTTTCATATACCAATCTTGTTTCTTCTGTTCGCTATAAGTTGTAAGTTTACATCTTCCTCTGGAACCAGCTGTTGAGAAAGGAAAGGATCAGTTTGCAGGATGCAGATAACAGAGTTGTGTGTGCATCAGCAGTCAGCATACCTGGGAACTTTTGAGTTGTAGTCACCCTGAGATTGCTGTTGATTAGCAGAGGTGGGGAGGGGGAAAGGAATGGAATAATATGTTTATTTATTTAACAGTTTTTATATACTGATGGTCATTGGGAACATCACATCGGTTAACAAGAAACAAAAAGCAGCAACAGGCTTTACAATGGACACAGAACTGATGAATAAAGAAGGGCGAGGGGGCGTGAACTTGCAAGGGAGGGAATAGAGGGAAAGATCAAGTAACTGGTAGATATAAGGGCATACAATTAAGCATCAAATTTTTACAAGAGCATACATTTAAGTATCATACATTTAAGTATCAAATTTTTAAAAGGAGGAATTAAATACAAATTACATTTCGGCTTTCTCTCTTCTACCTTCTCTCTACCCATCTGATCCACACTTTCTCTTTCTCCCACCCATTACCATCACCTGTAACCCAGCATACTTCCCTTTGTCTCTCCCTAATACAGCATGCTCAATGTTCTCACCCCTAAAAGCCACAGCTCCATAACTTATCCATCCTCACTCTACCCTTAGCTGAGTGAGTCCCAAATCCTGGAATCATAGCTGCAGAATGAGTTTTGTGTGTGTTGCAGCCCCTCTCCAGTTTCTCCCCACTTGCTGCTTGCAGTGTCTACTCCAAACTTAGCCCACTTCTCCTGTTCTTTGCAGGTTTACTGAGGAAGGGGCATGGATGAGCTGTATACAGAGAGACCATGATATTCCTAGTGTTTCCACTGAGACCCTGCAATTGATGCAAATTCCCTGAGTTTCAGGGTGAATTTCTGAGAGTTCCCAGGTTTGGAAGTTGGGAGCCAAAATTTAACCTTGGAAGAGCCGAATGTGACTCAGGAGACACTAGGTGGCCATACCTGCACTAGTGCCTCAAATTGGGGTAGGGATGAAAGCATCAGCTTGCATGGGCCAGAAGAAAAAGCCCTGGTCTGTGCAGGCTACATGATGGCAGCAGATGCTGCTGCTGTGTTGTCTTGTATGACTGAGAGGGAAGAGGGAGCAATGGGATTGAGTCTGGGTGGAAATGACAGAGCTAGGAGGTTGAGCCTGTGGGGGGAGAGAATTGGGTTGGGGGAAGAATTTGAGCCTGCCGTGGGTGAGGGTAAGAGAGCTGGGGGTTTGAGTCTGACAGAATGTTGAGGTGGGGAGGAGGACAGGGGACAGAAGCATAAAGGGAAGGGAGGGAGAGAGCCGAGGAAGGGATTGTTTGATCTTTGATGAGAGGGAGAGATTGAAAGAGAGAGAGATTGAGGTATTGAGACTTGGATGGGGGAGGAAGAGAGAGAGCCAAGGGGTGAGCCTTGAGGGGTGGATGAAGGGGAAGAGAGGGCTTGGGGGATCAGTATAATACCTGTTTGCTAAATATCAGCCTTACCTAACAGGTATTATACAGATCCACATGCCAGGTCAGTACAGGGGAGGCAGCCAGTCTGTGGAGGTCTGTTTGCTCTCAAGCAACTGCAGACCTACGAGTTGCCTGCTCTTGGGCTGTGGAGTTGTTCTAACCTACACAACTCCCTCACTCCTCCTCAGTTATCACACAGCTGCTGACATGGTGTTAGGGCAGCCAGGAAGTAGAAGACATTTTGTTTAGTGTGGAACCTAAAAAGGGGTATGTCCAGACTGTCTTTCAGGTGGAGTGAGGACCCAAGTAAAGCTCACACTATAATGTCTTCTGGGGTCATTAGTGTTACTTGACCTTAACACCTCATAGAATTTACATTTATAGTATTTACTCTCTGTCCCGGACACCATCAGCTGCACCTTTCTGCTCCCTAAAGATAAAAACCACTTAGGTATTTATGTCTTTTCATGTAGCCCTCTGACTGAAGACTTATATCTTGATACCATTCGGGGACAGAGCCAGAGAGAAGAGCCATTGCTTGGTTAGAGGTGATATATCTTCACAATGTCACAGGCCAATGGTTTATAATAGGTGCACTATTAACTTTGCCTAGCTAGACAACAATGGTCCCCCAACAGAGTGAAGACATAGATACTGCACCTCTAGTCAAACATTTCTACACCTGTTCTACCAGACTGCATATGGAGGTGAACACTAGCTAGCTAGTGACCATCTCACATACGTGACCATGAACTCAACAGGTAGCTAAGAACATAAGAAATTGCCATACTGGGTCAGACCAAGGGTCTATCAAGCCCAGCAACCTGTTTCCAACAGTGGCCAATCTAGGCTACAAGTACCTGGCAAGTACCCAAAAACTAAGCATATCCCACGTTACTGATGCTAGTAATAGCAGTGGCTATTTTCTAAGTCAACTTGATTAATAGCAGTTAATGGACTTCTCCTCCAAGAACTTATCCAAACCTTTTTTAAATCCAGCTACAGTATCTGCACTAACCACATCCTCTGGCAACAAATTCCAGAGTTTAATTGTGTGCTGAGTGAAAAAGAATTTTCTCCGATTAATTTTAAATGTGCCCCACGCTAACTTCATGGAGTGCCCCCTAGTCCTTCTATTATGGAAAAGAGTAAATAACCGATTCACATTTACCCGTTCTAGACCTCTCATGATTTTAAAGACCTCTATCATATCCCCCCGCAACCGTCTCTTCTCCAAGCTGAACAGCCCTACCCTCTTTAATCTTTCCTCATCCCTTTTATCATTTTGGTCGCCCTTCTCTGTACCTTATCCATCACAACTATATCTTTCTTGACATGCGGTGACCAGACTTCTACACAAGAATTCGAGGTGCAGCCTCACCATGGAGCGATACAGAGGCATTATGACATCCTTCATTTTATTCACCATTCCCTTCCTAATAATTCCTAACATTGTTTGCTTTCTTGACTGCCACAGCATATTGAGCTGATTTCAAAGTATTATCCACTATGACGCCTAGATCTCTTTCCTGGGATGTAACTCCTAATATGGAACCTAACATCGTGTAACTACAGCATGGGGTATTTTTTCCTAAATGCATCAAAAATAACAGTATGCTCTCTGAAGAAGGCAAATGGAGCCAATACTGAAGCTCCACAGCAAGGTGCCTCCTGTTTAGCTCTTGTCGTCTTCCTTGGGAGCAAAAAAGTCAGCTTTAGGCTGTATGCTGTAGGCCATATGGTCTTGCCTGCCAGAAAAGTGCCTACTTGGAATGGCCACTGGCACTCTAGCATGCAAGGTCATGTAGATCCCAAACCTTTCACCTAGTGAACTCTTAAGAGAAAAAGCACACAATAAAAATAGACAAGCAGAAAATGTTCTTTCAAAACTGTGACCACTTTAATATACAACAAATGTCAACAGATTTAAAGCAAGTCAACATCTTTGGTGATTACATTCTGCAAGGACAAGATATGTAATTGCGCATGACATTTTAATTTAAATGAACAGCACACATTGAGTGTACACCTCTGCATACATTTTTACAAATGGCAACATTACATATACAATATTTGCATCTTATCATTTTGCACAATCATGATTACAACAAAGAACACAGGAAGCGGAAGTGGCACCCCACTAGCTACAGTACAGCTCTAATGTTTGAGCTGATAGCAGCACAACTATGTGATGTAAACCACAAGACCCCAGACAGTCCATGTTAAAAATGTACTCAAAGGGGGGACAGCTTAAGAGCCAAGGCAGCAGAGTTCAAGTGAAAGCCCCAGATAGTCCATGTTGAAAGAGTGCATTCAAAGGGGGGACAGCACCAGGACAAGTCACAACAACATGGAGGCAGGAGCCCCAGGTAAAGAGGCTGCAGCATGGAGGTAGCAGCCCCAGGAGAAGACACAGCAGCATGGAGGCAGGAGCCCCAGGTGAAGAGACTGCAGCATGGAGGTAGCAGCATCAGGAGAAGACACAGCAGAATGGAGGTAGCAGCAGCATGAGATGAGACATAGCAGCATGGAGGTTTCAGCAGCATGAGGAGAAATAAGACAAAACAGCATGGAGGCAGCAGTAGCATGAGATGAGACAAGCACAGCAACATGGGGGTTTTAGCGGCAGGATGAGATGAGACACCAGCATGGAGGTTGCAGCAGCAGGATAAGATCAGAAGAGATACCAGCATGGAGGCTGTAGCCACAGGATGAGATGAGATGAGACGAGACAGACATCAGCATCAGGAGCAGGTGATGAGACCTGACATGGAGACCTCATCAAGGAGAATGGGCAGAGCATCAAGGAAGGCTTTAGAACTAGGATTCAGGACAAACAAGGCAGACAGGAGACCATGCTTTTCAGTTAGCTACCATATGAACTCTGTAGTAAGGTCAGGACCAGCAGTCTTCTCCCATCTAGCCGGCACAGGAACTCTGTAGTGAAGACGGGAACCAGCCGTCTTCTCCCATCTAGCCAGCACAGGAACTCTGTAGTGAAGATGGGACCAGCAGTGTTCTTCCATCTAGCCGGCACAGGAACTCTGTAGTGAAGACGGGACCAGCAGTCTTCTCCCATCTAGCCGGCACAGGAACTCTGTAGTGAAGACGGGACCAGCAGTCTTCTCCCATCTAGCCGGCACAGGAACTCTGTAGTGAAGACGGGACCAGCCATCTTCTCCCATCTAGCCGGCACAGGAACTCTGTAGTGAAGACGGGACCAGCAGTGTTCTTCCATCTAGCCGGCACAGGAACTCTGTAGTGAAGACGGGACCAGCAGTGTTCTTCCATCTAGCCGGCACAGGAGCTCTGTAGTGAAGACGGGACCAGCAGTGTTCTTCCATCTAGCCGGCACAGGAACTCTGTATTGAAGACGGGACCAGCAGTGTTCTTCCATCTAGCCGGCACAGGAACTCTGTAGTGAAGACGGGACCAGCAGTCTTCTCCCATCTAGCCGGCACAGGAACTCTGTAGTGAAGACGGGACCAGCAGTCTTCTCCCATCTAGCCGGCACAGGAACTCTGTAGTGAAGACGGGACCAGCAGTCTTCTCCCATCTAGCCGGCACAGGAGCTCTGTAGTGAAGACGGGACCAGCAGTGTTCTTCCATCTAGCCGGCACAGGAACTCTGTAGTGAAGACGGGACCAGCAGTGTTCTTCCATCTAGCCGGCACAGGAGCTCTGTAGTGAAGACGGGACCAGCAGTGTTCTTCCATCTAGCCGGCACAGGAACTCTGTAGTGAAGACGGGACCAGCAGTGTTCTTCCATCTAGCCGGCACAGGAACTCTGTAATGAAGACGGGACCAGCAGTCTTCTCCCATCTAGCCGGCACAGGAACTCTGTAGTGAAGACGGGACCAGCAGTGTTCTTCCATCTAGCCGGCACAGGAACTCTGTAGTGAAGACGGGACCAGCAGTGTTCTTCCATCTAGCCGGCACAGGAGCTCTGTAGTGAAGACGGGACCAGCAGTGTTCTTCCATCTAGCCGGCACAGGAGCTCTGTAGTGAAGACGGGACCAGCAGTGTTCTTCCATCTAGCCGGCACCGGAACTCTGTAATGAAGACGGGACCAGCAGTGTTCTTCCATCTAGCCGGCACAGGAGCTCTGTAGTGAAGACGGGACCAGCAGTGTTCTTCCATCTAGCCGGCACAGGAGCTCTGTAGTGAAGACGGGACCAGCAGTGTTCTTCCATCTAGCCGGCACAGGAGCTCTGTAGTGAAGACGGGACCAGCAGTGTTCTTCCATCTAGCCGGCACAGGAACTCTGTAGTGAAGACGGGACCAGCAGTGTTCTTCCATCTAGCCGGCACAGGAACTCTGTAGTGAAGACGGGACCAGCAGTGTTCTTCCATCTAGCCGGCACAGGAACTCTGTAGTGAAGACGGGACCAGCAGTGTTCTTCCATCTAGCCGGCACAGGAACTCTGTAATGAAGACGGGACCAGCAGTGTTCTTCCATCTAGCCGGCACAGGAGCTCTGTAGTGAAGACGGGACGAGCAGTGTTCTTCCATCTAGCCGGCATGGGAGCTCTGTAGTGAAGACGGGACCAGCAGTGTTCTTCCATCTAGCCGGCACGGGAGCTCTGTAGTGAAGACGGGACCAGCAGTGTTCTTCCATCTAGCCGGCACGGGAGCTCTGTAGTGAAGACGGGACCAGCAGTGTTCTTCCATCTAGCCGGCACAGGAACTCTGTAGTGAAGACGGGACCAGCAGTGTTCTTCCATCTAGCCCGCACAGGAACTCTGTTGAGAGGTCTTGTTTCTAGGCATTACAAGGCATCACTTGTGAACTCTTATAGCCCTTTGCCACACTGTGGCTTGCCACTTGGGGGTAGCATGTCTTTGGGGTAGCATGTATTTGTCTGGTTCGTCTGTCGGAATGGGAACTGCTACACAGAGTTGAGTCTTGGGATGCTGGGAAAGCAACCGATGGAGGTTCCGGCATTCTTTATAGAATCTGTGTGAGGACGCTGGTGAGGTTATTTACAGACGTTGCCACTGTGGTGAGCGCTTATATGTGGGCTGCCATCTGGTCATGCACTGCCTGGGTCTGGGCACTGACAACCCTCCTGAGGCACACTAGCTCTGACCATATGTGGTGCAAGTGGACACCATGGCTCCTTTCCAGCCGGTTCAGCTGCTCATGCATTGATGCCTCGTTTGGTGCTGGTGCCGGAGCTGGTGCTGTTCTGGTTGTGGGCGGAGTGGAGGTTTGAGCCTCTAGGAGTGGCACGAGGGGACTGGTAGGTTGCTCCATCTTATGTGGTGTGCTGGAGCAAGGTTGCACTCCCTCTATTGTCTGCCACTGCAGGCTGGGTTCTACCATGAAGGTGGAAAGATTTAGGCTCACATTGAGTGGGCTTGCAAGGTCAAGGGCTTGCAGGATCTGGCTGTGATCAGGAGGATGCTGCTGCTGCTTCTCCTCCTTGCTGAACTGTATCTGTGCATCCATAATGTAGGGAGCACAGAAAAGTGCTGCTGCATGGCTGGTCCCTGGCTCTTCACTGCTGGTCCCTGGGGCTGCACAGCTGGGACCGACAGAGTCCTGGGCGAGAGCTGTGGAAACAAAGAAGAAGACTAAGTACCAAAGCCAAGAGGTGCACACATGGACCGCTTGGCATGAGATGGAAAAGGTTAAAGAGATTCACAGTGGGCTCAGGTAGGATAAGACCCGTGACCCACAGGCACCCATTCTTGACAGCTGTGCAGCCCACAAGTCTACTACCCCCACACTCACACAGGGCATTAATGAACTCAAAAAACAAGATTACAGTGGGCTCTGGTAGTATTGAACCTGTGATGCAGAGACACACCCTGTATCAGGTGCAACAAGTACAAAAAGCCCTCTCTGTAGTAAATACTGAAGAAACTTGAGAAAGTGATTGAAGTGATATCTGAAAAGAAAGAAGAAACCCAATGCATAAAGAAAATCCAGATCCATAACCAAAGGAAAACGGTCATTGTGCTGGATGAATCTGTCACCAAAGGCACTAATCCCTTCCTTTGCACAAATGCAAAGGGGAAGGGTGAAGAGGACAACAAAACTCAACTAAATTCACAAAAGGAGTCCAGGAACAGCAATAACCTGAACAAGGAAAGTTGGAAAGCTATGAGCACAAATGCTCGTAGTTTGGGCAATAAAATCCCAGATCTGCAAGCCCTAATGATAGAGGCAGCCTTAGACATTGTTGCTGTCATGGAGACATGATTCACAGAATCTCACAATTGGGATACGGCAATACCAGGCTATAACTTGTTAAGGAAGGACAGAGAGGATAAGAAAGGGGGAGGAGTGGCTCTTTATGTCAGAAACAATATCCAAGCAACTGAGCTGCAAGGAAGATGGGGCAATGAAGAAGCACTATGGGCTGACCTAAAAAAAGATGGGACGGAGGAAGTGACGTCATCTGTCTAAGATGGCAGCTTGATTCTTTCCTCCGACATCCTCCACCACAGCACGAATAATATCTCCTGAGAGAGACGCATTAACAGCTTGCTATTTTACTATCTGAGTAGCTTAATTGCTCTGGACCATGGCGAGCCGCAAAAAACCGGTAGATTTGCAACAATTCTCCTTTGATGCCGGAGGATCCAGGTTTGCGGACTTGAGCGGGACCGCGGGGGAGGCGGACGCCATAGACCCTGAAGGTACTCGTGGCCAAGGCCTTCAGCCACCGGACGGTGGCGAAGGGACGATTAATAAAGCAGATCTCCAGAGTTGGTTCACAGACCTGAAAAACGACATTAAAAAGTTTTCGGAAGAATTTCGGGTGGCAATCGCTAATATTCGCACTGACATTAGTGAGTTAGGCCACCGGGTTGAGGAAACTGAGACTCAGCTTGACGCCCATAACACCTGGATGACTGCTTTAACGACAGAGGTGGCGGGGCTCCATACGGCCCAAGAAGATTTAGAGTTGAAACTTGAGGACTTAGAAAACCGCACGCGCCGAAATAATATTCGGATCAGAGGGCTGCCGGAAGAGGCAGATTATACTGATTGCAAAGACACGGCCTGGCGGATATGTAGTGCGCTGCTCACTGCAGCTGAGGCTAATATGGCTGCTATCACCTCCGCAGCAGACATCAAAATTGATCGGGCACACCGGACTATGGGAGCTGCAAATAGAAACGTCCCCAGAGACATTATTTTGTGTATACATGACTTTTCCGTTAAGGAAGCCGTCATGGCGGCAGCGAGGAAGGTGGAAGCTTTTGCCTGGGAAGGCCACACTCTTTCAATATATAATGATCTCTCTCCAGCCACGTTGAAACGCCGAAGGGATTTTCACCCTGTTACCACAGCCCTCCGGCGGGATCATCACAGATATAAATGGCTATACCCTGGGGGCATAGCTTTCACAGTTAAAGGAGTTTCATCACGAGCTAAAACGGTGTCAGAAGCAGTGACTGTATTAAAGGAGTTGGGTGTGGATATTGATTATACAGCGCCAACGAAAACTCCGCCATTACCAACCGTGGAACCTGCGCGCTGGCAGAGAGCGGGAAAAGGAGGTCGGTGTCTGAAGAGGCCATCGGGCACTGATGGCGTGGAAAATCCGGCGACTGCAGCCCGAAAAACAGACTCTCTGAATACCTGAGCAGCCTGTTTATTGGTTTTCTGTTTATCTTCTTATCAGTGATGGTTTGCTCACTGGAGTTCTTCCGATTTGCTGTCGACAGCATAAGGAGGTGGGGCTCTACTTTTCAACTTAGAGCCTCTTATAATTTATGTTTTACAGAATGTGTTCTTAGGAGAATTTCTACTGTTTCATTTTGAAATTGCTGTGGGGGAGGATGGGGGAAAAGAGGACCTTCCTCGGTTAGGAGTCGGCCTCATAGGAGGCGACCTGTTTGGTATGCGGGGTAGAGGGGGTGGGAGGGCAGGGGAAGGGGGGTTGGGTATGTTTCGTGGCAATGCAGTTTGTTTATTTTTTATGTCACTTCACCAATAATAGGCTTCAAGGGGGAGCAGGAAACAGTTATCACGATGTCTACCATTAAGTTTATGTCCCTTAATGTGAAAGGCCTTAACTCTCCGATGAAACGACAACAGTTATGTAATGAGATAGCACGTTTGCAAGCAACAGTGGTTTTCATTCAGGAAACCCATCTTAAGAGGCGACATGAACATTTATTAAGACCTCAGTCATTTAGCCTGAAATATTTTTCCGCTTGCAGCCCCAAACATAAGTATAGTGGGGTGGGGATCCTACTGGCCAATTCTTTGGGAGCTAAGGTCATAGACAGCGTTATAGGACCTCAAGGTCGATATATTATTTTAGTGGTTGCAATTAATAATTGCAAGTATACATTGGTAACATATACTGCCCGAACGTGGATCAACGGGAGCTTTTAGACGAAATTAATCAGAAATTACATCAAGTGGAAGGGGGACAATTAATAATTGGGGGAGATTTTAATATGGCTCTGATGACAGACAAGGACACCTCCTCCGGAAGGGGGAGCACAAAACAAAGGGATAAGAGGTCTCTTAATCGCTTTATGTCAGATTGGCACTTGGTGGATATTTGGCATTTATTGTATCCTCATAGTAGAAATTACTCCTTCTATTCTCGACCTCACAATACGTATTCCAGAATAGATTATTTTCTAATTGATAAAACGCTTGTCGACTATACTAGGGATGCGGATTTAGAATGTATCACCTGGTCAGACCACTCACCTATATGGTGGGAATTGAAACTCCCTCAAACTGACTCTGGGCGCAGACAGTGGAAGATGAATGACAGCCTCTTAAAATGCAAAGAGTATATCCCTAAGATAACAGCTCACATTGAGGAATATGTACGCTTTAATACTACTACGGGTGTGTCACCCATATCCACATGGGAGGGCTTAAAAGCTACTATGAGAGGACATTTGATTAGTCTAGGAACCTATCATAAAAAACAGAAAGAGTTGCAGAGAGTCCAGCTAACTCGGCAGATAGCTGAGCTGGGGAGGACACATAAGCGGGATCAGAGCTCCCTTACACTCCATACATTAGACGCGACTAGGCAACGGCTGAAAGAGCTGGATGCTGCCCAAATTGCGTACCAGTTAGATTTAGTGAAACAAGAGTACTATGCACAAGGCGATAAACCTGGCAAACTTTTAGCACATAAATTAAAAGGACAAAGGATACAGTCCTATATTCATAGAATAAAAGATCATTCTGGACAAATATGTCTTACAACGCCTTTGATAAAGAACTGTTTTGCTAAATTCTATGAAACCCTATATTCTACTGATTATGAGGGGGGATCTGAGGCTATACACACATTTCTTGATAATATTCCGTTGCCTTCCTTAGCGCAGGACGCGCAAGAAGCCTTAGGATTACCGATAACTGTATTGGAGGTCCAAATGGCAATTAAATCTTTAAAACTAGGAAAGGCACCGGGATTGGACGGTTTTACGCCTTTATTTTATAAAACGTTTATGGATATGTTAGTGACCCCCTTACGGGATATGTTCAATGCTCTTAGAGAAGGACACAGGTTACTCCCTAATGGTAATACAGCGGGGATCACAGTACTCCCAAAACCAGGGAAAGATGACTCCGTTTGCGGGTCATATTGCCCGATCTCTCTGATCAATATTGATCTTAAGCTGCTGGCTAAGATTCTGGCCAATCGCTTACGCTCAGTGATCCTGGATTTGGTTAAAGATGATCAAGCCGGATTTATGCCTGGGAGGTCCACCACGGATAATGTCCGTATGATCTTAGATATTATATCTGTGATTCAAAGAACTAAAACTCCATCCGTGCTGGTGACCATAGATGCCGAAAAGGCGTTTGATAGGGTCCACTGGCCTTTTTTGTTTGCTGTGATGGAAAAGATGGGGGTGGGAGGTCATTTCTTAGGTTGGGTCCAGGAATTGTATAGAGCTCCGCAGGCTTGTATAAAGATCAATGGAGGGTATACTGACACCTTTAATATCCATAGGGGCACTAGACAGGGCTGCCCCTTATCGCCCTTGCTTTTTGCTCTGAGTGTAGAACCCCTAGCTGAAATGGTACGGAGAGCAGGAGATGTTCATGGGGTGCAGTTAGGCAAGGACCAGTACAAGATATCACTCTATGCGGACGATATCATTTTTACTCTTACAAATCCAGATATATCTCTAAACACCCTGTCGACCGTGTTAGGGCAATATGGGGCGGTGTCAGGATTCCGAGTCAACATGGATAAATCGGAGGTTTTACCTCTCCACCTATCCGCCGGGCAAAAATCACAACTACAACAACTTTATCCTTATCGGTGGACAAAGGGCCCGATTCGCTATTTGGGAGTTAATTTAACTATCAATCACACGGACCTTTTTAGGGAGAATTATTTATTTATTTATTTATTTAACACTTTTTTATACCGACCTTCATAGTAAATAAACCATATCGGATCGGTTTACATAAAACAAGGGTATAACAGAAGCAATAAATAAAAGTAATTAACAAGAGAAGAGAATAAGATAAAGTTACATTTAACAAGGAGTAAAAACTTATGAAAAAATTATGAACCTCTACTTAAGACTTTATCTAAAGACATGCAGAAATGGGATCGTTATAATATCTCCTGGATAGGTAGAATTTCCATCATAAAAATGAACCTTTTCCCCAGACTAAGCTATTTGTTTCAGGTTCTCCCATGTCTGCTTCCTGATGAGTGGTTCCGATCTTTAGAACGGAAATTCTTCTCCTACATTTGGAGGAAACGCCCTCCTAGAGTAAATAGACAGGTTTTAAATAGGACTAGAGATAAAGGGGGGCTGAGAGTTCCCAACCTTAAAAAGTATTATGTGGCTTCGCAATTGCAGGCGGTGGTGGATAGTCATCTACCTGGCAACAAAAAACAATGGATGACGATAGAGCAAAATTGCTACGGCAAGGGGGCTCTGGATACGGTATTTTGGAAAAGAAAAGGCCAGATATCAGAGGAGATCATATTCTGCCCTCTTTGAGATGTACTATAGCTTTATGGTATAAATGGAGGGAAGGGTTGACGGGGAAGACACAATATTTTTTCCCTCAACGCTTAACGGCGATATCAGATTTTCCCATTGGCAAAGAATCGCAATCCTTTAGGGATTGGGAGGATAAAGGGATTATCAAGCTTTATCATGTGTGGGAGGCGGGAACCATAAAGTCCTTTTCTAATTTGTTAGCAAATTATGCACTTGGACAGACGGACTTTTTAGCATATGCTCAAATATATCACCTGTTAACAAGGGGGTTGGCCCGTCAAGATCTGCAGAAAGGAGTATCTTTAATAGAGGGATTTTGTATAGCGGCCAAAAGACCGCCTAAGTTAATGTCGAAAATTTATAAATTAATGGAGGGGAAGGGATCCTATACAGCCGCCCACCTCTGCTTATGGGAAAGGGATCTGGGAGGAACATGGGATGCTGACAAATGGGATAGGTGTTTTCAAAGTCTGGGGCGGCATTCGATGTCTACTGCCATGATGGAAAATGAATATAAAATGCTTTATAGGTGGTACCTGAGCCCAGATAAGTTGGCCAGATGGTACCCTCAATTGCAAGACACTTGTTGGAGGTGTGGCCAGGCTGGGGGCACATTTATACATATGTGGTGGTCTTGTACACATATTCATGCTTATTGGAAACAAGTACAGGCAATGTATAAGGAGATGGTGGGCATGGAGCCTCCTCTACTTCCAGAGGTGTGGCTGCTGGGCTTGGGGTATGAAGACTTTAGTGTCCCCCAAAGGCAGTTACTGCGCTATATGGCTATTGCGGCCAGAATGGGGGCGGCGCAATGGTGGAGAAAACCGGTGGTTCCTCCCAAGACTTTGGTGATTACTAAGTTACTGAGCATCAGAACTATGGGAAAGATCTCTGCTTTTCGGAGGGATCAATTATCTGCTTTTGAGAAGATTTGGGACCCGGTGGATCAATGGATTCAAGCGTCTGATTTCCAGCGCACTTCTAAGACCTAATGTCTTGGATATCATAAAAGGACAGAGATGGACTGAAAAGGACAATACATTTCTTTTATTTCGGTTCACTGGAAATGCCCCTTTCTGGTTTTTCCTTTCTTTTCCTGCTTAAGGGTGACCTACAGGGGGCTCTAGCTCTTGGGGTGGAGACTGTTTAATTATATATGGTTCGCAGCCCTGTGAAGGATAAGTCATATGCTGATAACTGTACTGTTACTGATCTGTTGTAGCCTAATTATCCTATACCTGTATGATATTTGTTAGTATTATTGTGAAGTGGTTTACGCTGTTAGGGGTGGGGGGGAGGGGGGGGCTTCAGTAAATAGGGGATTATGAGGGTAAAATATTGGATGATGGTATGGTCTTTAGTAGACGAAGCTGTATGATACACTACATAGCGTGTAAGTTATACATTATCCAATAAAAATGTTTACAACAAAAAAAAAAGATGGGACATCCATTTTTATCGGAGTGGTTTACAGGCCTCCAAACCAAAAGGAAGAGCTGGACAAAGATCTGGTTGAAGACATCCAAAAGGTAGGAAAGAAGGGGGAAGTGGTGATCGTTGGAGACTTTAATATGCCTGATGTAGACTGGAGAATCCCATCTGCAGAATCTAATAATAGTAGAGAAATAGTGGATGCCCTGCAAGTAGCTTTGTTCAAACAAATGGTAATGGAACCCACGAGAGAAGGAGCTATACTCGACTTAGTGCTCACTAATGGAGATAATGTCTCTGATGTCCAGGTGGGCGCCCACCTCAACACAAGTGATCATCAAACGGTATGGTTTAATATCACAAAAAGGAAACGGAAAAGAAGCACAAAGACCCAAGTTTTGCAGTTCAAAAACACGGACTTTGATGAAATGGGGAAGTACCTGGAGGAAGAATTAAAAGGCTGGGAGATTGAGAGAGATGTGGATCAACAATGGACCAATCTAAAAGGAGCAATTACCAAGGCAACTAATCTATATGTTAGAAAAGTAAAGAAAAGCAAAAGAAAAATGAAACCTATCTGGTTCTCAAAGGAGGTGGCTGATAAAATAAAGGCTAAAAGAGCAGCGTTCAAGAAATATAAAAGATCCCAAAGGGAGGAGCACAAAGAAGAATATCTGGTAGAACTGAGGGAGACGAAGAAATTAATCAAGAGAGCAAAATGTCAAGCAGAAGAGAGGATTGCCAAGGAGGTAAAGAGAGGTGACAAAACATTTTTCAGATACATCAGTGAAAAGAGAAAAGTTCAAAGTGGTATAGTGAAATTGAAAGATGGAAAGGATCAATATGTGGAGAGAGACGAAGAAATGGCAGAAATATTAAATGAATACTTCACTTCTGTGTTCACTAAAGAGGACCCTGGAGAAGGACCATCACTAGTTAACAAGAAACTGGAGGGGAGGGGAGTAGATATAACTCCATTTACAGTAGAAAATGTATGGGAAGAGCTGGAGAAACTGAAAGTGGACAAAGCCATGGGGCCGGATGAAATTCATCCCAGGATACTGAGGGAGCTCAGAGATGTGCTGGCGGGTCCGCTGTGTGACCTGTTCAATAGATCCCTAGAAACTGGAGTGGTGCCGAGTGATTGGAGGAGAGCGGTGGTGGTCCCGCTTCACAAGAGTGGGAACAGAGAAGAGGCCGGAAACTACAGACCGGTTAGCCTAACTTCAGTGGTGGGAAAAGTAATGGAGTCACTGTTGAAAGAGAGGATAGTGAACTATCTACAGTCAGGAGAATTGCTGGACCAGAGGCAGCATGGATTCACCAGGGGAACATCCTGTCAGACAAATCTGATTGACTTTTTTGATTGGGTAACCAAGGAATTAGATCAAGGAAGAGCACTCGATGTCATCTACTTAGATTTCAGCAAAGCTTTTGATACGGTTCCACACAGGAGACTGGTGAATAAAACGAGAAGCTTAGGAGTGAGTGCTGATTTGGTGACCTGGATTGCAAACTGGTTGACGGACAGAAGACAATGTGTGATGGTAAATGGAACTTTCTCTAAAGAGAGAGCGGTGTTAAGTGGTGTACCGCAAGGATCGGTGTTGGGACCAGTCCTGTTCAATATCTTTGTGAGCGACATTGCAGAAGGGATAGAAGGTAAGGTTTGTCTTTTTGCGGACGACACTAAGATCTGCAACAGAGTAGACACACCGGAAGGAGTGGAGAGAATGAGACGGGATTTAAGGAAGCTGGAAGAGTGGTCGAAGATATGGCAGCTGAGATTCAATGCCAAGAAGTGCAAAGTAATGCATATGGGGAATGGAAATCCGAATGAACTGTATTCGATGGGGGAGGAAAGGCTGATGTGCACGGAGCAGGAGAGAGACCTAGGGGTTATAGTGTCTAATGATATGAAGTCTGCGAAACAATGCGACAAGGCGATAGCAAAAGCCAGAAGAATGCTGGGCTGCATAGAGAGAGGAATATCGAGTAAGAAAAGAGAAGTGATTATCCCCTTGTACAGGTCCTTGGTGAGGCCTCACCTGGAGTACTGTGTTCAGTTCTGGAGACCGTATCTACAAAGAGACAAAGACAAGATGGAAGCGGTACAGAGAAGGGCGACCAGAAAGGTGGAGGGTCTTCATCGGATGTCATACGAGGAGAGATTGAAGAATCTGAATATGTACACCCTGGAGGAAAGGAGGAGCAGGAGTGATATGATTCAGACCTTCAGATACTTGAAAAACTTTAACGATCCAAAGACAACGACAAACCTTTTCCGCCAGAAAAAAATCAGCAGAACCAGGGGTCACGAGCTGAGGCTCCAGGGTGGAAGACTAAGAACCAATGTCAGGAAGTATTTCTTCACGGAGAGAGTGGTGGATGCCTGGAATGCCCTTCCGGAGGAAGTGGTGAAGTCCAAAACTGTGAAGGACTTCAAAGGGGCGTGGGATAAACATTGTGGATCCATCAGGTCTAGAGGACGCGTATAAAGAGGAGGCAGCAAAACACTGCACGGAGCGGCAGTAGCCACAGAGGCATTCACGGAGCGGGATGCCAGTGGCCAGTGGTTGGTGTTCCACCTTCACGGAGCGGAAGGATGGAGGGCTACCATCTCCAAATTAAATTTAAAAAAAAAAAAAAAACATGGGTGGGCAAGAGTATATAAAATTAACAGAGAGTTCATAGGCTATAGGTATTACCAATAATTAGGCTTATTCAATATTTGTTGATAGTTAATGTGGCTTTCAATGGATACTTCACTTTCAATGTATATCCAGCATAGCTCTCTGCTTCAACGGCAAGGGAGAAGAAAAACTAATACTTCACGCATATCCAGTATAGCTCTCTGCTTCAACGGCAGGGGAGAAGAAAAACTAATAGTTCACGCATATCCAGCATAGCTCTCTGCTTCAACGGCAGGGGAGAAGAAAATCTAATACTTCACTCATATCCAGCATAGCTATCTGCTTCAACGGCAGGGGAGAAGAAAAACAACCAATAAGGGCTGAATAATATAGTCTGGTTAAACAGATAAGTATGGGTGTAGCTTGCTTGTTGCGGCGGTTACTACCACTAACTAATCAAGCTTGATATTTCATATTTCACTTGAATGCAGCTCCATCACTGCTCTCTGCATTAATGGTGGGGGTGAAAGGGAAATAGAACCAAGGGTTTCTAAGAGCCAAGAGAAACAGATAAGTATGAAAGGAAAGAAGTGTGAAGCTTACTGGGCAGACTGGATGGGCCGAATGGTCTTCTTCTGCCGTCATTTCTATGTTTCTATGTGCAGATTGTATGTGAATCAATATGAACATCTTATGCCGATCTTTACAACTGTAGCAGCCTTGCCATTTACAGGTAAGGTGAACTTACTGGCTACGACTTGCATGGTGTCCAGCCGCTCTGCCATGCCCTTGAACCTTCATGGTCCCAGCTGATGCACTAGGCGCTCCTCCATGGGCGTCAGCACAATCTAACAAGGGGCTCCGCCACCGGTCTGTCAGATGTACCTGTTGCAGTTCTCCACCTTGGTCTTTAACTGGGTCTTTATGTCTTGGTATCTGTGAGCCACCTGCTGCCCATTGCGTTTCACGCTGCTGTGCCTTGAGATTTCCTGGCCGATGGTGCACCAGATCTGGCCCTTGGCTGCTCTTGAGGTCTTGGCCACATGGTTGCCGAACAGCATAGCATAATTTTCCAGGACCTCAGTTATGATCATTTCGTTGTCCTGTGGGCTGAACGTCAATGCCCTGAGAAGAATGTGCCCTGCTGCCTGAAAGGGGTGCCACTTCCACTTCCGGAAAGGTGTCCTCCCTTTCCTCTCTCTTGCTCGTACTCCTCTCTCCCCTCGCTTTCTCCCCCCCCAACCCTACCGACTCTTCTCCCCTTTGCCCTCTCTGTCTATCCCTAGTCTATTGTCTTCCTCACACCAGACTCACCTGCCTATCGTTTTCCCCCTCCCACCTCCTCCTAACCCTTGCCCCCTCCCTATTTCTACTCCTGTCCCTGTCCTTCCTCCTCCTCCTTCCCCTAGTACTCCTACCCTCATCCTCCTTCCTCCACTCCTCCCCCTCTTCATAAATCTCCTATCCTCTCTCCCCCTGCTTCTCACACTCCATCCTCTCCTATAGAAACATAGACGTAGAAACATAGAAATGATGGCAGAAGACCACCAAATGGCCCATCCAGTCTGCCCAGAAAGCTTTCACTCTTTTTTTTCTCATACTTATATGTTACTCTTGGCTCTTATTGGTAACTTTTTGGTTCTAATTTCCTTCCCTCCTGCCATTGATGCAGTGCTGGAGCTGCATCAAAGTAAAGTATCCAGCTTAATTGTTTAGGGGTAGTAACCGCCATAATAAGCAAGCTACTCACACTCTTGTTTACCCAGCCTGTGCAATTCAGACCTTGTTGGTTGTTGTCTGAATATAAACCTCACCACTCCTCCTCCAACTCATCACCACTCCTCACCACTCCTCCTCCTCAGCACACCTCACCTCTCCTCCTCACCACCACACCTCACCTCACCATTCTTCCGCCTGACCGCCATGCCTTACCACCACTCCTCCTCAGCCTCACCTTGACACCTCACCACCACGCCTCACCATTCTACCTCCACCTCACCCAAACACAAAGACAGACAAACAGGACAAACTAACAAAAACTTTCACACACACAGATCAAGTCAATAGACCAAGGGAAAGGAAAACACGATAAACAAGTCACAGTACACCGTGTTCAGACATCGATAACTACCTCCAACCAACTACCACCAACACACATACTCTCCTCTCTCTCCAAATGCTTGCACACCCTCAAAGAGGCAGCTACAGGAAGCCAGTATATATAAACTAGAAAAATAATGCACCACGCACTAATCTACATGCACTGTATAAAATGAAGTGCAATGCTGTACATGTGCAACGCGATAATACAACACACCACATGTAAATTGCCTATTCAGTGTGATAGACAAGAAATTAGCCGAACATAGTATAACTGGTTATATGAAATATTGCCAGTCTATTTCATTATTTAAACCCTTAGGATGAAGACAATCTAATTTAAAAATCCACTTTTGTTCCTTTCGAACCGAGTGGCAATATTTCATATAACCAGTTATACTATGTTCGGTTTTATTACTGTATTGTTTATCTGTTCTCTGATTGGTCAGATTTCCTCTGCTCTGATTGGTGTAAAAATCTCGCACCAAAACAGTCTGCTTTAAACGCCAAGTTCTGTCAATCCCTTCCACTCTCCTTGCCTTGTCAACTGTATGAATCCCACTACGCATTTAAAGGTATGCTTTATCGGCATAAACATTGACATTATGTACTCTCTCTTGGTCTAGTTTCTATAAAAGTGTAATTTTTAGTTTTTTTATATTTCACTTTCTTAAATTTATTCTGTCCCTCCCGATGCAGCCTTCGGGCGAAACACAGGGTCCGTGTTGGGGGACCCTAAAAAAAGAACTATTTCAGTTTGGCATTTGAGCAATGGAGTTGCCGCATTGAAAATAAAACAAAATTATTCCTTTGCAAGAAATTAAAGTTTGGACCTTTAAATTCTTTGCATTCCTTTGGTGTTTGACATATAAATAAAGTTAACCATAACCATATGCATTTTTAATTATTGGATGTTCTCTTTGTCAGTTGTGTGAAATTGTCTTTTATTAGTATGGTTTTACTATTATGATTTCTATTTCTTGATTTCATTGTTAATGTATTCTCACTATTCTGAGGAATGATGGTGATTGTACTGCAACAGAGTCTGGCTTGTTGCGGTTTCCAGTTCAGTTTTGTTTGCACATTTCTACTTAAACTTTATGGTTTCTTTTTTCTGTATTTGGTGGGAGTATGTTTATATTCTGCATGTGTAATAGTGAATGTGTGTGTATATGAGAGAGGAAGGATTATATGTCTGTGTCTGGGACAGAGAGAAAGTAGAAGAGTTTTGTGTGTGTGTGTGTATGTGTGTGTGTGTCAGAGAGAGAATGGAAGGTTGTGTGTCTGTGTCTGGGAGAGAGTGGAAGGTTGTGTCTGTCTTTGTGTCTGGGAGAGAGAGGAAGGATTGTGTATGTATGGGTGTATGTCTGTGTCAGAGAGAGAAAGTGGGTTTTCTGTGTGTCTGTGTCTGGGAGAGAGTGAGAGAGTTTGCATTTGTATCTGGGAGAGAGAGAGAGTTTGCATTTGTGTCTGGGAGACAGAGTGGAAAGGTTGTGTATGTATGTGCATGTGTGTGTGTATGTATATATGTATCTGTGTCTGGAAGAGAGAGAGAGGAAAGCAAAATTGCTTACCTTGTAATAGGTGTTATCCCAGGACAGCAGGATGTAGTCCTCACATATGGGTGATGTCAGTAACGGAGCCCTAGTGCGGGAAAAACTTCTGTCAAAGTTTCTAGAAACTTTTGACTGGCAGCCTGGGGCTACTGAGCATGCCCTGATATTCCCTGCTGCAGGGGTCTCACTTCAGTCTCGTATGTAGCAATAAGCTTTAGCAAATAAAATAATAAAAGGTAACATACCCAACTCCACGGGGTGGCGGGTGGGTTTCGTGAGGACTACATCCTGCTGTCCTGGGATAACACTATTACAAGGTAAGCAATTTTGCTTTATCCCAGGACAAGCAGGATGCTAGTCCTCACATTTGGGTGATTAGCAAGCTAGAGGCTGAGTCATTGTCCATGAAGGTAGCAGTGATGTGTTGTTGTGGAAATGAGTCAGCTGAAGATCACAGAACATTGGATGTAGAAGGAGTTGGGATTAAACTGGAAACAAGTTCTTTAAGACAGATTGTCCGTAGGCTGAATCTTGTCATCCTTGTTTGTCCAGACAGTAATGAACTGCAAAGGTGTGAAGAGAACTCCATGTTGCTGCTTTACATATGTCAATGATTGGCACTGAACGAAAGTGTGCTACTGAGGTTGACATTGCTTGTACTGAATGTGCCTTTATTCGCCCTTGGAGAGGAAGGGCTGCTTTTTCATAGCAAAACTGTATGCAATCTGCTAGCCAGTTGGATAGAGTATGTTTACCCACTGCTTTACCCGGTTTATTTGGATCATAGGAAACAAAGAGTTGATTGGATTTTCTGAGGGCTGAAGTGCGGTTTAAATAAAAGGACAATGCACGTTTACAGTCCAAAGTGTGTAAAGCTCTTTCCCCTTGGTGAGAATGAGGTCTTGGAAAGAATGTGGGTAAAACTATGGATTGATTTAAGTAGAATTCCGTAACTACCTTGGGAAGGAATTTTGGATGTGTACCGAGTACCACTCTGTCATGTAGGAACTTTGTATAAGGTTCATATGTGACAAGTGCTTGTAACTCACTAACTCTTCTAGCTGATGTAATGGCTATGAGGAAGATAGTCTTCCATGTGAGAAATTTAAAATCACAGGAATGTATGGGTTCGAAAGGAGAACGCATTAATCCTGTTAAAACCAGATTTAGATCCCATTCTGTGACTGGAGGCCGAATTGGCGGTTTAAGGTGAGTTAAACCTCTCATAAATCTACTGACAAGAGGTTGTGTGGATATGGGTGCATCTCCCATCTTATTATGGTAAGCTGAGATTGCACTCAAATGTACTCTGATGGATGAAGTCTGAAGACCAGAGTGTGAAAGATGGTATAAGTAGTCTAGAAGAGAAGTAGTGGGGCAAATAAAAGGATCAATATGGTTTTGTCTGCACCACAAAGTAAATCTTTTCCATTTGAAAGAATAATTCTTTCGTGTGGAAGGTTTATGTGAAGCTATAAGCACTTGAGAAACATTGGTTGAAAGATTGAGTGGTTGTAAGATCAAGCTTTCAACATCCATGCTGTCAGGGATAGGGATTGAAGGTTGGGATGTCGCAACCGACCCTGATCTTGAGTTATGAGAGTGGGAGCTACTCCCAGACGAATTGGATCCCTGACTGAGAGATCTAGAAGTGTGGGAAACCATATTTGTCGAGGCCAGTATGGGGCTATGAGTATCATGGTTCCTTTGTCCTGTTGTAGCTTCACTAGAGTTTTTGTTATGAGCGGTATTTGAGGATACGCGTATAGTAGGCTTGAGTTCCAAGGGCGAGCAAAGGCGTCCTTGGCTGGCTGGTTCTTCTGTTTGTGTAGAGAACAGAAGTTGTCCACTTTGTGATTCAGATGCGATGCAAAGAGGTCTATCGTTGGTTGTCCCCAACGCTGGAATATCCTGGTCGCTACTGAAGGATCCAAGGCCCACTCGTGTGGTTGGAACTGACGACTGAGTCGATCTGCTAGTACATTGGGTATGCCTGCCAGATAAGTGGCCTGTAGGAACATCGAGTAGTTCAAGGCCCAGGCCCAAATCTGTGCAGCTTCTTGGCAAAGAAGATACGAACCCGTACCTCCTTGCTTGTTGATGTACCACATGGCTACTGTGTTGTCTGTTTGGATCAGAATAGTCTTGTGTGAAAGGCAGTCCTTGAACGCATGCAGCACATAACGTATAGCTCGAAGTTCTAGAAAATTGATTTGAAATGTTGCTTCGAGTTTTGTCCAAGTCCCCTGAGTTTGGAGAGTGTTTATGTGAGCTCCCCAACCCAAGGTGGATGCATCTGTAGTTAACATTATCTGTGGGACTGGTTTTTGGAAGGGTAGGCCCTTGCGTAAATTGTCCTTGGCTGTCCACCATCGTAGTGATGAGCGTAGTTGGTGCGACGTTACTTGAATTTGATAATGTAATGGTTGAATGGCTTGGATCCATTGTAATCTTAGAGTCCATTGGGTTACTCGCATGACAAGTCTTGCCATAGGAGTAACATGAACTGTGAGGCCATGTGGCCTAGTAAGGTGAGAAACTGATGTGCTGTCGCTTGTTGTCATGAGTAAATTGAGTGTGCCAACAGGGACAGTGTTTCTGCCGGATCTTCGGGTAGAAAAGTGTTTGCAGTAATGGAGTTCAATTCTGCTCCTATGAAATGGAGTAGATGAGAAGGAGTAGTGTGGGATTTTAGATAATTGTATATGTTATATATATTTAAACCCCTGCTTCTTTTCTCTGATCCAAGTTATATTACTCCCTTGTTTTATTGTAACTGCATTCCTTAGCCTTCTCTTGTTTAACGTTTTTTACTACTATTACTATTATTTTATTATTATTATTACTTAGATCAATGTTATTTATTGCCTTTTGTTCCCTATCTACTTGTTAATTGTAAACCGACATGATGCGATTTTTATCGCGAATGCCGGTATAGAAAAACTTAAATAAATAAATAAAATAAATCCCATTTTGTGAAGTACAGCAATTGTGCGATGTAGAGAGGTTACTGCTCCTTGTTGCGATTGACTTCTGATGAGCCAATCGTCCAGATAAGGGAAGACATGAACACCTTGCTTGTGTAAGTGTGCTGCTATCACTGCCAGGCATTTGGTGAATACTCTGGGAGCTGAGGCGAGGCCGAATGGCAACACTCTGTATTGCAAATGCTGGTGTCCTACTGTGAAACGCAGATACTTGCGATGAGGAGGGAATATAGGAATGTGTGTATAAGCATCTTGAAGATCCAGAGAACAAAGCCAATCTCCCTTCTGCAGAAGTGGGAGCATGGTCCCTAGAGAAACCATCCTGAACTTTTCTTTTTTTAAGACTTTGTTGAGATTTCTGAGATCTAGGATGGGACGTAGGCCTCCGGTTTTCTTTGGAATGAGGAAATACCGGGAATAGAATCCTCTGCCCTTCTGGCTGTGTGGCACATGCTCCACAGCCTTGGCTTTCAGAAGAGCGGATAATTCTGTTTGTAAATGGAGTATGTGATTTTGGTTGAGATGAGGATAATTCGGTGGAAACTCCTGAGGGAGTGATGTGAAATTGAGGCGATAGCCTTGATGTATTATTGAGAGGACCCAGTGATCGGATGTTATTGATGTGTTATGTTCGTGGACCCTTGAGCCGGTTGGGACAGAAGATGGAGTACTGTGAGGGCCCACAGCAAGCGTCCCAACCAGGAAGCAGTTCGGAGACCCGGAGCAGGCTGAGATACGGGACTAGGGTGAAGTCTTATGTGACCAAAGACTCCGTACCTACTGGAAGGATGGTTGACGACAAACCCTGGTGAAGAAGAATCTTCGCCCTGGAGACCGGTACTCCCCCGGGAGGAGCCCTTAGGAGTCCGGCCGCTGGGACTTCTGGAGATTCACCCTGGAAGCCGAAGTCCCCCCAGGAGGAGCCCGTAGGGACACGGCCGCTGGGACTTAGGCGACTCCTTGAAGGTGGAAGGTGGTCCGGATGCAGGCGCCTCCTGCAGGTCGTGGGTTCCAGACGGCTGGCGCCTCCAGCAGGTCGTAGGTAATCCAAGGTTGGTTCAGCAGTCGGAGACCAAAGATGGTCCAAAGCCAGTCCAGGGGTTCGTATCCAGAGGGCGGTCCGCAGCCAATCCAAGGGTCAAAGCCAGAGCACGGTCCAAAGCCAGTCCAAGGGGTCAGAGCCAGAGCACGGTCCAAAGCCAGTCTAAGGGGTCAGAGCCAGAAGAATCAACAGCAAGGGGAGCAGGCAGAAGTGGGACAAAGACAATCAGGAACGCAGCAACCACAGACAAAAACCAGGAACCTTGTTGCAAGGCAAAGAAGAGAGGCTAGTTGCAGGGTACTTGTACTCTGAGGGTGTCTGACATCATCATTGGTTCAGCTGAGGATTTTCCCGCACTGGCCCCTTTAAACAGGGCTCCTCCCCGCGCGCGCGCATCAGAGAGACGTGGTGGAGGGCCTGCAGGCCCGGGGCCTAGAAGAAACGACCCGGGGAAGGCTCGAAACGGCCCAAGCCGCCCCTGAGGTAGGTGGAGGGACCGGAGCACGGCCCGGGACCGCAACAGTACCCCCTCTCCTACGCCCCCTCCCAGGAGGTCTGGGTTTACTTGGGTGATCCAAATGGAATTGATGGAGGAGGTTTTTGTCCAGGATATTGATGGCGGGTTCCCAGGAATTCTCTTCGGGACCATACCCCTCCCAGGAAAGAAGGTACTCCCAACGTCGGTGACGATGCCGTACATCCAGTACGTCTTTAACTTTATAAATGGCATCTTCCTGTGCCATAGGTGTGACAGGTGTGAGAGCTTTCTTATGATACGGTGAAAGGACCAAGGGTTTCAACAAGGAAACGTGGAAAACGTTGTGAATCCTGAGGGTACGTGGAAGTTGAAGGGGATAGGAGACAGCCCCAATCCTGTCTTTAACTGTGAAGGGCCCAAAGTACTTGGGAGCCAACCTCATCGAAGGAAGCCGTAGACAAAGGTATTTAGTACTTAGCCATACCTTCTCCCCAGGAATAAACACTGGAGCTGGCCGTCGCAAGCGATCGGCCACTTTCTTCATGATAACCGCTGCACGCTGGAGTCTTTTCCGGGTGGAATGCCAGATCTGGCTTAACCGTCGGGCAGAGGTTTGCACCGTGGGGGATGACACATCTACTGGTACTGGTAAGGGAGGCCGTAGGCGTCTGCCGTAGACTGTGTAAAAGGGGGACTTGCCGGTGGAAGAATGCTTGTGTTGATTATAAGAAAATTCCACCCATGGCAGCAAGGCCACCCAGTCATCTTGTAGGTCTCCCACAAAGGCACAAAGGAACACCTTCAAAGTCCGGTTTACCCGTTCTACTTGCCCGTTAGCTTGGTGGTGGAAGGTGGTGGTGAAATCAAGCTGAACCCCGAACTTTTCACACAGTACTCGCCAATATCGTGCCGTAAATTGAGAACCTCTGTCCGAGGCAATGTGTAGGGGGAGCCCATGAAGGCGAAAGATATGTATCGTAAACAAATTCGCCAGCTCAGGCGCCGAAGGAAGTTTGGAGAGAGGCACAAAGTGGGCCATCTTAGAGAATCTATCTATGACAACCCAAATCACAGTCTTCCCCTCTGAAGCAGGCAGATCTACGATAAAATCCGTGGATAAGTGAGTCCATAGTTCTGTGGGAATCGGCAGAGGCTGAAGAAGGCCCCAGGGGCGACCGACGGGAGTCTTCTGTCGGGCACAGGTGACGTAGAGGCGAACATCCTTCTTAAATTGGGGCCACCAGTAATATTCAGAGAGTAATTCCTGGGTCCTGGCTATTCCCGGGTGACCGGCTGTTAGAGAGTCATGTGCCCAGGAGAGGACCTTTTTCCGTAGTCTGAGGGGTACCACAGTCTTCCCAGTCGGGACCGTGTTGGTAGCTGCGAGGAGTACTTTGGCCGGATCAAGAATGTACCGTGGTGGGTCTGGCAAATCTTCCATTTCAGCGGTATGGGAGAGAGCGTCCGCTCGAACATTCTTATCGGCCGGTCGGTAGTGAAGACGAAAATCAAAACGGCTGAAGAATAGAGACCACCTGGCCTGTCGAGGGTTGAGGCGCTGAGCACGGCATAAGTATTCCAAATTTTTATGGTCCGTATAGACAATCACCGGCTGTTGGGCCCCCTCCAACCACTGGCGCCACTCTTCGAATGCCAATTTGATGGCTAGTAGTTCTTTATCCCCTATTCCGTAGTTTTTCTCTGTCGATGAAAACTTTCGAGAGAAGTAGGAACAGGGTAGGAGCTTCCCCCTAGAAGATATTTGACTTAAAACAGCCCCGACGGCCACGTCGGAGGCATCCACTTCCACAATAAATTGTCGTTGGGGATCGGGGTGCCGCAGGCATGGATCCTGGAGAAATGCCTCTTTTAATGCCTGGAAGGCCTGTAGGGCAGCTGTAGTCCAATTCTTAGCGTCTGATCCCTTCTTGGTAAGTGCCGTCAGGGGTGCCACCAGCTGAGAGTAATGTGGGATGAATTGCCAGTAGAAATTAGCGAACCCAAGAAACCTCTGTAGCGCCTTCACCTCCACTGGTTGGGGCCAGTCCTTAATGGCAGCGACCTTTTCGGGATCCATGTGAAATCCCGTAGAGGATACAATATACCCTAAAAAGGGTAACAATTCTTGTTCAAAGAAACATTTCTCAAGTTTTGCGTAAAGTCGATTATCACGTAACTTCTGTAAAACTCGGCGAACGTCCTGGCGATGTGTCTGTAGATCTTTGGAGTAGATTAGTACGTCGTCTAAGTAAACAATTACTGACGTGTGTAACATCTCTCGTAGGACCTCGTTCATGAGGTTTTGAAATACTGCTGGGGCATTGCAGAGACCGAAGGGCATGACCCGGTATTCATAATGTCCGTCTCTTGTGTTGAATGCGGTCTTCCACTCGTCTCCTGGACGAATTCTAACAAGGTTATAAGCCCCGCGAAGGTCTAGTTTGGTAAATATCCTAGCCCCTTGTAGTTGGTCCAAAAGTTCTGGGATCAAAGGCAGAGGATACCGATCCCGCCGGGTAGTACTATTCAAGCCTCGGTAGTCTATACAGGGTCGGAGGGACCCATCTTTCTTAGCCACGAAAAAGAAACCTGCCCCGGCTGGAGATGTCGATGGTCGTATGAACCCCCGATCCAGGTTCTCCTGGATATATGCCAACATGGCTTGAGTCTCCGGGAGGGACAACGGGTAAACCCGTCCTCGTGGTGGTGTGGCCCCCGGGAGAAGATTAATTGCGCAGTCAAAGGGGCGATGCTCCGGAAGGATCTCGGCCTTCTCTTTAGAGAAGACATCAAGATAATCCTGATAGTAGGGGGGTAAATCCAGCATAGTAGTCCAGAGAGGAATCGGTGGCCGAGCAACCATGGCTAGGCAGGAATTAAGGCACGCAGACCCCCAGGACGCTAGTTGAAGGTAGTCCCATGCGATCACGGGTGAGTGCTTCCGAAGCCAGGGTAGGCCCAAGATGACCGGATGCATAGATCTCTCTAAGATGAAGAAGGAGATCTTCTCTTGGTGCAGGACGCCAGTGCGAAGAGTGAGAGGTTCCGTGCGGGTGGTGATGACTCCAGGAAATATTTTCCCCTGGATGGAGGACACGCGGAGAGGGGGGTCTTTGGGGTTGTACCTTGATCCGGAGTTGTTGAACCAGCTCCTGAAGAATAAAATTACCCCCTGCTCCTGAGTCAATCAGAGCTTGCGTGTCGAATTCTTCCTCCGGGAGGATTAAGGTCACCGGTACAAGACATGGGGAGTCAGGAGCGGTATGACCTAGGGTTAGCTCCCCGGCTGTCCCTAGGTCCGAGAGTTTCCCGGACGCTCACTACACTGCGCCAGAAAATGACCCTTGCCACCACAATACAGGCATAGGCCGAGCGTGCGGTGTCTCCTTCTTTCTTCCTGGGAGAGATGCCCCCGACCCACCTGCATGGGCTCGATGTCCTGGGTCTCTAGGGAACCAGACTGGGAGTTCCTGCTGCGGGGCGGAGTAGATTCAACAAGTCCCAGCCTAAAAGTCGGTTTTTTGTCTCGAAACCGGCGCTGGATGCAACGGTCTATCCGACCTGCGAGATCGATCAGAGCGTCCAAGTCATCGGGTAGGTCCCGGGCCGCCAATTCATCTTGGAGCTTTGGGGAGAGACTTTCCAAAAAAATGCCGTGCAGGCTGTCGCTCCCCCAGTTCAATTCAGTGGCGAGAGTTTGGAATTCTGCAGCATATTCTGCCAGCGGACGGTTCCCCTGGCATAACTGGAGTAACTCCGAGACAGCAGTGGACTTGCGAGAGGCTTCATCAAAGATCCGTCTGAAAGCAGAAACGAAGTGCTCCAAGTTGTCCAGGCGAGAATCTTGATGTTCCAAAAGATTGGAGGCCCATGCCAATGGCTTCCCATCCAGCAGAGAGATAATAAAGCTGATCTTGATACGGTCTGTTGGAAATTGAAGCGGAAGCAAATTAAAGCGAATGTAGCATTGGTTTAAGAACCCTCGGCATAGTTTCGCATCTCCAGAATATCGTAAAGGTACCGGCATCTGGATGGGAGCAGTAGTGGCGGCAGAAGCCCCTGTTCCTGGTACCGTGGAGCTGGCAGCCGTGGCTCCTTCTACCCGGTCAGCTAACCTCTGAACCGTTGTCGTCAGGGCGTCAAGGCATGACTGCTGTTGTTGCAGCCTTTGGGCTATACCCGGAATGGCTCTCAGGCCGGCTAGGTCCGCCGGGTCCATGGCCTTGCAAACTGTTACGTTCGTGGACCCTTGAGCCGGTTGGGACAGAAGATGGAGTACTGTGAGGGCCCACAGCAAGCGTCCCAACCAGGAGGCGGTTCTGAGACCCGGAGCAGGTTGACATACGGGACTAGGGTGAAGTCTTATGCGACCAAAGACTCCATACCTACTGGAAGGATGGCTGACGTCAAACCCTGGTGAAGAAGAATCTTCGCCCTGGAGACCGGTACTCCCCCGGGAGGAGCCCTTAGGAGTCCGGCCGCTGGGACTTCTGGAGATTCACCCTGGAAGCCGAAGTCCCCCCAGGAGTAGCCCGTAGGGACACGGCCGCTGGGACTTAGGCGACTCCTTGAAGGTGGAAGGTGGTCCGGATGCAGGCGCCTCCTGCAGGTCGTGGGTTCCAGACGGCTGGCACCTCCGGAGACCAAAGATGGTCCGAAGCCAGTCCAGGGGTTCGTATCCAGAGGGCGGTCCGCAGCCAATCCAAGGGTCGAAGCCAGAGCACGGTCCAAAGCCAGTCCAAGGGGTCAGAGCCAGAGCACGGTCCAAAGCCAGTCCAAGGGGTCAGAGCCAGAGCATGGTCCAAAGCCAGTCCAAGGGGTCAGAACCAGAGCACGGTCCAAAGCCAATCCAAGGGGTCAGAGCCAGAAGAATCAACAGCAAGGGGAGCAGGCAGAAGCGGGACGAAGACAATCAGGAACGCAGCAACCACAGGTAAAAACCAGGAACCTTGTTGCAAGGCAAAGAAGAGAGGCTAGTTGCAGGGTACTTGTACCCTGAGGGCATCTGACGTCATCATTGGTTCAGCTGAGGATTTTCCCGCGCTGGCCCCTTTAAACGGGGCTCCTCCCCGCGCGCGCATCAGGGGGCAGGGCCAGCCACGTCGGCGTCTCTCCCGAGGAGGGAGAGACGCGCTGGAGGGCCTGCAGGCCCGGGGCCTAGAAGAAACGACCCGGGGAAGGCTTGAAACGGCCCGGGCCGCCCCCAAGGTAGGTGGAGAGACCGGGGCACAGCCCGGGACCGCAACATGATGTCCACTCTTTGTAAAATTGGGATATTCTTCCGCCAACTGGTAAGGTGGTTTGGAGATTGGAGTATAGGCCCTGTTCTCTGAATTGAATTTAAAAAACCTGAGGCAGGTCCTGTCTGAAGAGCTGGTTGGGGCCTAGCAGACCGCTGCTGTCTCTGTTGAGGTCTTTGTTGAGACCTAGGAGGACTTGGTCTAGATGTGTGATGAGATTGGGAGCTACTCCCAGACGTATTGGATCCCTGACTGAGAGGTCTAGAAGTGTGGGAAATCACACTTGTTGAGGCCAATACGGGGCTATGAGTATCATGGACCCCTTGTCCTGTTGTAGTTTCACAAGAGTTTTGGTTATGAGCGGTATTGGACGATATGCGTAGAGAAGGCCTGACAAGCAAAGGCGTCCTTGGCTGGTTGATTCCTGTGTTTGTGTAGGGAACAGAACTTGTCCACTTTGTGATTCAGATGTGATGCAAAGAGGTCTATTGTCGGTTGACCCCCAACACTGAAAAATCCTGGTCGCTACTGAGGGATCCAGGGACCATTCGTGTGGTTGGAACTGACGACTGAGTCGATCTGCCACTACATTGTGAATGCCTGCTAGATAAGTGGCCCGGAGAAATAATGAATGTGTGAGGGCCTAGGCCCATATCTGTGCAGCTTCTTGACACAGGAGATACGAGCCTGTACCTCCCTGTTTGTTGATGTACCACATGGCTACTGTGTTGTCCGTCTGGATAAGAACAGTCTTGTGTGAAAGGCAGTCCTTGAACGCATGCAGCGCATAACGTATAGCTCGAAGCTCCAGGAAATTGATTTGAAATGTTGCCTCGAGTTTTGTCCAAGTACCTTGGGTCTGGAGAGTGTCTATGTGAGCTCCCCAGCCCAAGGTGGATGCATATGTAGTTAATGTTATCTGTGGGACTGGTTGTTGAAAGGGCAGGCCCTTTCGCAAATTGTCCTTGTTCGCCCACCAAAGTAGAGAGGAACATAGCTGGTAGGTTACTTGAATTGGAGGAGTGGTTGAATGGCTTGGATCCATTGAGATCTTAAAGTCCATTGAGTTACCCTCATGGCTAGTCTTGCCATAGGAGTGACATGAACTGTGGAGGCCATGTGGCCTAGTAAGGTTAGAAACTGATGAGCTGTTGCTTGTGTCTTTGAGTGGATCAAGTTTGCTAGCAAGGATAGTGTTTCTGCTCTGTCTTCGGGTAGAAAGGCTTTTGCAAGTGTGGTGTCCAGGTCTGCTCCTATGAATTGGAGCAGGGGAGACGGTGTGAGATGGGATTTTTGATAATTGATGAGGAATCCCGTGGAGTGAAGTAGAGCAATTGTCTGGTTGAGAGAAGTTATTGTTCCTTGTTGAGATTGACTCCTGATGAACCAGTCGTCTAGATATGGAAAGACATGGACACCTTGCTTGTGCAAGTGTGCTGATATTACTGCTAGACGTTTTGTGAATACTCTGGGAGCAGAGGCGAGTCCGACAGCAGTACTCTGTATTGGAAGTGTTGATGACCCACCATGAAGCGCAGATATTTGCGGTGAGGAGGAAATATTGGGATGTGAGCGTAAGCATCTTGGAGATCCAGAGAACAGAGCCAATCTTCTTTTTGGAGAAGTGGAAGCATGGTGCCTAGAGAGACCATCCTGAACTTTTCTTTTTTGAGAAATTTGTTGAGATTTCTGAGGTCTAGGATGGGACGTAGGCCTCCTGTTTTCTTTGGAATGAGAAAATATCGGGAGTAGAATCCTCTCCCCTGCTGAGACCGGGGCACCGGTTCTATAGCCCTGGATCTCAGAAGGGTAGATAATTCTATTTGAAGTTGAGAAATATGAGTTTCGTTGGGATGAATGCGACTTGGTGGAAAATCTATTGGAATTGAGAGGAAGTTGAGTTGATATCCTCGAGATATTATGGACAGAACCCACTGATCTGTTGTTAGTGTTATCCAAGTGTTGTAAAATTTGGATAATCTGCCACCTACAGGGAGTTCTAGTCGAGGATTTCGTGAGGGTCTGAGTTCCCTGGAGATACCTTCAAAAGCCCGCCGCAGGACCTGTTTGAGTAGCAGGCTGGGCCCTGGGCACTCTCTGCTGACGAGGCTGAGGTCTGTGCTGAGGCCTTGATTGTCTAGGCCTGTTTGGAGGAGGGTAGAATCGTTTTCAACCATAATAGGGCTTCCTCTTTTCCCTCCTTTGGGTTCGACGAACAGCATGGAAAGTCGATTCATGAGGTAAGGAGGAGAGCTGTCTTAAGGCCTCATTATGTTCTTTCAGTTGGGAGACTGCTTCTTGGACTTTTGTGCCAAATAAATTGTCTCCTGCGCATGGGAGGTCCACTAATTTCTCTTGGACCTCTGGCCTAAGGTCGGATGCCTTAAGCCAGGCCAACCTTCTGGCACTTATCCCTGAAGCTGCAATTCTGGATGATGTCTCAAAAGAATCGTATGCAGCTCGTACCTCATGTTTTCCAGCTTCAAAAGCCTTGTGGACGAGGTTTTGTGCTGACTCTCTGTATTCTTGGGGGAGAGATGGAATGAAATCCTCCATCTGCTTCCAGAGGTTTCGTTGGTATTGGGTGTTATATAGCTGATAAGCTGCTATTCTGGAATTTAGCATAGCACCCTGGAATACCTTACAACCTAGATTATCCAGAAAACTGTTGTCTTTCCCAGAAGGATTAGAAGAATGCACTCTTGTTCTCTTTGCTTTCTTCTGTGCGGATTCAACCACCACTGAAGTATGTGGTAATTGAGATTTTTGATATCCTGGTGCAGATTGGACTAAGTATGTTGAGTCCATTCTTTTATTCATGGGAAGAACTGAACATGGATGTTCCCACATTCTATGTTGAAGTTGAAGGAGAAAATCATGTATAGGTATTGCAATATCTCAAGGGTCTGATGACGTAGATCCTGCTCAGACTCTAACTTGAAAGGGATAGAGTCAGCCATATCTTGAACAAAGGCAGAAAAGGTAAGGTCCTCTGGTGGGGACTGCTTTCTTGGGTGTGGTGGAGAAGGATCAGACATAAAGGTTTCAGAAGTGTCTGACTGTGAATCACTCCATGTGTCATAATCTGGAGTGTGTGGTCGTGTTTTCCCAGGAGCAGAAGGAGGAACCACCCTAGATGGTCCTGGAATGGGTTCTGGAGGAGAAGAGTCCTGTTCTACTGGATTTGCCAGTAAAGAATCCAGTAAATCTTGATATTTTTTATGGATTGCTGAATAGAAGGCCGATTCAGCCGATACTGTATCCCCAGAAGGACCTGGCATCGACAATGTTGTCTGTGGCATCGATGGCATCGTGGAGGTTGGATCAGGAACTGATGGCATCGAGAAAAATCCGGTACGCGTCATCGTAGATGTCTGAATCTGATTTGAGGGTAACAACGATGCCATACTGGAAGAAATAGAAGGCCTCGATGTAGATATCGATGAGAAAGCTGTTGTACGCTGCATCGATATATCCCTCGGTATCAGAAAGGATCCTGGTTTCAGGAAAGAATCCGTTGCAGTGCTTGTGAACTGGATGGTGTTTGGCACCGAGACGGTGACCGGCATTGGGACAGTAACCGGCATCGGGACGGTGCCCGATATCGGGATATTTCCCGGAATCAGTGTCGTTGGTAACTCAGTCATCGGCACTAGTTGTGCCAGCATCGGTGACGTCTTAGACAAGTCAGATGTCACCGGCATCAGCGATGTTGCCGGCATCGGTGCAGGCACCGGTAAACTTTCCTTTATAGCCTGTAGGACTGCTTCCTTTATAAATGCGGTTTAAGTTCTGCGGCATCGGAGCAGACAGCGGTGAAGGTGGAGACGATGCTGTTTGCGGTGTATCTGCCTTGGTAGGCCTATCAGGCATCGAAGTATTGGTACGTTTAGGCCGCTTTTCGATCGGTTCCTCACGGATAGGTGTCGAAGGTAAGGCCGAGGCATGTCGGTGGCGATGTTTATGTTTGGGCCTTACCTCTACCACTGAGTGTATCGATGATGTCGAAGGCGTAGGCGAGGATTTTCCTTCTGAAGTCTCCAATTGGCGCTTTTTTAACAAAACTTTTTGAGGAGCACCTACTGGTGAGGACTTCTTGGAAGTGGATGGAGAGGGAATTAACTGCAAGCTGAAGAGTTGCTGGATCTTTTCATGGCGCAGTTTTCGTCCTTTGGGTGTCGTTTCTTGGCATTTTTCACACGATGAAATATCGTGTTGATCACCCAAACATCGAACGCACTCTAAGTGCGGATCGGTAACCGACAATGTTCGATTGCAAGTCGGGCATTTTTTAAACCCCGACGCCATGGTATCATCGACGGCCGTCGATGACTGAAAAATGAAATAGCGTTTATTCAAAAACTAACGCTAAGTTACTACACCAGCCGGTGAGGTGAGACAAGTGAGATCCCGTGAGGGAGAATTTGTGAAAAACAACTATGTTATTATAGAAAACTGAGAGTACTCTCAGGGGGCTCCGGTGTCCGTGCTGCTATCCAGCGGCGCGGAAAAACGAAGACTGAAGTGAGACACCCGTGGCAGAGGATATCATAGCATGCTGGGCATGCTCAGTGGCCTCACAGGGCCAGTCAAAAGTTTCTAGAAACTTTGACAGAGGTTTTTCCCGTGCTAGGGCTCCGTTAATGATGTCACCCATATGTGAGGACTAGCATCTTGCTTGTCCTGGGATAAAAATATTACAAATTGCAGATGACTGAAAAGCCCATCTAGTCTATCCATTTTCCTGTCCTGTTCCAGTCCCATAGATCCTACTTTATCTCTTGTTTTAACCTCAAGAACTGTACTTTCATGAAAAGTTAACTTTTGAATGGTTAGTGCTCTAAATGAAGCAGAATGCACCTGATCAATAAGGAAGACCAAGAATCTGGTTTATTAATGCTTTTCTCTGTCTATGGGAAAATAGCTTAGTAAATCAAATTCCTAAGTAAGTGAAACTATAGAGCAATGTCTAGCAATTAGCTGTTGGATTCATTTCTGGTTTATGTTTCAAAATATTTGGTATAATAAAAATGTCAGTGAAAAGGTAAGTGGTGGCAAGATGGTCTTCTGCTTGGTGAATAAATACCCCATCTTCCCTTTATTCTTTATTATACAGTAAATGCCTAGACTTTACACCTATATCTGCAGGAGATGATTGCGGTCTCATTATTTGTCTTACACAGCACTAACGTCTTAACACCTATATGCCATGGTCAGTATTTCTAGTAAACTTTGAAGAACTCTTTGCTACCATGCATTAATGGCCTGATTCATTATGCTCTTTTTTCCATAGACACAAAATGTAAAAAAATCTTAGTGAATCAGACTCTAATTGACATTATTTCAACACACCAGTCTCAATGACTCTGAAATCTCTTCAAGTATTTTTCTTTCATCAAACCATTTTCCTTTAAACTTATTATGTAGATGTTCAAGAACACGGCATCGAAGTTCATGTGGCAAGCGACGGAAATGCAAATATATTTTGCACTCATCATACTAAACAAAAAAGAACAAAAAGGAAGTCAATGTTAAAGATAAAATGCAGAGAATATCACAGCCAATAGTGGCTAGAGTCAAATGGCATAACCTATATCTGTAGAAATGAGTAGGCATCAAACTAGATTTTATTAACAATGGGGGCAATTTCTGGAAGGTTTTTCAACAAACATTTTTATACTCACAGAAACATTCCTTCCAAAAATTTCTTCCAAAATTATGAGGAAAAAGAGGAGGAACTGGAGGCAGGGTAGTGCTGGGGCTATTCCTGCATGTACTTCTCAGCAGAAAGTTTGCACCTGTGAATTCTGCAGGCACTTAACATTTTCAAAGGGCAAGTACTCAAGTAAAGCAAATGTTGCTTACCTGTAACAGGTGTTCTCACAGGACAGCAGGATGTTAGTCCTCACAAATGGGTGACATCACAAGATGGAGCCCAATCACTGAAAACTTCTGTCAAAGTTTCCAGAACTTTGACTGGCCCCTACTGGGCATGCCCAGCATGGCATTAACCCTGCAGCCAGCAGGGGTCCCCCTTCAGTCTTATTTAAAAGCTATAGGCAGTGCTGAAAAATAAAATAATAAAACGTTATGAACCCAATACCGCGGGGTGGCGGGTTTCATGAGGACTAACATCCTGCTGTCCTGTGAGAACACCTGTTACAAGTAAGCAACATTTGCTTTCTCACAGGACAAGCAGGATGGTAGACCTCACATATGGGTGAGTATCGAGCTGAGGATGTCCGAACATGCACCAAATGTACCCAAAGGCGTGCAACAGGCACAACAACTGGGGTGGAATTTGGTAGAGTGCATCCTGAACCCCACCGGGCAGGTGGAAGGGTGTAGTTACGTCACGTTGTAAATAGGTTACGAAGGACAGACTGGCCGAAGATAGAATCTTGTCTTCCGGCTTTGTCCAAGCAATAGTGGGCTGCAAAGGTGTGGAGAGAACTCCAGGTTGCAGCCCTGAAAATGTCAGGAAGCGGCACCGATCACATGTGTGCTACTGAAGTCGCCATGGCCCTCACAGAGTGTGCTTTAACACGGTCTTGAAATGGAATGCCCGCTTGCTGATAAACAAAAGGCTATTCAGTCCACCAGGAGGAGAGAGTCTGCTTACCCACAGGCTTCCCTAACTTGTTAGGATGGAAAGAAACAAACAATTGAGTGCTTTCCCTGTGGGCAGCTGTACAGTCTAGGAAGAATGCTAGAGCCTGTTTACAGTCAAGGGTATGCAGAGCCTGTTCTCCTGGATTGGCATGGGGCCTGGGAAAAAAGGTAGGTAGTATGATGGATTGATTGAGATGAAAATCCAAAACTACCTTAGGTAAGAATTTAGGGTGAGTGCGGAGTACTGCCCGGTCCTGCAGAAGTTTAGTGTACGGCGGATAGGTAACTAGGGCCTGTAATTCACTAACTTTGCGAGCTGAAGTGATAGCCAAAAGGAAAATCACTTTCCATGTGAGATGTCGAAGTTCACAAGAGTGAAGAGGCTCGAATGGTGGTTTCATGAGCCGACCTAAAACCAGATTAAGGTCCCAAGAAGGGGCCGGAGGACGTAGTGGAGGCTTGATGTGGAGCAAGCCCTTCAAAAAATGTGTTACAAGGGGTTGTACTGATATAGGGACATCCCCAACACCTTTATGGAAGGTGGCTACCGCACTGACATGCATTCTGATGGAAGAAGTCTTAAGAACTGACTCTGATAGATGCCAGAGATAGTCCAGAAACTTCGGGATTGGACAGGAAAAAGGGTCAAGGGACTGAGAACAGTACCATGACGTGAACCCTTTCCATTTGTAAGAGTAAGACATTCTCGTGGAAGGCTTCCATGAAGCAATCAAGACACGGGAAACTGGTTCAGAAAGGCCATCAGGGACAAGGCGTGAAGATTGGGATGGCGTAGGCACCCTTCGTTTTGAGTGATCAGAAGTGGGTCCGTTCCTAAGGGAATGCGCCTGCAAAAGGAGATATCCTGAAGTATTGGAAACCACACTTGGCGTGGCCAGTGAGGTGCTATCAGGATCATGGTTCCCTTGTCCTGACGTAACTTCACGAGAGTCTTCGAGAGAAGAGGAAGTGGAGGGAATGCATAGAGCAGTCCGGTTGCCCATGAAAGGGAGAATGCGTCTCTGGGCTGAGAGCGTTTGCTGCAAATGAGAAAGCAGTAGTTCTCTACTTTGCAGTTGTGAGGAGACGCAAAAAGGTCTATCCAAAGATATACACATTGTTGGAAGATGGAGTTTGCTACCGAGGGGTTGAGAGACCACTTGTGCGGTTGAAAGACGTGACTCAGCTTGTCTGCCAACACAATTCCACTCCCGGCAAATAGGTGGCCCTGAGGTACATCGAATGGGAGAGAGCTTCCACCCATATTTGCGCAGCTTCCTGACACAGAAGGAAGGAGCCTGTGCCTCCCTGTTTGTTGATGTACCACATAGCCACCTGGTTGTCCGTCTGAATCAGGATGACTTGGTTTGAGAGGCGATCCTGGAAAGCCCTGAGAGCATATCTGATTGCTCGAAGCTCTAGGAAATTTATTTGGTGTTTGGCTTCCTCTGGAGACCAAGATCCTTGTGTTTGCAGATTGGCCACATGAGCTCCCCAGCCGAGGTTGGAAGCATCGGTGGTGAGCGTGATTTGAGGGCCTGGAGCCTGGAAGGGCAAGCCCTGGAGGATATTGATCTGATTTTTCCACCAGGCAAGAGATGGTCGACAGGGGCTGAATGGATTGAGTCCATTGTGACCTTAAAGGCCAGTGCATGAGTCTCATGGCCAAGCGGGCCATTGGTGTGACGTGGAATGAGGACGCCATGTGTCCCAGGAGGATGAGAAATTGGCATGCAGTCGCAGAGTGCTGAGACTGCAGCTGGTGAGCAAGAGACACGAGAGTTAGTGCTCACTGTCTGTTCAATGCTGCTCCCCAAGGGGAGGAGCTAGCAGTTTGTAATACTGCGTAGGCGGAGTTAATGATCTGTTGTGGGTTGGCTCCCACAGAATGGCAGTCTGTATGATATCGCTCTAATAGTGTAAGGAAAAAACACTTAATGGAAATTGGTGAATCCTTGGGCCAATGGCAGATGACAGCGCCCCCAGGAGGAAATCCTGAGAGGGACCACCGGCTAGGCTGGAGTATGGAGACAAACACAGATAGTTCTTTATTAGACAGGAAGTAGAACCACTAGAGGTGGCAGTAGTGAGCTGATGTGCATGAAAGGGCTGAAGTCCTTCAGATACTGGAATTGCGATCTCTGGGTTGCCGAGCTGTAAGGAGAGACTATAGGTAGTGAGTAGACTGGGTATGCTAGGTACATAACCAGTAGTAGATGATACACTCACAATTGTAGATATCTGTAATGGCTTCTATGCAACAGAGAGTCTTCAGTATATTCAGGAACAGGAGCCATAGGCGAGTACTGGTTTCTATATGCAATCTGCAAATAATAACTCACAATCTCCGTACCTGCGATAACGTCTTAGACAGAAGAGAATCTTCAGAGATTAGGAACATAGGCCCTCGTGGAGTGAGTACCGGTTCCTATCTGTAATAGAACTCACAGTGTTCATGTCTGCGATCGCATCCAGGCAGTAAGGAGTCTTCTGAGCATTCAGGGACAGAGGCCCTCAAGTACCAGATCCCGTCTTAGCAATCTGAAATCAAGAGAGAAAGCGGAGTCCCCGAGGAGCGGGTACCCTGAGTAAGTACAAAAAAGCAGAATAGCTTGGGCGAATCGTAACCAAGAAGAGTATGATTTGAGTCCTTGCTAACTCGATTCATAGTTGCAAGCAAAAACATTGTAAGTTGGAAGCAGATGACGTCAATACGGGGGAACGCCCCCGAGGTTCGCGCCCTTGCTTGTATAAACTCTGGAGTGCACGCCTTTACGTCCTCAGGAACATGGCGGATCCACAGCGTCAAGCCAGCCCGGGGATTCTGGAGAGACACAGAAGGGAAATGCTGCGGCAGCAGCTGTCCCTCAGACCTGGAGGGAGTCGCCACACAGGTAGAGAGGGTGGAGCGAGGGCGAAGAGCAGGCACGAACGCAACACTGTCGAGGCAGGAAAGCCTTTGCCTGCAAGGTGTCCAAGTCTTCCCCAATGAACGACAAGGTTTGAGATGGGATTAAATAGGATTTGTTGTAGATGACGAGAAATCCTAATGAAATTAAGGTGTGTAAGGTTAGATTGAGGTGATGACAGAGCAGCTTGCTGAGTGGGAGCCCTGACTAACCAGTCGTCTAGGTAGGGGTAGACGTGAACACCTAGGTAGGGGTAGACGTGCAGCCTTCCTCAGAACCTTGGGTTCTGAGGAAGGCTGCAACTACTATGAGGCATTTTGTGAAGACTCGTGGCACACAAGCTAGGCCAAATGGAAGCACTCGGTATTGATAGTGCTTGGGGCCTACTAGAAACCTCAGGTATTTGCAATGAGATGGAGTTGTCGCAATATGAGTGTATGCATCCTGGAGGTCTAGAGAGCAGAGCCAGTCTCCTCTTTGTAGAGGGCCCGTAGGTCCAGAATAGGACGAACACCTCCCGATTTTTTGGGGATTAGAAAGTACCGGGAATAGAACCCTAGGCCATGCTGAGAGTATGGTACGGGTTCTATTGCTTTGGACTGGAGAAGGAGGGAGACCTCTTGATCCAGAAGAATGGAGTGATCGGATGTTCTCCACCTCGGTAGAGGTGGGGAGTCCGGAGGCAGGGAGAGAAAGTTCAGATGGTAACCCTGAGCAATTATTGCCAGTACCCATTGGTCTGAGGTGATTGTGTGCCATATGTTGTGGAAGTGGCACAATCGACCTCCCACTGGTATGTGAGGCAGTGGAATCTGGCTGCTCCTCTCTAGGTGGAAGTCAAAAACCTGAAGCAGGCCCTGGTTGAGGAGTTGCTTGTGGCTTTTGTTTACATGTTTGACGAGACTGTGGTTTTTGATAAGGTCTCGTGGCACGGGATCTGGCTGGTGGCGGATAGTCTTCTTCGGGCGGAAGAAAGACTTTTTAGAGTTCTTTCTGAAGGGCTGCTTAGAAGAATAGTTGGAAGGCATCAGAGAGAGCTGTCTTAGGGTCTCATGATGGTCCTTAAGTTCTGCCACCGTCCGTTGAATCTATTCGCCAAACAGATTATCTCTGACACAAGGCAGGTCTGATAACCTGTCTTGTACTTCCAGGCGAAGGTCAGAAGACTTGAGCCAGGCCTACCTTCTTGCCGAAATAGCAGCTGCAGATACTCTAGTAGAAGTATCAAAGATGTCATAAGATGTCCTGATCTCATGCTTGCCTGCCTCAAAACCGTTGTTTACTAGGGTTTGTAGCTGTTCTTGAAATTGCTGAGGCAGGGAGTCCGACAAGTCTTGTATCTGCTTAAAAATGACCCTGTTATATTGGGCCATATAGAGCTGATAGGCAGCAATCCGAGAGTTGAGCATTGACCCTTGGAAGACTCGGCGACCTATGGCATCTAGGAACTTTTGTTCCTTGCCAGGGGGAGCAGAAGAGTGAGGCTTTGACCTCTTTGCTCTTTTCTGTGCAGAGTCCACCACTACAGAGTGGTGATCCAATTGTGATTTCTGAAAGCCTGGAGCTGACTGCACCAAATACGTAGTGTCATCTTTCCTGTGGACTGGAGGAATGGAGCCAGGATGTTCCCAGTTCTTCTTCAGGAGATCCAGAAGAACCTGGTGGATAGGAATGGAGGTTATTACCTTGGGGGCATCCAGGAATTGGAGTAACTCCATCATCTGGTGCCTATCAACCTGTTCAGTCTGCAATTGGAAGGAGACCAATTCAGACATTTCCTTCACAAAATTTATAAAGGAGAAGTCCTCCGGAGGAGAACGCTTCCTATTTTCAGTGGGTGAAGGTGGTGAAGGTAAATCATCAGTGTCTGGAGAGGAATCATCGATCCAGGTGTCGTAGGGATCAGCACTGGTCCCTCGAGGAATTAGAGGGGGACAGGGTGGTGGAATACCTGAAGGTCCTGGTCTAGGCTCCAAAGGAATCGTAGGAATTATCGGAGGCACCGATGAAGGCATTGAAGGCACCGGCGCAGGCAACGATGGATGGCTCGGTGGCACCGACAGACGTATCGGCACCGATGGTTGGATCGGTGGTGAGGGACATATCGGCATCGATGGCTGAGGCAGAACTCCCGATGGAGGGATGCGGAACGGTGTTTCTCCTCCCGATGACAATGTAAGCGGGGAGGGCACCGGCACCATCGGGGACCCAGGATCCATCGGTGGAAGAGCGGCAATGAGCGCTTCCATCCTGGAGTGCAGCAGTGCCAATGCTGCCGGAATCGGGTCGGTGGATGGTTCCGCTAACGGTACCGGTGTCGGAGGAACCTGGAGTCGTTGCATCGCCTTGTCGATGGCCTCCTGAACCATCTGGTCCAGTTCTTCTTGGAGACCTGGAGGAAGCAGCCGCGGCTCCGGAACAGAAGAAGGAGGCAGAGGCACAGCCGGAGGGACCATCGTTAAAGGCGGAGTTGTGGCTCCTGATCCCCTGTCGAGTGAGGGTTGCCTCGCTGACCCGGTCGCAGAAATGGTCGGTGCCTTTTCTGGATGGGGTTTCTTCAATGGCGGCTCGGATGATGGCGAGGTCGATGATTTCGCTCTCTCGATGGTCTCAGTCTTTCGGTGCCGATGGCGATGTTTCTCCCTTCGATCCCCTCGGTCTTGAGGGGGAGTAGAGGGTGTCGAAGGCCGAGAAGTCGTCGATGTTAGGCGGTCACTGGCCGGTGGTCGATGCTGGCGCGAAGTTGATGGTGCCGGCTCTGACGACATCGATGCAATGGACGGAGTCGGGGTTTGAGCACTGAAGAGAAGTTCCATCTTCTCCATTCTGGCCTTGCGACCTTTTGGTGTCAGTAGGACATATTTGGTGCAAGTCAAAACATCGTGCTCACGTCCTAGACACATAACACAGACTTTATGAGGGTCTGTGATGGATATGGTGCGAGTACAGTCCGGGCACCGACGGAACCCCGACGCCATGGCCATTGAAAAAAATCGAGCCGCGGTACGGTCGACGGCCAGTAGGCCACGAGGGCCAAATTCGATGCTAATCGACGGAAAATGGGTAAAAACTTACTGGAGTGCCGCGGTCTGAAAAAAGTTAAAGGAGGGACCCCTGTGGGGCAAATTTACTTTTAGTAATTCCGTGAGGAAAATTCCTGTCAGGAATCTCTGTAGAGCTCCTTTACCGCGAGGCTACTGCTGCGCGGAAAAAAGAAGACTGAAGAGAGACCCCTGCTGGCTGCAGGGTTAGTGCCAAGCTGGGCATGCCCAGTAGGGGCCAGTCCAAGTTCTGGAAACTTTGACAGAAGTTTTCCGTGATTGGGCTCCATCCTGTGATGTCACCCATATGTGAGGACTACCATCCTGCTTGTCCTGTGAGAATGTCCCTTTCAAAATGAACTTACAGGTCTATGAATAGAAAGTATTTACTGATCTGGAAGATCGGCGAGCAAATTCAAAATGACTTCAAATAATAACAAACATAGTTATAACATAGTAATAACATAGTAATAACAGACAAATAATAACAGACATAGACACTTCTCTCTCTCAAGTAAACTTTCCATGCGGACACCACAACCCAGTTTGTTATCTCCGTTGTTTTATCCAGTTCTCATCCCATCCACTCTGAGATGATTTGTATTTACGTTATTTTATAAGGTTTATGTTATGTTATGATCTGTTTTAATGTTAAAAGCCATCTCTGTTCTTTGAATCGCCCTGAGCGAATGTTTTTGTTGTATTGTAAACCGTTGTGATATGTATATTTTACATGAACGTCGGTATAGAAAAGCCAAAAATAAATAAAAAAAATAAAGTTAGGGAAGTCAGAGGTCCCTCTAACAATTTTGAAAAGTTAAATATTCAAACAACTTTTAAAATTCCTTACAACATAACATTTATGTTTGGACTGAAGGGCTCAGTAGATTGGAAAATACAGCAGGAAAAACAAGTCAAAGTGAATTGTTATATACAAATAACAGGAGAAAACTTTCTGGAGAAGAAAGAGAAGAACATGATATTTTATAAGAATACATTTACTTTAGAGCCACTAGATATAGAAATAACAGATGTGGCTGACCCTTTGGTCAGCCACTAGATGGCCAGGTGCCTTACCATCAGGACTAATAACAGCTTAGTGTGATTTTCCATTCCTTTTCAGTCTCTCCAGTGAGCTGACTTTGATTGGTTATCCCAAGGGCACTAGGGGGAGTTAGTATAGAGAGCGTGGTCATTTTGAATTGGTTCTTAAAGAGAAAGGAGCTATTTTTCCTTTACCCTGCTGAGTTTGGGCCTACTAACCCAACTTGGTATTTTTCCTGCATTTAGAGGAGATTCCTCATCAGTATACTGTGTGAGAAGATCTGCCTCATTTTGAAGAGAGAGATATTTTTGGAGATATTGGTCAGGTTTTTGATATTCTTGTTTTAGGAAACACCCTGTTGCTTTGGAGAGGGGTAACCCCCCCCCCAATCCAGGTAGCAGGGGCCAGAGACCTGTGAACAATCCTTCCACTCCCTGGAGGAAGCAAAACCAGTGACAGCACCACCCAGTGTGGGATTTTTAGATTATTTTGAATTTTCCCCTTCTTGATTATTGTGGAGGATTTTTCCCACCCCTTCTCACAGAATTGGAGTTAGGAGATGGATAATTTTGTTCAAGACTGGAAATATCAGACTTCTCCTTCTGAGAAGTCACACAAAGTGGAAAGAGAATATGGGATTAAACAGTAAAATCTGGAGACTCCCAACCAGCTCTCCATTTAAAGGGACCAGAACTCGAGCAGGATCTTTTTGTGATTTGGTGTTCCCCACTAGGATTCCCTGTCTGACTAGACTGTTTGTACCATGATGAGGAAACAGTGGCAAGCTCCCTCCCAGGAGTTAGAGAGATGGACACAAGCACCCCAGCAGAGAGACAATATAAATAGTTCAAATGTACAGTTTCATTTGTGGAAAGTATGTGAGATAGTGACAGCCCTAGTTTACAGAGGCGCTGCACCCTTTGCAATAGAAGAGGACCAGAAGGCTCATCTGCATACTGTTCCTAGAAGATCAACTTATTGGTGGTTGAAGAGGACTGGTAAGTATAGCTCTGGGACATCTTAGAACATAAAAAAGTTTGGAGAGAGGTGAAATAGTGGGGTATATTCTTTAGAGTTTGTGTGGGACATAAGAACATAAGAAATTGCCATGCTGGGTCAGACCAAGGGTCCATCAAGCCCAGAGTCCTGTTTCCAACAGAGGCCAAACCAGGCCACAAGAACCTGGCAATTACCCAAACACCAAGAAGATCTCATGCTACTAATGCAATTAATAGCAGTGGCTATTCCCTAAGTAAACGTGATTAATAGCCATTAATGGACTTCTCCTCCAAGAACTTATCCAAACCTTTTTTGAACCCAGCTACACTAACTGCACTAACCACATCCTCTGGCAACAAATTCCAGAGCTTAATTGTGCGTTGAGTTAATTCTAGTGTCTGTCTTTCCCTCCCACCCACCCCTAGCTCATCCCTTGATTTATAGAAAAGAGACATGTTCTCATTAAAAATCTATCAGGTTCTTATCTAAATCATACTATTGCATCAGCCCTTATTGAGAATACACCTATAAATTTAAAGGACTCTAATTGCACACACTCCAACTCCCATAGCAACTTAACCTTAACTAGGAACTCAACAAAATTAAGATTAAGCCAGCAGCCCAGCAGCAAGAGGGGGGCTTTCCAGTCTTTTGCATCAAGTATCACATGTATGATTTTTTACCCGCCAGTGGGAGGTTGTATGTGTGCACCCAGTGCAAAGATCTCCAGGCTCTCAGAGAACGAGTCTGATCTCTGGAAGCTAGAGTGGCTGACCTGCAGGAGCTGAGGCAGACAGAAAGATACATTAATGAGACTTCAGGGAAATAGTATCCAAGTCCCAAATCCAGACTGGCAGCCCCGATGCTGCCTTGGAGAGCACCATCCTGATGTAATGTGAAGTGATCTGTAGCAAGGATCTGCTCTCCAGGTGATGTATTGTCCTCTCACACCGAGGACAAGTCTCACAGGGCTACTGCCAAGGAGGGAAGAGTTAGGTCAACCATCATAGTTGGTGATTCGATTATTAGAAATATAGATAGCTGGGTGGATGGTGGATGTGAGGTCTGCCTGGTAACTTGCCTGCCTGGTATGAAGGTGGCGGACCCCACGCGTCACCTAGATAGGATTTTAGACAGTGCTGGGGAGAAGCTAGCTGTTGTGGTTCACGTGGGCACCAACGACATAGGAAAATGTGGGAGAGAGGTTCTAGAAGCCAATTTAGGATTTTAGGTAGAAATCTGAAATCCAGAACCTCCAGAGTGGCATTCTCTGAAATGCTCATAAGAAAATAAGAAATTGCCATACTGGGTCAGACCAAGAGTCCATCAAGCCCAGCATCCTGTTTACAACAGTTGCCAGTCCAGGCTACAAGTCCTGGCAAGTACCCAAAAATTAAGTAGATCCCATGCTACTGATGCCAGTAATAGCAGTGGCTATTCCCTAACTCAACTTGATTAATAGCAGTTAATGGACTTCTCCAAGAACCTATCCAAACCTGTTTTAAACCCAGCTACAGTAACTGCACTAACCATATGCTCTGGCAACAAATTCCAGAACTTAATTGTGCATTGAGTGAAAAAGAATTTTCTCAAATTAGTTTTAAATATGCTACTTGCTAACTTCATGGAGTGCCCCCTAGTCCTTCTATTATCCGAAAGAGTAAATAACAGATTCACATTTACCCGTTCTAAGACCTCTCATGATTTTAAAGATCTCTATCATATCCCCCCCACCGTCTCTTCTCCAAACTGAACAGCCCTAACCTCTTTAGCTTTTCCTCATAGGGGTTCCAATACATTCCCTTTACCATTTTGGTCACCCTGCTCTGTACCTGTTGGAGATCTGCTCCCCAGAGGGGAGGAGTTGGCAATCTCTTATAATTCTGCTGCTCGGAGTTACCAATCTGTTATCGACCTCCTCCTGTAGAGGGAGGAGTTAGCAGTCATTTATGGATCTCCTCCTGGAGAGGGAGGAGTTAGCAATCTGTTATCAATCCCTGCTACTAAGAGTGGCAATCTGCTATAAGTCCGCCAGAGGGTTAGCAATCTGTTATGGATCACCCTGCCAAGGGGAAGAGCTAATGATCTGTGGTGGATTGCCTTCCCACAGAGTGGCAGTCGTATAATACCACTCTAGTAGTGTAAGGGATGACACTGAGTTGAAGTGTGAATCCTTGGGCCGATGGTAGATGACAGCGCCCTCAGGAGGATATCCTGAGAGGGATCACCAGCTAGGCTGGAGTCTGGAGACAAACACAGATAGTTCTTTATTAGAAAGGAAGTAGAACCACCAGAGGTGGCAGTAGTGAGCTGATGTGCCCAGCAGGGCTGACGTCCCTTTGATACTGGAATTGCAGTCTCTGGGTTGCTGAGCTGTAGAGAGAGACTTTAAGTAGTGAGTAGACAGGGTATGCTGGATACATAACCAGTAGTAGATGATACACTCACAATTGTAGATATCTGTAATAGCTTCTATGCAACAGAGTCTTCAGTATATTCAGGAAAGGGAGCCGTAGGCGAGTGCTGGTTCCTATATACAGTCTGAAATGAGAACTCCCAATATCTGTGATTGAGATGACTTGTAGAATAGAAGAGAGTCTTTGGAGGGTTTTAGGAACAAAGGCCCTCTTGGAGCGAGTACTGGTTCCTATCTGCAATCTATAATAGTACTGCGCCAGATAAAGGTATATAATAGCTTCTGATATATACCGATATATACCGATACTTCTGATATATATCGATACTCAAGACACTAGTCTTGAGTATCGGTATATCAACAGAATCTAAATAAATAAATAAATAAATATAGAAGAGAGTTGAGAAGGGATTTAAGAACATGGGCCCTCGTGGAGCGAGTACCCGTTCCTATCTGCAATTTACAATAATGACTCACGATCTCCATACCTGCGATAACCTCTTAGACAGAAGGGAGTCTTCGGAGATTAGGAACATAAGCCCTCGTGAAGCAAGTACCGGTTCTATCTGTAATAGAACTCACTGTGTTCTCGTCTGCGATAGCTTCCAGGTAGTAAGGAGTCTTCTGAGCATTCAGGGACTTAGGCCCTCGTGGAGCGGGTACAGGATCCCGTCTTAGCAATCTGAAATCAAAAAGAGAGAGAGCAGGGCCCCCGAGGAGCGGGTACCCCTGGGTAAGGTGGTGGAGGCAGAGCAACCGAGAAAGAATTCCCCTTGCTAACGCGATTCGAAATAGCAAGCAAAGACCTTTTAAGGTGGAAGCGGATGATGTCACTATGGGGGACACCCCTGAGGTTCGCGCCCTTGCCGGTACAAACTCTGGAGCGCAGGCACGCCCTTACGTCTTCAGGAACATGGCAGATCCGCAGCGTCAGGCCAGCCCGGGGATTCCAGGAAGTATGGCGAGGAGAAGCCGCGGCAGCATCTGTCCTTCAGATCCGAAGGATGATTCGCCACAAAGGTAGAGAGGGTGGAGCGAGGGCAAGAACAGGCACGAACTCAACAGTACCCCCCTTCAAAGGGCAGTCTCCTCTTTGGGTACCAGATTAAGTACCAAGGATGCGTGAGATGGAATTGATGACGCATCTCTTTATCCAATAGGTCTGAGGCTCCCAAAGATGGTTTCGGGGCCGAAGCCCTTTTCAGGCAAACAAAACTCAGCCTCTGTTCAACATCCAGGATCTCTAAATTCTTGAGTTCATTTCGAAGGCAGATGAAGTTGAGATTTGAAGAATCTTGCAGAGTGTAATGAAGTCAGCAGCAAATGAGAGGGCTGCCGTGGACATCACTGAGGTTTCAGTGGAAGTGGTGATGTAGAAACTTGTCCAGAATCCACTTCTGTTTGGTTCTTCTGCAGGATGCTGGAAGAGAGATGATGGCAATACCAGCAAAATGATCAGGCTGATGACTGGAGATATCTTTATCCCCAGAATCAAACAGTGCTGTAAACCTCCAGCACGACTTCTGAGTAAACCAAACGTAAGTTGATAGTCAGCGATATCTTCTTCTTCGGAATCAACAGTGCCATAGGTAATTGGGCATGACTTCCGAAAGCACCAATTGCGAAAGCTGGTAGCTAGAGATGTCTTCTTCATTGGAACTGATGGTAGCATCAGCAGACAGCCAGGCTGGTAATTAGAGATATCTTCATCTTCTTTGGAATCAACAGTGCTTAAGACCTTCAGCACAACTTCCGAGTAGGTAGATCGTAGTGGACATCTCAAATTTGTAATCCAGGAAGACATTAAAGATGTAGAGCGCCACCTAGCTATGGCACGCATAGCAACCGCTATGAAAAACAGCAGGTAAAAAGAAAAACTGCTGGTGATGTTGATAAGATCCTCAAAAGAAGTGGTGATAAAAACAACCATCCAAGACCAAATTGTGATACAATAGTGGATCTTCAAATTTGCTGAATGGACTTCTCAGATCTTCCACAAAATGTCTGAGATTAAAGTTGCCTCTTGCCCCTGAGTCCTTCAGGGCAGAGGTTTGAACCGTCACTGGTTCAGGGATCACAGAGACTGGACGAGAAAGTGGAGGAGATATTGCTGTATAGCCCCAAGAACAGTCCCTCCCGCGGGACTCAGGCTTGTCCGTTTCCCGGACAAATAGAGCAGACAGAAACATCATGACCTGGCTGACCACAGAACATGCATAGGCCGTTCTTCCTCCTATATCTTCTCTCTTTAGAGGTCAAGTGACCGTGACCAGGTTCCTTCGGTTCCGTCTTCTCCACAGCAGGAGGTGCTGTATCCCCTCATAATGCAGGAGCACTGGTTTGCTTCAACCCAGGTAGCACCTTAGGCCGGAGTTCCTTCACCTTGTCTCGGAGCCGCCAATCGATCTGAGTAGCTAAGGCTATTAAATCTTCCAGTGAGTCAGGTGTCTGACGAGCAGCCAGCTCATCCTTTATGTGGGTGTCCAGGCCTCTGCAAAAGAATGTTTTCAGGAATCTGGGGTCCCAGCGAAGTTCCGCTGCAAGAGTTTTAAATTCAATGGCAAATTCCGCCAGAGATATGTTGCTTTGCTTCAGGTCCACCAAAGCAAATCCAGCAACAGACATATGAGCAGGGTCATCAAAAATGGATTTAAACAAGTCCATAAATCCTTCTATGTCCTGCAAGATAAGGTCCTTGCATTCCCACAAGGTAGATATCCACGACAAGTCTCTCCCATCCAAATAAGACAGAATGTAGCTGGTCTTAGAGAAGCCTGTGGGAAACAATGAAGGTTGTAAAGTAAAATGTAAGCTGCACTGGTTCAAGAAGCCCCGAGTCTTTTGCAGTTCTCCAGAGAATCGAATAGGCGCAACCAGTGGAACAGCTGATTTCAAAATTACCTCTGGTATCAGTCCTTCTTGTATAGAAGCTGTGCCTTGAGCCTTCTGTGTGTGAAGTTGGTGGAAAGCTGCAATAAGTTTCTCCAAGGTTTCTAGCTGTTCTGAGAGGCGTTGAGCCAGGCCCGGAATAGCCTGCAAGGCAGAAAGATGAGCCGGGTCCATGGGCTACAGACATCAAATACCTTTAGCTGAATCCCCAGGAGTACTGCTTCTCCAAATACGTTTCTTGAAAACTGAATTCACTGTAGTTAGTGTTCTCCAATTCTTTTAGCCAGAATCACTGGAGTAACTTTCTTCTCCAATACTTTTAGCCGGATTCATGGAGTTAGCAATCTTTTGGGGATCTGCTCCCCAGAGGGGAGGAGTTGGTAATCTCTTATATTCTGCTGCTCGGAGTTAGCAATCTGTTATCGAGCTCCTCCTGTAGAGGGAGGAGTTAGTAGTCTGTTATGGATCTCCTCCTGGAGAGGGAGGAGTTAACAATCTGTTATCAATCCCTGCTACTAAGAGTGGCAATCTGCTATAAGTTCGCCAGAGGGTTAGCAATCTGTTATGGATCACCCTGCCAAGGGGAACAGCTAACAATTGTAATACTCCATAGGCGGAGTTAATGATCTGTGGTGGATTGCCTTCCCACAGTCAAATAATACCGCTCTAGTAGTATAAGGGATGACACTGAGGTGAATTGTGAATCCCTGGGCCGATGGCAGATGACAGGAGGATATCCTGAGAGGGACCACCCTGAGGCCGGGCCTGTTTATGGTGGAGGCTGAGCTCTTGGTGCTCTTGGTTGTCGGACTTGTGCCCTTTGCGCAGGCCTTGATGACCTACCACGGGTTGCTGGGGGATAGTATCTCCGTGGTCTGTAATATGGCCTTTTGGAATCTTTCCTGGGAGGGCTACGTATAGAAGGCTGGGATTCTGACAGAACAAAGGAAAGCTGATGTAGAGTTTCCGAGGGCTCTTTCAATTGTGAGACCACCTCATGTACCTTGTCTCCAAAGAGATTATCTCCTGTACAAGGAAGGTCTGCGAGATTTTCTTGTATCTCTGATCTTAGGTCTGAGGCCTTCAGCCAGGCCCATCTGCGAGCACTCATGCCTGTAGCAGCCATCCTGGATGAAGTTTCAAAGCTGTCATAGGCTGCTCTAACTTCATGTTTTCCAGCTTTCAGGCCTTTATAAATGATGTTATTTATAAAGTGACTTTTTCGCTACTAAAATACATCAATTCCAATTCAACCCTAGAGCACTTTTTGATTACGTAGCCTCACTCACCAAGTCAGCAGCTCCCGACATTCCAGATGAAGTAGCTAAACCCAAATGTGAAGAACTTGCCACGTTCTTCCAAACCAAAATAGACAAATTGCTGTCCAACTTCAATACTACATCTACCACTCCCTTCAGCCTCTCCAAACATAACCTTAACCACACTATCACTAGTAACAACACTAAACTTCTCTCCTCCTTAGTCTGCACCTCAGTACTTGAAATAGAATCATTCATCAAGAAAGCCAAGCCCTCCTCCCATCCCTCAGACACAATCCCCACCAAACATCTACTTTCCATACCTAACCTTATCGCTAAACCTTTAACAAACATCATTAATCTGTCCATCAACTCGGGGCAAGTACCTGTTCCCCTTAAACAGGCAATCGTCAAACCTATCTTAAAAAAACCTAAACTTGACCCCTCTGACCTCGCCAACTATCGCCCCATCTCTAATCTCCCCTTCATCTCTAAACTCCTCGAAAAAACTGTCAACAAACAACTCTCAGAATATCTCAAAGACAACCGTATCCTTGCACCTGCTCAATACGGTTTCCGGAAATCCCACAGCACTGAGACACTTCTACTTTCCCTGTCAGACCATATTCTTAAAGGATTTGACAAAGGGCAATCATTTATTCTCGCCTTCCTCGACATCTCCTCCGCTTTTGATACCATCAGCCATTCCATTCTCCTACAACGCTTAACTGAAATTGGCGTCACAGGTATTGCCCATAACTGGTTCAACTCCTACCTCAGTAACAGAAACTTCAAAATCCAACTAGGAAATCACGAATCCAAAACCATCCCCCTCAATCAGGGTGTCCCACAAGGCTCATCTCTGTCCTCAACCCTCTTCAATATTTACATGCTACCCCTCTGTGACCTCCTCTCTAGTCTCAAGCTGCCTCACTTTGTCTACGCTGATGATGTTCAGCTGCTCATACCCATCACTGACTCCCTACCAAAAGCTATGGATATCTGGAATGTTACGCTCCAATCCATAAACAAGCTCTTAGCTTCCATCCATTTAGCTCTTAACACTACTAAAACTGAAATCATGCTCATCTCACCCCAAAATCATCCTAACCCCCCCCTATCCATACACCATTTGCCCAGCAAGTCCGTGATCTGGGTGTCATCCTTGACGACCATCTCGCACTTAAGAAATTCATCAGTAATATACTAAAAGATGGATTTTATAAACTACACTCCCTAAAAAAACTAAAACCCCTACTACATCCCCCCGATTTCCGCACAGTTCTACAAACCACCATCTTTGCCAAAACCGACTATTGTAATGCTCTCCTCCTTGGTCTACCGAACAACGCCATCCAACCCATTCAAATATTACAAAACACAACAGCCCGGATCTTGACCAACTCACGCAGAAATGACCATATCACACCGGTATTAAAAAACTTACACTGGCTCCCAATTGCATCACGTATCCAATATAAGGCTCTCTCCCTTGTCCACAAGGCTTTATACAACCCTGAAATGAACTGGTTCAACGAATCCTTCCGCCTCCACCAATCCAACAGGCCCATCAGACACCAACATCTCGCCTCCATGCCTACACCCTCTCCCAAACACTACAAACTTACCTCCACGAGAGCCCGAGCGCTCTCTATCGCCGGGCCCACCCTTTGGAACGCAATGCCTGTCGAACTACGACAAGAAGAATGCACAAAAACATTCAAACGCAAGCTAAAGACCTGGCTCTTTACCAAAGCATACACCTAATTTCCCCACTTTCCCCACCCATCCTCTCCTACCCTCTCCCCCTTTCCTCACTCCCACCTTTAGGTTCCTCCTTCGCCCCCAACCTGTTCAATCCTCCTACCTGCTCCTGATTTCTCAGCTCGTTTTCTCCTTTAACCCCCTCTCCACCCCTCCTCCACTCCTACCCTCCCCCACCCCCTCCCCATCCCCCCTCCTCTCTCTTCTAACTCTACACAATTGTCTTTCTATGGCATTGCTGTTTTTATGAATACTTTGTATATATTGATACTCTATATATATTTGTAAATTTTGCTCATAAGTTTTGTTTGATTAGTTCCCGCCTTTATCTCCCCTCCTCATTTGTTCATATGTTAATTCGTTATATCTGTTCAATGTAAATCGCCATCCCAGGCGCCCGTTTCAGTTACACTGTAAACCGATGTGATATCCCTGATGAACGTCGGTATATAAAAATTTTAAATAAATAAAATAAATAAATGTTATTGAAAGAATCCTGGAACTGTTGAGGAAGAGATTGTTTCCACAGATATCGTTGGTACTGCATCATATAAAGTTGGTATGACGCAATCCTGGAAACCAGCATTGAGCCTTGGAACATCTTTCGGCCAATGGTATCCAAAAATCTTTGTTCCTTCCCAGGAGAATTAGATGAATGTGGCTTGATCATCTTAGATTTCTTTTGGGCCGACTCTACTACCACAGATTGGTGAGGTAGTTGGGGCTTCTAAAAGCCTGGAATGTGCTGTACCAAATAGATGGCATCAGGTCAAGATGGTGAGACGGACCGTGAAATGCTAAGAGAAATTAGGGAAGCTAATCAAATTGGTAGTGCAGTAATAATGGGAGACTTCAATTACCCCAATATTGACTGGGTAAATGTATCATCGAGTCACGCTAGAGAGATAACGTTCCTGGATGGAATAAATGATAGCTTTCTGGAGCAATTGGTTCAGGAACCGACGAGAGAGGGAGCAATTTTAGATCTAATTCTCAGTGGAGCACAGGACTTGGTGAGAGAGGTAATGGTGGTGGGGCCGCTTGGTAATAGTGATCATAATATGATCAAATTTGATTTAATGACTGGAAGAGGAACAGTGTGCAAATCCAAGACTCAAAAGGGAAACTTTGATAAAATGAGAAAAATTGTTAGAAAAAAACTGAAAGGAGCAGCTACAAAAGTAAAAAATGTCCAAGAGGCGTGGTCATTGTTAAAAAATACCATTCTAGAAGCATAGTCCAGATGTATTCCACACATTAAGAAAGGTGGAAAGAAGGCAAAACGATTACCGGCATGGTTAAAAGGGGAGGTGAAAGAAGCTATTTTAGCCAAAAGATCTTCATTCAAAAATTGGCAGAAGGATCCAACAGAAGAAAATAGGATAAAGCATAAACATTGGCAAGTTAAATGTAAAACATTGATAAGACAGGCTAAGACAGAATTTGAAAAGAAGTTGGCTGTAGAGGCAAAAACTCACAGTAAAAACTTTTTAAAATATATCCGAAGCAGAAAACTTGTGAGGGAGTCAGTTGGACCGTTAGATGATCGAGGGGTTAAAGGGGCACTTAGAGAAGATAAGGCCATCGCGGAAAGATTAAATGATTTCTTTGCTTTGGTGTTTACTGAAGAGGATGTTGGGGAGGTACCCGTAATGGAGAAGGTTTTCATGGGTAACGATTCAGATGGACTGAATCAAATCACGGTGAACCTAGAAGATGTGGTAGGCCTGATTGACAAACTGAAGAGTAGTAAATCACCTGGACCGGATGGTATACACCCCAGAGTTCTGAAGAAACTAAAAAATGAAATTTCAGACCTATTAGTAAAAATTTGTAACTTATCATTAAAATCATCCATTGTACCTGAAGACTGGAGGATAGCAAATGTAACCCCAATATTTAAAAAGGGGCGATCCGGGAAACTACAGATCGGTTAGCCTGACTTCAGTGCCAGGAAAAATAGTGGAAAGTATTCTAAACATCAAAATCACAGAACATATAGGAAGACATGGTTTAATGGAACAAAGTCAGCATGGCTTTACCCAGGGCAAGTCTTGCCTCACAAATCTGCTTTACTTTTTTGAAGGAGTTAATATTTTTATTTATTTATTTATTTATTTAAAAGAATTTATATACCACTTTATAAAATTAGTTTTTTGTCAAAGTGGTTTACATTGGAGAAAAATAATAAAAAAGAAAAAGGTAATAAATAAATAAAATTAAAAGTACATAAAATTACTTAATAGCTGGAACAAATTCCAGCTAGAAATAAACAAGTGTTTACTAAAGTAAATAAAAATAAAACTGTTGCCGTGGAACTTTACTAATAATATGGGAGGAAGGGAAGAAGGTAGAGAAGTGACAAAGTGAGTCCGAAGGCTAGGGAACAGATGGGAAACAAAAGGAAGGGGGGGGGAAACGAAATGAAAAATGAAATGAAAAATATGATGGTGGCTGTAAATGAAGTGGTAGAGAAGACTTTATGTTTGTTCTGGAGTAAGAGTTTTAAATGCTAATTGAAAAAGATGGGTTTTGAGTGATTTTTTGAAATGGGAAGGATTTGAAATTAAACGAAGAGGATTGGGAAGGGAATTCCATAAAATGGGTCCAGCTACCGAGAAAGCTCGTTTTCGGGTGACTTCTAGCCTTGCTAATTTAGGAGAAGGGATATCTAGAAGATTTTGGGTAAGAGAACGTAGATGACGGGTAGGTTTGTAAATTCGCAATGATGAGCAAAGCCAGATGGAGGTTGGGTTATGGATCAGGCCATGTATAATAGACAAAATTTTAAATTGTATCCTAAATTTTACTGGGAGCCAATGTAACGATTGAAGGATTGGGGTGATATGGCTGTGTAAAGGGGTCCTGGTTAATATTCGGGCGGCACTATTTTGAATCAATTGAAGGGAATGTAGAGAGGAATCGGGTAGTCCTAGATAAAGTGCATTGCAATAATCTAATCCGGAAAATACTAGTGATTGAAGAATGGTTCTATAGTCACGGTAAAAGAGTAATGGTCGAAGATGTTTTAAAAGTCGCAGTTTATAGAAGGATTTTTTGGTGATTGAAGAGATTTGTTGTTTCATGGAGAGATCTGAATTAATAATTATGCCTAGATTAGTGGCATAACGAGTTATGGGGATAGATATATTATTTATTGTCAAGTGTGCAGGTGGACCTATTGAGGGATCTGTAATAGAGGAGAGATGTATGATTTCTGTTTTTGAAGAATTTAATTTTAAACGGTTGTGAGAAAGCCATGAGTTTATAGTAGAGAGATAAAGAGAAACCAAGGCTAGTGTTACAGACCAGGATGTTTTGTATGGGACATAGAACTGAATATCATCTGCATAAATTTTGAATTGTAAACATGTGGATAAAGGTGAACAGGTAGATATAGTATACTTGGATTTTCAGAAGGCGTTTGACAAAGTTCCTCATGAGAGGCTTCTAGGAAAAGTAAAAAGTCATGGGATAGGTGGCGATGTCCTTTCGTGGATTGCAAACTGGCTAAAAGACAGGAAACAGAGAGTAGGATTAAATGGACAATTTTCTCAGTGGAAGGGAGTGGACAGTGGAGTGCCTCAGGGATCTGTATTGGGACCCTTACTTTTCAATATATTTATAAATGATCTGGAAAGAAATACTACGAGTGAGATAATCAAATTTGCAGATGACACAAAATTGTTCAGAGTAGTTAAATCACAAGCAGATTGTGATAAATTGCAGGAAGACCTTGTGAAACTGGAAAATTGAGCATCCAAATGGCAGATGAAATTTAATGTGGATAAGTGCAAGATGATGCATATAGGGAAAAATAACCCATGCTATAATTACACAATGTTGGGTTCCATATTAGGTGCTACAACCCAAGAAAGAGATCTTTCTTGGGTTGTAGCCGCCCTCCACCAATACAGATCGGTATTGGTGGAGGGCACCCTCCACCAATACAGATCTTGGGTTGTAGCCGCCCTCCACCAATACAGATCGGCAACTCTGCGAACAAAACGAGATTTCTATGCCCACTGTATCCACAATATGATCTTCGATGCGAAGGCTCTTTTCTCGTATGTATCAGAACTCACCAAAACTGCTCCCTCTACAATCCCTGACGACCTAGCTCAATCGAAAGCCAATGAGTTGGCCATATTCTTCCAGAACAAAATCTCCAATACCCTGGCTAAATTACCAATATGTCCTAATATGCCGTCCCTGGATCCCCCCCAACCCCCGAACCTAGTTGTAGGTTTGGAATCCTTCGATCCCACGTACGCATTAGAAGTGGAAAACATGATAAAAAGAATGAAACCCTCCACTCACCCACTAGACCAAATACCTTCCAAACTGCTGATCCTCATACCTGAATCTTTTTCTAAACATCTAGCAGATATTATCAACTGCTCCCTTTCACAAGGAATCTTCCCGGACTCTCAAATTGGCCAGCCTGAAACCCATACTAAAAAAAACGAACCTGGACCCGGATGATCCCAACAACTACCGCCCTATATCAAACCTGCCCTTTGTAGCCAAGATTATGGAGAAAATCGTAAATAATCAACTTTCAAATTACCTGGAGGAATATAATATTCTACATCCCTCTCAATATGGATTCTGAAAAGAACACAACACAGAAACTCTCCTCATCTCACTCCTAGATCAAGTATACATTGGCATTGGTAAAGGACAATACTTCCTCCTAGCACTTCTCGATATCGCGGCGGCTTTCGACACCGTAAATCATACTACCCTTATAAACCGGTTATCAGACATAGGAATTGCAGGACCCGCCCTCAGATGGTTCGACTCTTTTCTTAAAAACAGAGCCTACAAGGTTAAAATCAATAACAAAGAATCCCTTCGCACTAACTCCCCATTCGGAGTACCCCAGGGCTCTTCATTATCGCCCACCTTGTTCAACATTTACCTTCTCCCCCTCTGCCATTTACTCTCAAAATTAAATCTGAAGTTTTACATATATGCAGACGACGTTCAAATCTTAATTCCCATATCAAATTCACTGGATTCTGCTCTAAAATAGTGGGATTCACATTAGCAAACAATCAACCTCCACCTCGCAAACCTTAATCTGGTGCTTAACACTACCAAGACAGAACTCCTCCTCATCACCCCAGAAGGCAGTCCATTTCATCAACAGCTGCACACTAACACACAAATCTCCCATGCAAGAGACCTTGGAGTCATAATAGACAGCCATCTGAGTCTAAAGAAATTCATAAACCAAACTAAGAAGGAATGCTTCTACAAGCTGCAAGTACTCAAATAACTCAAGCCGCTCCTTTTCCATAATGATTTCAGATCGGTCCTCCAAGCCATCCTGTTCTCCAAGGTCGATTACTGCAACTCCATCTTGCAAGGCCTCCCTGCTACTACAATTAAACCCCTCCAGCTGCTTCAAAACGCGGCCCCGAGAATCCTGACGAATACCAATCGAAGAGAGCACATCTCTCCTATACTAAAAGATCTTCATTGGCTCCCAGTAAACTTTAGGATTCTCCATAAATCACTTACAATTATTCACAAAAGCATTTACCATCAGACCCCTCTTGACCTGCTACACCCACTCAAACTTCACTCTACGACCAGACCCTTAAGGGAAGCTTACAAAGGATCCTTACACGTCCCTCCAATCAAAGCGGTACACCAATCAAACATCAGAGACCGGGCATTCTCAACAATAGGTCCCTCCATCTGGAACACCATGCCACCGGACATCAGGCAGGAAACCTGTCTCATAACTTTTAAAAGAAACTCAAGACATGGCTTTTCTGTCGAGCCTTTCCCTGTTCTTAAGCCAACAGCTTGACTTAGAATTGTTCCCATCTACTGTGATTAAACAAAGACTAAGTACTCATACACATCATAATGTGGTGGGCTCCTTTTGCCTCCCTTCCACACCATTTTCTGTAAAAAGTTAATTATCTCTGCTCTCCTCTCTTTATTTCCTATCCCCAGTCTTTTGCGCCCCTGTTATAATGTAACTTTTTGCTTCTTCAATCTATGTCTCTTGTTAATTGGTTACCGTTAACCACTTTGTTCGATGTAAACCGAGTTGATTTGATTTGTAACAAGAAAGTCGGTATATAAAAGCCTTAAATAAATAAAATAAATAAGTAGTGGATAACACTTTGAAATCGTCGGTTCAGTGTACTGCGGCAGTCAAAAAAGCAAACAGAATGTTGGGAATTATTAGAAAGGGAATGGTGCATAAAACGGAAAATGTCATAATGCCTCTGTATCGCTCCATGATGAGACCGCACCTTGAATACTGTGTACAATTCTGGTCGCCGCATCTCAAAAAAGATATAATTGCGATGGAGAAGGTACAGAGAAGGGCTACCAAAATGATAAGGGGAATGGAACAACTCCCCTATGAGGAAAGACTAAAGAGGTTAGGACTTTTCAGCTTGGAGAAGAGACGACTGAGGGGGGGATATGATAGAGGTGTTTAAAATCATGAGAGGTCTAGAACAGGTAGATGTGAATCAGTTATTTACTCTTTCGGATAGTAGAAAGACTAGGGGGCACTCCATGAAGTTAGCATGGGGCACATTTAAAACTAATTGGAGAAAGTTCTTTTTTACTCAACGCACAATTAAACTCTGGAATTTGTTGCCAGAGGACGTGGTTAGTGCAGTTAGTATAGCTATGTTTAAAATAGGATTGGATAAGTTCTTGGAGGAGAAGTCCATTACCTGCTATTAAGTTCACTTAGAAAATAGCCACTGCCATTAGCAATGGTAACATGGAATAGACTTAGTTTTGGGGTACTTGCCAGGTTCCTATGGCCTGGATTGGCCACTGTTGGAAACAGGATGCTGGGCTTGATGGACCCTTGATCTGACCCAGTATGGCATTTTCTTATGTTCTTTGTCCATTTATTGACAGGCGGCATGGTACAAGAGTGTTCCCATAACCTGTGCTGCAATTCTACTAGCACCTCATGTACTGGTAATGCAAGGACTTCTTTTGGTGGATCCACAAATTGCAAGACTTCCAGCATTTTCTGTCTGGTATCCTCTTCCGATACTAACTGGAAAAGGATGGTATCATCCATCTCTTTAATGAAAGTAGAAAAAGAGAGGTCCTCTGGAGGGGACTTTCTCCTTCCCTCTGGAGGCAAGGGATCCAACAGAACATCCTCCGATGAAGTATCGGTGTCTGCATCATCCCAAGAGTCCGAGGAAGGTGGACGCTAGGGAGTCAATGGAGGATGGAAAGATGGTATCGAGGGCATCGAGGGTTTCATCAGTGGCCTCAATGGAAATAATGGCGAAAAAGCAGGTTTGGGATGAGAGATTCCCGATGGACCTGGTGTAGGTTCATGCATCGGTAAATTTTTCGATATCTCTTCCCCTGTAGGTTGTGGCATCGGAGTATCTAATGGCTGCACCGGAATGGCACCGATAAGAGTGTCCAATTTAGCAAGTATTGGCGCTAACAACGACAGCTCTGACATCGGCGTTGGCGCAGGTGTCGTTGCCGACGAGGGTATCGGCATCGGTGATGGACTCGGAGCCGGCGATGGATTCAACATCAGTGACGGGATCAGCGCCGGCGATAGAATCGGCACCGGTGCTGGCATCAAAGGCATCTCTCGGATAGCATCTCGAACCGCCTGGTGGATATAACTGTCCAGTTCCACCCTTATAGCTGATGAAGTCAGAGCAGCTATAGGGGGAGGCAGTGAAGGCGAAACTGGCCATTCCACAGGTCCCTGTGAAGGCACGGTTCCCAGCACTGATATCGGTGGGGATCGCCTGGGATTCGAAGGCCTCGTGAACATTGATGACTTATCCCTCCGAGGTTTCTTAGGAGTTGGTTCGATGGGCATCGAAGGAACTCCAGGCATCGTGTCTGAATCCGGATCCAGAGGTCTTCGATGTCGATGCCGGTGCTTTTGTCGATGCTCGACGCTCTTTGTTTCGATTATCAAGGTAGACTTTATAGACGACTGGGAAGGGGTCGGTGATGGTCGGTCACCCACTTCGTCCGGACGATGTTGAGTTTTCAAAACTACCTTTTTAACCACTCCAGCCGGAGACGATTGTGTTGAAGTCGAAATCGACAGCAGCAGTTAAAGATGAAAAAGATTCTCCATCTTTTTCATACGCGCTTGCCTGCCCTTCGGCGTCATTTCAGCGCATTTCGGGCATGTTGATACATCATGTCTCTCGCCTAGACATAGCACACATTCGATGTGCGGGTCCGTTATGAACATAGTGCGAGCACAATTCGGGCATTTTTTAAACTCGGTAGCCATGTCGAAGGCCGGACAGCCGTCGACGACCTTCTGACTGGATTTTATTGTTAATGGTATCGACAGGTAAAATTAATTCACTCATTGGAGATGAAAAAAAGGGAGACCCCTACGGTGGAATAACTTTTTCCGAAAAAATTTTTAACTTTTTCCGAGTGTGAATTTACCACACAGGGCTCCTTACCTGCGAGGCCAACAGCAGCGCATAAAAAAGAAGACTGAAGGGAGACCCCTGTGGATCAGGGAATTATGGCATGTTGGGCATGCTCAGTGGAACTCAGTGTGCCAGTCAAAAGTTTCTAGAAACTTTGACAGAAAGTTTTCCGTGAAAGGGCTCCCGCAGTGACATCACCCATATGTGAGGACTATTATTACATATATAAAGCTGCAACATTGAGTTCCCTTCACACCTTTGCAGCTCTTTATTGCTAGGGCAAAGAAAAATGACAAGATTCGGCCTTTAGACAATCTGTCTTACAGAACTTGTTTCCAATATATTCCCAACTCTTTCTACATCCAACCTGCTGTGATCTTCGGCTGCCTCATTTTCACCAACAATTCTTCACTGTTGCTTCACTACAAAATGACTCAGCCTCTAGCTTGCTAATCACCCATATGTGAGGACTAGCATCCTGCTTGTCCTGGGATAAAGCAAAATTGCTTACCTTGTTATCCCAGGACAGCAGGATGTAGTCCTCACAGAACCCACCCGCCACCCCGCGGAGTTGGGTCCGATACGTTGTATTATTTTCTTTTATATTTTCGCTTACGCATAATGCTACAAACGAGATTGAAGGGAGACCCCTGTGGACGCAGGGATCATAGCATGCTGAGCATGCTCAGTGCACTCAGTGTCCCTGTGTCAGTCAAAGCTTTTAGAAACTTTGACAGAAAGTTTTCCGTCATAGGGCTCCTTTACTGATGTCACCCATATGTGAGGACTAGCATCCTGCTTGTCCTGGGATAAATAAAAATACCATTGAGAGGACAAAAAAAAAGTTAGGAGAAAAAAACCCCCACAGGAAAAAGAAAGCCTCCCTCACCCCGAGCTGATCTTACCGGGGGGGGGGGGGGGGGGGGGGGGGGGGGAGGGGGAAGTTGCCGTCAGAGCTTTGCTGCCGTCTGCCAGAAAAAAAACAGCCTTTGATTTTTTTTCTTTTTTTAAACTTTACAGAAAAATACACAGAGAGCTAAAAGCCTGACTAAAAGAAACAGGTATTCTCAGCCATAAGGGAACAAAAAAATCCCTGGAGAGCCTGCAGCCGCCTGGGCGGCCTCATGAGGGAGGGATCTGGACAACCAGATGTACACCCCATGGGCGCACAGAATGGGAGAGGGGAGCAATTGGTGGCGGCAGCCAGAATTGGGGGGGGGGGGGGCGCATATAACCCCTGTGACCCCAACTTTCTGATACCTATGAATAAACATGGATAAAGGTGAACCAGATGATATAGTGTATCTTGATTTTCAGAAAGTGTTTGACAAAGTACCTCACGCCAGACTCCTGAGCAAATTAAAAAGTCATGGGATAGCAGGCAATGTTCTGTTGTGGACTGAGAACTGGTTAAAAAATAGAAAACGAGATTAGGGCTAAATGGTCAATTTTCTCAATGGAGAAAAGTGAATAGTGGAATATCCCAGGGATCTGTACTAGGACCACTGCTTTTTAATATATTCATAAATGACCTACATATGGGAACAGCGAGTCAGATGATCAAATTTGCTGATACAAAATTTTTCAAAATTGTTAAATCAGAAGAAGATTATGAGCAATTTCAAGAGAACCTTGCAAGACTGGAAGAATGGTCATTCAAATGACAGATGACATTTAATGTGGACAAGTGCAAAGTGATGCATGTAGAAAAGAGCAACCCAAATTATAGTGACACAATGCAATGTTCCACTTTGGGAGTCACCACCCAGGAAAAGGATCTACGTGTCATCATTGATAATATATTGAAATCCTCTGCTCAGTTTGCAGCGGTAGCCAAGAAAGTGAATAGAATGCCAGGAATTATTAGGAAAGAAACTGAGAATAAAACAGAGAATATCATAATATCTCTGTATCGCTCCGAGGTGCAACCACACCTTGAGTATTGTGAGCAGTTCTAGTCACCACATCTTAATAAAGACAGCAGAATTAGAAAAGGTACATACAGGGCCAGCGGAAGCACTAGGCAAACTAGGCCTGGGCCTAGGGTGCCGACCATTAGGGGGCGCGAGCCATGTGGGGCCACGAACGGCAGTGCGAAAGAGGAGTGGAAGGGCTGCCTGGGCACTGTGAGCATGCAGTGCTGGCCCATCCGCAGCCATCGGCACTAAGCATGCACCTGGCTGGAGCCGCCCTCCTCCTAGGGACTGGGGACAGGGAGGACCCTTGCTTGCTGGCTGGCCGGGACAGAACCAGGGCTGGATGCTCTCTGCTTGGATCTAAGGGGACATGAACCTTTGCTCTCACTCTCTTTCCCATGCAGAAGGGCTGCCTGGGCGCCGTGAGCATGCAGTGTCGGCCTGCCCGCAGTCCTCGGCACTAAGCATGCACCTGGCTGGAGCCGCCCCAGGGGTGGCTGTGCTCTCTGGATCTAGGGATGTGTCATGAGCTTGGTGTGGAGCTCTACGGACAAGTAACTGCTGCATGGGGGCCGGTTGCACGCCCCTGGGAAGGGGGTGCGGGAGGGGCTTGGAGCCACTGTTGCTTGAGCTGCATTAAGCACAGCCGAGGTGAGAGGAGCTCTGGGCATGGTGGGGGGAAGCTGCTGAAATGTGAAAGTCTCGGGCCGCCTTGTGGTCCCTGCCCTACCTCTATCTCACTGCTGCTGTCCAGGAGCACAGGGGTTCAAGCAGGGCGATCTCTACTCCTCTTTGCTGCCCCACATGACTCGCGCCCCCTATTGGGAGCGGGGAGGGGCAGGCGCAAGGCAGAAGATGCCTAGGGTACCTAATCCCCTTGCACTGGCCCTAGGTACAGAGAAAGATGACCAGAATGATAAATGGGATGGAACCATCCCCCTATGTGGAAAGGATAAAGAGGGTTAGGGCTCTTCAATTTGAAGAAGAGATAGCTGAGGGGAGATATGATAGATATCTATAAATTAATGAGTGGAGTGAAACAGGTAAAAGCAAATTGGTTGTTTATTCTTTCAAAAAGTACAAAGACTAGGGGCCATTCAATGAAATTACTGGTGAAATATTTAAGACAAACAGAAGAAAAAAAAATTTTTCTCAATGCATAATTATCTGGAATTCGTTGCCAAAGGATGTGGTGAAAGCCATTAGTGTAGCTGGGTTTAAAAAAGATTTAGACAAGTTCCTGGAACAAAAGTCCATAAACCATTATTAAGGTGGACTTGGGGGAATCTACTGCTTATCCCTGGGATAAGCAGCATGGAATCTATCGACTTTTGGGATCCTGCCAGGTACTTGTGACCAGAATTGGCCATTATTGGAAACAGAATACTGGGCTTGATGCACATTTGATCTGACCCAGTATGGCAAATCTTATGTTCTTATATAAAGCAGCTTAAATTGCTAAAGTTATTTTCTGAATGAGGTCCCTTATTATTACTATACATTCAAAGTACTCGAAAACAGATGCTACAGAAAGAAGAAAAATGTCCCAGATTTTAAATAAATACAACACGTATTGCAAAGGAAATTATATGAATCCTTTGCATGTAACAAGTAAATAAATAATGTAATTATGGTACTTCAATTTCTGATTTCTACCTTATCCTGATACACACGCTTGCTTCCATTTGAGCTAGCAGCTACTGCAGTCATTCTGGATACAAGCAAAATATGCAGAGCTGTTCCTGTTAGTACACTTATGCTCACCAACCAGGTTTCAGGAATTCCTAAAAAATATATGAAATAATATTTGAAAGTTCAAGGAATATGTAATGTGTTTAAGCATGTTCATAATAACTTATCTTACATTTTAATTACTGAAAAATTGTTGGTAAAGTGATTAAGTGCTAAAGAATGACATTCTCCAATTAACATGTTTCAGCTATGTTTTATACTCCAGTTGTAATACTTAACACTAATTTAAGTATAAAACTTTATTTAAACTGCTAATAATCACAAAAGAAAATGAACAAGTTTTTTTTTAGTCTTTGCATTAATGTAAAAGCAATTCTGTTTTGTAGTACAGTATTGGCCAGATTTTTAATTGTGTGCGCACGTACAAAATGGAGGTTATGTGCAGAACTGTCGGGCCTCTTGGAAGGGGTGAACCCGAGGGGCGTGTCCTGGGCGGGGAGGGGAAGGGAGTGGGCCCGGACAGCAGCATTCATCGCTGTCCTGGCTGCCAGCAGGCAAAGCTTACTTCAGGTTGGGCCCTGTAGTAAGTTGAAGAACAAGGAGAAAAAATAAAGGTAGGAATTAGGAGCAGACTGGGAGGGAACTGGAGAAGGTTGAGATGCATCGCCATGCAAATTTCTAAAACTTTACCCCTCCTTGCACGCGCAGATTACAAAATCCGGCGCACATGTGCGCATGGCCCAACGATTTTATAACATGCGCTCGCACATGGATGTGCACATGCACCTATGAAAATCTACACCTATATTAAATGTATTTATTCAAAGTGAACTCGGTGGGGGGGTTACTTTTAAACAACTGTACATAGCCCCATATAAGTATATTTATAACTGTGTGGAGATCTACTACAGCATTTTAGAACCTGCATGTATCAGACATGCATATGTCCTCCCTGTAAAGTACATGCGTAAGTTTCCTTATGGGCGAATATCTGCAATGCACTGAAAGCACATACTTTTTCTACCTACTTTTAAAACATACACATGTGTATTTTGCATGCAAAAAAATTGTGACTTGCTCACATAAAATCCTGTTTATATACAGAAGTCAATATATTTTAAAACATATGCATGTAATTGAAATCACCAGTTCCTCATGAGAGGCTTCTAGGAAAAGTAAAAAGTCATGGGATAGGTGGCGATGTCCTTTCGTGGATTGCAAACTGGCTAAAAGACAGGAAACAGAGAGTAGGATTAAATGGACAATTTTCTCAGTGGAAGGGAGTGGACAGTGGAGTGCCTCAGGGATCTGTATTGGGACCCTTACTTTTCAATATATTTATAAATGATCTGGAAAGAAATACAACGAGTGAGATAATCAAATTTGCAGATGACACAAAATTGTTCAGAGTAGTTAAATCACAAGCAGATTGTGATAAATTGCAGGAAGACCTTGTGATGCCCAATTTTCCAATTGGGCATCACAAGGTCTTCCTTGGAAAATTGGGCATCCAAATGGCAGATGAAATTTAATGTGGATAAGTGCAAGGTAATGCATATAGGGAAAAATAACCCATGCTATAATTACACAATGTTGGGTTCCACATTAGGTGCTACAACCCAAGAAAGAGATCTAGGTGTCATAGTGGATAACACATTGAAATCGTCGGTTCAGTGTGCTGCGGCAGTCAAAAAAGCAAACAGAATGTTGGGAATTATTAGAAAGGGAATGGTGAATAAAACGGAAAATGTCATAATGCCTCTGTATCGCTCCATGGTGAGACCGCACCTTGAATACTGTGTACAATTCTGGTCGCCGCATCTCAAAAAAGATATAATTGCGATGGAGAAGGTACAGAGAAGGGCTACCAAAATGATAAGGGGAATGGAACAGCTTCCCTACGAGGAAAGACTAAAGAGGTTAGGACTTTTCAGCTTGGAGAAGAGACGACTGAGGGGGGATATGATAGAGGTGTTTAAAATCATGAGAGGTCTAGAACGGGTAGATGTGAACCGGTTATTTACTCTTTCGGATAGTAGAAAGACTAGGGGGCACTCCATGAAGTTAGCATGGGGCACATTTAAAACTAATCGGAGAAAGTTCTTTTTTACTCAACACACAATTAAACTCTGGAATTTGTTACCAGGGGATGTGGTCAGTGCAGTTATAGCTGTGTTTAAAAAAGGATTGGATAAGTTCTTGGAGGAGAAGTCCATTACCTGCTATTAAGTTCACTTAGAGAATAGCCACTGCCATTAGCAATGGTAACATGGAATAGACTTAGTTTTTGGGTACTTGCCAGGTTCTTTTGGCCTGGATTGGCCACTGTTGGAAACAGGATGCTGGGCTTGATGGACCCTTGGTCTGACCCAGTATGGCATTTTCTTATGTTCTTATGTTCTTAAGAACAGAAGACCTTACAAGGCTCTGGCAGGCAGGAGCTTCCAGAGGGGATGTCACTCAGATGCAAGGCAACGACAGACTGATGGAGCAGCCCTTTTATAGGGCTGGGAGAGGAAGTCCCATTAAAGGTGGGGCCAGTACACTTCCTGCGTCTGGCCCTTTAAATCCAGAGAAGAGGCGTGCGCCGGCACCTAAGAACCAAGCAGGAAGCTGTGCAGGACCGCGGACAGCGGCCTGCACGACGTAGAGACGCAGAGAAGGCAGGGCTGGCTTGAACGCAGGCCCTGACGTTGGCAGCAGCTCCAGCCGCTGCAGGAGACCCCGGGGGCGGCTCCAACCGCCACTCCGGCCCGGGGATGTGGCCTTAGTGCCGCGAAGATGGAGCAAACTTCGGCGGCGTTCCTGGCCGAGCAGGAGGGCAGGAAAGTCCGCGGCTCCAGTCGCAGTGAAGAGGACGAATCCGGGGGGCCTCCGGGCCGCGAGAGGCAGGTGAGACCACGGCTCCAGCCATGTTGGAGAGGCCCGACGGCGGCGTCCAGCCGCGTCGGGTGAAGAAGCAGGGATGGTGAGTGAGCCTGCTCGCGGGGGAACCCGCGGGCAGCGCAGTTCATAACAAAGGCAGAATCGTTTCTCAACAATCTTACATTCACGCAGCTGTTTCTAAAAGGCAGAGTCATTTAAAAGGCTCTCCATTATACCTTATAAAATCAAGCTACTGCTAATCAAAAAAACTCATTTCCTCAACGTTCTCTCAACTGTTTCTCAAAAAACAAAGGTTTGGGGTTTTTTTATATACCGATATTCGATCTGAGATATCACATCGATTTACATTCAGGTACTGTAGGTATTTCCCTATCCCGAGAGGGCTTACAATCTAAGTTTTGTACCTGAGGCAATGGAGGGTAAAGTGACTTCTTTAAAAGGCTCTTCACTATACCTTATAAATGAAGCTATAGCCCATCAAAAAAGGCTACAATTCAGAGACAAGCTGCCCAATCCACCTGATCATTTAAACCCATGGGTATTAAAGTTATTAAAGAAAAAAATCCATCTTTGTACTGCCCTTAATAACATTTTGTTCACATCCCCACCCCTTCTACTTGTAATTGTTTGGAGTTCAAAAAACATCAGGTCCTCAATCAAGTGTTCTTGCTCACGCCAATGGGCCACGAAAGGGGCTGTCTCAACATTATTTCGAATCCGGCTGCAATGTTCCATTATCCTTGTTTTCACCTTTCTGGTTGTCTTTCCTACATAAAATAAACCACATGGACATTTTATGGCATAAACCACTGATGCTGATTGACAGGTGATCATTGATCTCAAAACAAATTTCCGTCCCGTAGCCTGACACACAAAATCCTTGATTGTCAATGAAAATCTACATACCCCACATTTATTACATGGGCTATGATCACCAACAGCTTGATCCAAAATATCACCCGGCATCAAATCTGAATGTACTAGCATATCTCTAAGATTTCTAGATCTACAAAAAGAAAACATTGGTGGGTCTTTCAAACCAGAAAAACCACTCACCAAATGCAAATGTTGCCTCAGAACTTGCATAAGATCGCCCACTCTATTCCTTGAAGTCAATAGCAAATCATGATTTATATACTTAGCGCTTTTGTATGCTTGTCTCACAATAAGTGCAGGGTAACCAATTGCATCGAAACGATCCCGTAGATCACCAGCATGTTTTTTATAGATGGCCATATCTGAACAAGTTCTTCTCACTCTAAAAAAATTGACTTAAAGGAATATTGTTGGTGAAGATTGTTAAAGATTGTTGTTAGTAATGATTCACATTATGCTCCCCTGAAGAAGCTTATTGAGTGGCGAAACATGTAGGGAGTACAAAGAGAGTATAAAAGGAAGCATCAATTTGTGGGGAAATGGTGTTATAAAAAAAGGGAGTGCAAAATTATCAGAGATTTTTTTAAATTATATGGATGTGTGTATGAATGGTAGTTTTTAATGATTGTGTTTTTTGAAAATTTGATATTCACTCGATGTATCCAATGAAGAATAAATACTGTAAATGTACTGAAGTGTTTAGATAAAATGTTTGTATACAATAAAAAATTTCTAATCAATTTATGTCACTAATTATGGTATAATGTATGAAAATATGTGATATATTTTTATAATTGCCAATTTTTTTAATCCTGCTGGGAAAGGGGCACCGGTTCTATTACTTGGGATTTCAGGAGGGTTGAAACCTCCTCCTCCAGAAGAGAGGAGTGGTCAGATGATTCCCACGTCGGCCGAGGTAGGGAATTTGCTAGTACAGACAGGAAGTTGAGGTGGTAATCTTGAGTCAGTACAGCAAGTACCCACTGATCTGAAGTGATCGTGTGCCATAGATTGGTGAAGTGGCACAACCGACCACCGACGGGTACGGACGGTAGAGGAGGTTGGCTTATGCTCTCCAGCAAGGAGTCAAAATCCAGCAGCTGGGCCCGGTGGAGGAGCTGGCTGAGCTTTCTGAGGCCTGGATTGTCTGGCCTGACCCTTCTGGTAAAGGTCTGGAGGGGCGACCTCGAGTAGCAGGAGGATAATATCTCCGTGGCTTGAAGGACGGCTGCTTAGAGTCTCTTCGGAATGTCCTTTTAGAGGTGGATAGAAAATGAGAAGGCACCGACGAAAGCTGGCGTAGAGTCTCGTGGTGGTCTTTGAGCTGTGCTACAGTCTCCTGGATTTTGTCCCCAAAGAGATTATCTCCAATGCAGGGCAGGTCAGCCAATTGGTCCTGAACCTCTAGTCTTAAGTCAGAGGACTTCAGCCAGGCCCATCTTCGTGCACTAATCCCCGCTGCAGACACCCTAGAAGCAGTGTCAAAATTGTCATAGGCAGAGTGGACCTCATGCTTGCCAGAATCTAGACCCTTCTGAGCCAGGGTATTGAGTTGATCCTGAAGCTGGTCAGGTAAAGACTCAGAAAATTCCTGGATCTTTTTAAATAGGTCTCTGTTATACTGGGTCATGTATAACTGGTAGGAGGTGATGCGAGAAATAAGCATTGAGCCATGGAAAACACGACGGCCAAATGCATCCAGGGACCTCTGTTCTTTCCCTGGAGGTATGGAAGAATGAGATTTAGAACGTCATGCCTTTTTTTGGGCTGATTCTACAACCACAGAATGGTGATCCAACTGTGGTTTTTGGAAACCAGGGGCGGTCTGTCCCAGGTAGGTGGCATCTGTTTTTAGATTCACCGGTGGTATAGATCCTGGATGCTCCCAATTCCTCTTCAACAAATCCAGGAGGACTTCATGAACGGGTATGGACATGATCTCCTTGGGTGCATCTACGAATTGAAACACTTCCAGCACCTTGTATCTTGAGTCCTCTTCCGTCTGAAGTTGGAATGGTATAGCAACAGACATTTCCTTTATAGAATTAATAAAGGACAGGTCCTCTGAAGGAGAACTCTCCTCAGGGGGAGATGGCTCTAAAGGTAGATCATCAGAATCCTGGGAAGAATCATCGGTCCAAAGATCATGAGGCTGATCACCTGCTCCCATAGGATCTCCAGAGGGAAGTAATGGTGCTATTCCTGAAGAATCAGTTCTAGGCACCGACAGCATCGGAGGAGGCACTGACGGCACCAATGGTGGCACAGACGGCATCGATTGAGGCACCCATTGAGGACGATGCGGTATCGGTGATATCAATGGGCAAGTCAGTGGTAAGATCCCAGACAGTCCGGGCATAGGTTCCGGCCTTGGTGCTTCCTCATCATTCAGCCTGCCGAGTAGCGGTGTGAGCGCATGGGAATTGGGTCAGCGACTGGAGCTAGCATCGGTGCCAGCGTTGACAGAGGCTGGAAATCCTGCAGTGCCTTTCCGATGGCCTCTTGGATCATCCGATCCAATTCTTCGCGGAAGCCTGGGGCGTGGAACCCCAGCTCCAGAGTAGGAGGCAGCACTGGCATAGCCGGAGTGTCCACCGGTAAAGTGGAATCGTGGCTCCCTGCACCAATGAAGGTGGGGAACGCCTCAGTGACCCAGTCGCAGAGGAGGATGGGGCCTTCTCTGGATGGGATTTCTTTGTCAGTGGCTCTGTCGATGCCAATGCCAAGGGCTTGCCTGGATCAGCGGACTGAGCCTTCTGATGACAGTGTCAACGCTTTTCACAATGTTCTCCTCGGTTCTTCTCAGGAGCCGAAGAGGAAGAAGTCGATGCCTTCGGAGTAGTTGGTGCCAGGTGGACAGCACCGGTGTCTCGCTGCTAGCGAGAGGTCGATGGCACCGGCTCAGACAATGTCGAAGCGCTTGATGGGGTCGGTGGCTTTGCCTGAAAAAGAAACTCCATCTTCTCTGAGCAGGCCTTATGGCCCTTTGGTGTCATTTGGGCACATTTGGTGCAAGTTAAGACGTCATGGTCCGACCCCAAACACAACACAGACCCTATGCGGAACAGTGATGGACATTGTCTGAGGACAATCAGGGCACTGACGGAAATCCGACGCCATGGCTTCAACAAAAATTTTGCCGCAGTGCGGTCGATGGCCAGTAGGCATCGAAGGGAAAACTCAATGGGAATCGACCGCAAATAAGGCATACGACCGCGGACTATGGAATCGATAGGGAGACCCCTATGGGATAGAATTTTTTTAAATTTTTGAAATAAGTTCCGTGAGGAAAATTCCTGTTAGGAATCTCTAGAGAGATTCCTTAACTGCTGCTTGGAAAAACAGAGACTGAAGGGGGACCCCTGCTGGATGCAGGGTTAGTGCCATGCTGGGCATGCCCAGTAGGTGCCAGTCAAAGTTCTAGAAACTTTGACAAAAGTGTTACATGATTGGGCTCCATCCTGATGATGTCACCCATATGTGAGGACTACCAACCTATTTATCCTGTGAGAATAGCTTCTACCATTTTGCCCAGAACAAACATAAGGCTCACTGATCTGTAGTTTTCTGGAATATCCTGGAGCTCTTTTAAAAATGTTGTGTTACATTAGCTACCATCCAGTCCTCAGCTAGAGTGGCAGATTTTAATGATAGATCACCAGATTTTAATGACAGATTAACAGTAGCAAATTTGCAATTTCAAATTTGAGCTCCCTCAGAACACTAATTTATCCTGATGATTTGTTACTATTTAATTTGTTCATTTATTCTAGCACCCCTCCATATTTACAGTAATTTGCTCCAATTCCTCTGAATCATCATCTACAAGGAATGATTCAGATATGGGTACCTCCTCAATCTTCTCTGCAGTAAAGAATGAAGCAAATAATTAATTTATTATTTTCTGAAATGGTGTATAATAGTTTACAGAAAACTCTTAGTAAAACAAAAACCTGCAGAGTCGAAGCCAAACCATATGGCACCTAAGACTGTGTGCCCTCACCCTAAACATAACATACAACACCATGAGCTAGGAGACTCTGTTAAATGTATAAGGCTTTATTTATTTATTTATTTATTTAAGGGTTTTTATATACCGAGGCACGTTTGCAAAACATCACCTCGGTTCACAATGTAACATAACTTAGCAACAAGCTTTACAATATTAACATTTTTTAACAGGGAAAGGGTTAACAAGGGTAGGGGTAGATAATACGAGGATTATATACATACGTACATGTTAGTTTTAACAAGTGAGTTCATCAACGCAGTTAGAGTAATTAGCAGGGGAAAGTAATATAGGGGGGTGGAAGGGGGGAGTGTATCCACAGAGGGTGGGGGGTAGGGAGAGTAAATAGAAAGGGCGAGAGTCAGACGGGTGGTCATGTCGCATCTTTGGGGGGAGTCAATTCGTTAGTCAGGGTACGCTAGTTTGAACAGCCATGTTTTAAGATTGTGTTTGAATTTTTTGTGGCAAGGTTCCAGGCGTAGTTGGGAAGCCATTTTATTCCAGTGGGCGGTTCCTGCGATGATGAATGATCGCTCTCTAAAGGTGGTATGCTTCATGAGCTTGGGAGAGGGAGTCTGGAGTTTGGCTTGGTGAGGCATTCTTGTGGGTCTAGTTGGAGTGTGAAGCAGGAGATGTTCTGGGAACCATTGCATGTCATGGTTATGAATGGCTTTGTGTATGAGCGTGAGTACTTTGTATACTATCCATTTTATTTTGATTTAGCAATTTCCTCCTGCTCCTTCTGCTCAACTAGAACCAGTATGGGGATCCTGGAGCAATGAGCCTTCATTCACAACTATAGGAAGATCTTTTTACTGCAAGTTATGCACTAGCACTCCCTTCAGATTCTTGTAAGCCTGGGCCCCCAATCCAAACACTAGGTGTTACCCTTAAGGAAGGACCATGACTCCTTTTTCCCTGGGGGCTGTGAAAATAGCCTCTACAATATCCTCAGTCTTGGCTAACCTGAGAGGGGGCAGAAGATCCAACCTGGGGATTAAACCAAGGATTTTCTGCATTTCAGTGCACAGTACTTATCAGCTAGGCCACTGGGCCAACCCTGGATTTTTTTTACATTTAATATATAACATTATTCTTATTTATAATTTATGTGTGACCTCATCCCCAAACATGTGACCCTATAGTCTATATGGATGCAATCTTTAACCTCTATTAAAATTGACCAATAACCTCTATCCAACTGATTAGTAATCTCTACTTTGTTTATATTTATTTAAAAATGTGTTACTCACTTCCTCAAACGTTTGAGGCAAGGTACAATAACTCATATATCAATATAAAAAACATAAATAGTACATTATTAATCAATAAGGATTAGTAACTTAGGATCTATTCATTTACAAGTACATTTTAAATTGCCTACGCGCGTAAATTTTGGGGTTTATGCGCATGGTCTGGCCTTGCGCTCACCGTGCGCATTTTACAACGGGCCCAGCCAAGCGCATAAACCCTGGTACACGCCGAAGTGCCAGGCCTCTCCAAAGGGGTGAGCTAGGGAGGAGTGGGTGGGAGGCGGGCTGGGACAGCGCTATACGACGCTGTACATTCCCTAAATTGATATATTCCATTCACTAAACTGAAAATAAAATGGGTTTTTTTTCTACCCTTGCCGTCTGGACATTTCATTTTTCTTATCACTTTGATCCTCATCTTTATTTTCCTACTTTCCACTTGTTGGTCTCCTAACTCTTTTACAGGGTCTCCTGCTCATTTTGTTTCATCTCTCGCCTCTTCTCTTCTTTACTTCCTCTATCATATCCTGAGGGGGGATATGATAGAGGTGTTTAAAATCATGAGAGGTCTAGAACGGGTAGATGGGAATCGGTTATTTACTCTTTCGGACAGTAGAAAGACTAGGGGGCACTCCATGAAGTTAGCATGGGGCACATTTAAAACTAATCGGAGAAAGTTCTTTTTTACTCAACGCACAATTAAACTCTGGAATTTGTTACCAGAGGATGTGGTCAGTGCAGTTAGTATAGCTGTGTTTAAAAAAGGATTGGATAAGTTCTTGGAGAAATCCATTACCTGCTATTAAGTTCACTTAGAATAGTCACTGCCATTAGCAAAGATAACATGGAATAGACTTAGTTTTTGGGTACTTGCCAGGTTCTTATGGCCTGGATTGGCCACTGTTGGAAACAGGATGCTGGGCTTGATGGACCCTTGGTCTGACCCAGTATGGCATTTTCTTATGTTCTTATGTTCTTTTGTTCCTACATCTCTAATATTATTCATTCTCTTTTCTTCTCCATTTCTCTTTATCTCTGCCTTTTATCCACTCATCTAAATTTCACCCCACCTTCTCTCCCTTCAATTCTCTTTGCCAATCCTACACTTCCCCAATTCTCCCCTATATTTCCCCCTCTCAGTCCACCATCTTCCTCTCATGGAATCATCTCCAGCTCTCCAGCCCCTTATCCTTTCCTTCAACAGCTGTATCCTTTTTAGTTCTCTTGAACCTCCTCACCTGCAATTCCTCCTCCTCCTCCCATCTTTCGTAGTCATCTTCCAACCCTCACCAAATACAGAATAAAAAGCCCAAAAATTACAAATAGAAACATGCAACAAAAACTGAACTGGAAACTGCAACAAGCCATTCTCTGTATCCAGTGCAACAATTGAAAAACAGAAACCACCATTTCTCATAAAACATCAATCAATAACATCATAATAGTAAAACCATACTAATAAAAAGAGTAAATATTTCAAAACAGCTGACAAAACAGTACATCCAATTATTTAAAACTCATAAAAAAAACTTTTCCAAATGCCAATAAAATATTTCAAAATAGCAGATGCATCAAATAATACCCAATAATTAAAATAAGGATTTAGAAAAAACTCACCTGCTTTCCATATTTGAGAACTTTTGATTTCCACATACTCTGAGATTGTCATAGATTAGCAGGGAAAGGGGAGAAGATTGTTGCATACAAACTCTCCTCTCTCTCACATGCTCAATCATACCCAAACACACGCTCTTTTGCTCTCTCTTGTTGAATCATGCACACATACACACACACATGCTCGCTCATTCTCCCTCTTAATCATACACTCATTCACTCTCTATCATATCCACACGCCCTTGTTTGCTCTTTCAATCATATAGACACTCATTTTCTCTCTCTCTCTCGCTTAGTTATACACACCTATTAGAAAAAATTTGTAACCTATCATTAAAATATTCCATTGTACCTGAAGACTGGAGGATAGCAAATGTAACCCCAATATTTAAAAAGGGCTCCAGGGGCGATCCTGGACACTAAAGACTGGTTAGCCTGACTTCAGTGCCAAGAAAAATAGTGGAAAGTGTTCTAAACATCAAAATCACAGAACGTATAGAAAGACATGGTTTAATGGAACAAAGTCAGCATGGCTTTACCCAGGGCAAGTCTTGCCTCACAAATCTGCTTCACTTTTTTGAAGGAGTTAATAAACAGGTGGATAAAGGTGAACCGGTAGATATAGTATACTTGGATTTTCAGAAGGCGTTTGACAAAGTTCCTCATGAGAGGCTTCTAGGAAAAGTAAAAAGTCATGGGAGGTGGCGATGTCCTTTCGTGGATTGCAAACTGGCTAAAAGACAGGAAACAGAGAGTAAGATTAATGGACAATTTTCTCAGTGGAAGGGAGTGGACAGTGGAGTGCCTCAGGGATCTGTATTGGGACCCTTACTTTTCAATATATTTATAAATGATCTGGAAAGAAATACGACGAGTGAGATAATCAAATTTGCAGATGACACAAAATTGTTCAGAGTAGTTAAATCACAAGCAGATTGTGATAAATTGCAGGAAGACCTTGTGAGACTGGAAAATTGGGCATCCAAATGGCAGATGAAATTTAATGTGGATAAGTGCAAGGTGATGCATATAGGGAAAAATAACCCATGCTATAATTACACAATGTTGGGTTCCGTATTAGGTGCTACAACCCAAGAAAGAGATCTAGGTGTCATAGTGGATAACACATTGAAATCGTCGGTACAGTGTGCTGCGGCAGTCAAAAAAGCAAACAGAATGTTGGGAATTATTAGAAAGGGAATGGTGAATAAAACGGAAAATGTCATAATGCCTCTGTATCGCTCCATGGTGAGACCGCACCTTGAATACTGTGTACAATTCTGGTCGCCGCATCTCAAAAAAGATATAATTGCGATGGAGAAGGTACAGAGAAGGGCTACCAAAATGATAAAGAGAATGGAACAGCTCCCCTATGAGGAAAGACTAAAGAGGTTAGGACTTTTCAGCTTGGAGAAGAGACGACTGAGGGGGTATAAGATAGAGATGCTTAAAATCATGAGAGGTCTAGAACGGGTAGATCTGAATCGGTTATTTACTCTTTCGGATGGTAGAAGGACTAGGGGGCACTCCATGAAGTTAGCATGGGGCACATTTAAAACTAATCGGAGAAAGTTCTTTTTTACTCAACGCACAATTAAACTCTGGAATTTGTTGCCAGAGGATGTGGTTAGTGCAGTTAGTATAGCTGTGTTTAAAAAAGGATTGGATAAGTTCTTGGAGGTGAAGTCCATTACCTGCTATTAAGTTCACTTAGAGAATAGCCACTGCCATTAGCAATGGTAAAATGGAATAGACTTAGTTTTTGGGTACTTGCCAGGTTTTTATGGCCTGGATTGGCCACTGTTGGAAACAGGATGCTGGGCTTGATGGACCCTTGGTCTGACCCAGTATAGCATGTTCTTATGTTCTTATTCGTACACACACACTCATTAGCTGTCACTCAAACATCAACACACACACACACACTCATTCGCTCTCTTACTCACTCATACACACTTGTTCGTTCTGCCATTCACACGCACACATTCACTGTTACTCTCTCAGTTATACTCACACACACATGCCTGCTAATTCATTGTCAATCACATACACACACACTCCTTCACTCTGTCAGATACACACACACATGCTTGTTTGCTCTCTCAATCATATACACATTCTCATTCACTCTCAGTCATATACACAGATCGTTCGCTCTGACATATACACATGCAAAACCCTCACATGCTCATTTGTTCTCTCTCAATCTCTCTCACTCACACACACACACACACACACACACTTTCACTTGTTTTTCCCTCTAGAAGCCTATGGCTATAGGCTAGCTACAGCTTTGAAAACCTGATAATTGTTGGTTTTAGTTTATTTATTTATTATTTTTTATATACCGACATTCAATCTCAGTTGAGATATCACACCGGTTTACATTCAAGTACATTCTAAGTTTTTGTACCTGAGGCAATGGAGGGTAAAGTGACTTGCCCAAGGTCAGGCTAGGACTCAAACCCTGGTCTCCTGGTTCATAGTCCACTGCTCTAACCACTATTCCTCCTCCCAGTTACAGACTGTTCATCATGGAATATGGGACTGATTTTATTTCCTCAAGTCTATAAGTAAAGCCAGCAATCATTAAATCTATGTTTTAGTACCAATAAACAGCTATTGCTTTAACTCTATAAATTCTGAACTTATGTATCTATTTATGGGGGCCTCCAAGACTACCAAACTTATAGGGTCATTTTTCAAATCGCGTCATGGCGTTTTCACATGCAAAAACGCCTTAACGCACGCAATAAGTGCCATAACACATGGCACAATGCAAATTTTTAAAAGGGGAGGGATCAGGGAGGAGTCCAGGGTGGAATTTCCAAAAAATGTCGCAGTTTTAATGCTGAAAATGACTACACCTTTTTCAATTGCGTTAAGCTGTGCAATGTTGTATGTTATGCCCATAATGCAATTTGTGATTTTTTTGCAAATTCCATTTTGGACATTTTTAGGCTGGGGGAGGGACAGAGATGAGGGAGGGAGAGAGAACCTCTAGGGTGGCATCATAGTAAGCAGCTATTTATGCTACTATAGGAGGCCCACCTAGTAACTCAAGGTGAGGTTTAGGTAGTAGTGTAGGGGTTAGGGGCCCCTTTTACATGCAGAGTGAGACGTATGAACAGAACAGTGCACTCTTGTGAAGATTTGATGACTTTCAGAGTGAGGAAACTCACACAAAGATGAGATTTGTACAATGTTCTCTCAACCTAGCATGATGTTATCCAGGTAGAGTCCATCAAATGAGCACTTTGTAGCTAGGAAAATGCAATTATCGCAATGTGCAAAAAGTTAACACGCTCCTTTTTCTACCGCATGCGATATTGACAGCAATTTGATAAATTCAGCTATTAAAAGTATCTAAAATTAGATCTTGTTAAAAGCTGGCTCTATCCTAAGTGATGTACATGAATGACTAAAGGCATGCTCTATTTTGTTGTAAGGTACTTTTTATATTCTTTAACATTCTTGGGAAGAATATTATATATATAAAGTAAGTTCACAAACATTTAAAAATATTGAGAAACTGATTCTCCTTATTTCTGCCAAAGCTTTGCTTCATGCTTAAAACATCCCAATTCTCTTTTCTTTCCACTTCTGAACTATGGGGCGGATTTTCAGAGCCCTGCTCGCGTAAATCCGCCCAAAACCAGGCGGATTTACGCGAGCAGGGCCCTGCGCGCCGGGAAGCCTATTTTACATAGGCCTCCCGGCGCGCGCAGAGCCCCGGGACTCGCGTAAGTCCCGGGGTTCTCTGAGGGGGGGCGTGTCGGGGGCGTGTCGGGGGCGGGCCCGGTCGTCGCGGCGTTTCGGGGGCGTGTCGGCAGCGTTTTGGGGGCGGGTACGGGGGCGTGGCTACGGCCCGGGGGCGTGGCCGCGCCCTCCGTACCCGCCCCCAGGTCGCAGCCCGGCGCGCAGGAGGCCCGCTGGCGCATGGGGATTTACGCCTCCCTCTGGGAGGCGTAAATCCCCCGACAAAGGTAGGATGGGGGTTTAGACAGGGCCGGGCGGGTGGGTTAGGTAGGGGAAGGGAGGGGAAGGTGAGGGGAGGGCAAAGGAAAGTTCCCTTCTAGGCCGCTCCGATTTCGGAGCGGCCTAGGAGGGAACGGGGGTAGGCTGCGCGGCTCGGCGCGCGCAGGCTATACGAAATCGATAGCCTTGCGCGCGCCGATCCAGGATTTTAGCCGATACGCGCGACTACGCGCGTATCTACTAAAATCCAGCGTACTTTTGTTTGCGCCTGGAGCGCAAACAAAAGTAGGCTGTTCGCGCTCGTCTGAAAATCTACCCCTATACGTACAAACCACAAATAATGAAAAACTTTCTAAAAGGGAAGATACATTACCTTTGGGAACCTTAGAAGTACCATAGCCAAGGGTATTCATATGACTTAAAGTCCGAAGTAAAGAAAATGAATATTTATATCCTATGGATTTATCCTGTGAAAAAGAAAACAATTCCATTAAGCTTTAATCATTTTAATCATTAATATAAGATGCTTTTCATCATAGTTGTTACAAAATTATGTAGGAATAGATTCACTTAAATTCCTTTTGGCATGAAGGGAGAAAATGGTGAGAAATTTTCAGATTTTGTAAATTTTCAACCATAACAGATATTCAATTGATAAAAATTATTCATCAGGTACTTTTTAATGATTCCTATATACTGTGCAGATGGGGAGGTGGGGAGAGGGGCTGCAAATACAATCCAACATTCCATTCACACATTCAGTTGATATTAGATCTACCACCTAAAACCGATTCAACCAAACCTGGAAATGCCTTTTATGCAACTTTAGCGGCACTCAGACATGAAAGCAAGTTTATTTAAAATAAATGGTGCTTTTCATAGATAACAGGATGAATTAGCCATTACATGTGGGTGATATCATCCATTGGCATCAAAAGGACTCGTCTCTCCAAGCTAGTACAGTTTTGCACTGTACTGAGCATGTGTGCGAGTTTCCATGTGGGTGATGTCTCATGAGCTTCCTCAGTTCTTGCCAGAGCTACTTCTAGCTATGTAGGTGGCTCTCCAGGGAGATGGGTGGGCATTCAATGGCTAATTCATCCTGCTATCTATGGTAAGCAAACTTACTTTTTCTGTCAATAAGCAAGCTGAATTAGTCATTACAAGTGGGGAAACCCAAGCTGAGAGTTTCAGCGGAGTGTTTACTGAATAAGCAACCCAGATCCCACCGTGGAGAGCAGACTACTGTAAGAACAAATTACGCAATACTGCTTGTCTGAATTTAATATCAGTCTTTGACAGGTTGTCGAGACAGTAGTGGGATGTAAAGATGTGCACTGACAACCAGGTTGTAGCTTTGCAGATGTCCTCAAGAGGCATTTATCATAGATGAGCAACAGAAGAAACCATAGCTCTCACTTGATGAGCTTTGACAGAGTCTGTAATTTGCAATCTTGCTAAGCTATAGCAGTGTTGAATGCACTCAGCTATCCAATTAGACAAAGTACTCTTGGCGACCGGCACGCCTAATCTGACACAAACAACTGAGGAGATTGATGAAGGGGTTGAGTTAATTTCTTGTAATAAACTAAAGCTCTTTTTCACGTCAAGGTATGATGGGATTATTTTCCTTTATGCACATGAGGTTTTGGAAAGAACATAGGCAGTATGATGGATTGATTGATATGAAAAACTGAGACAGCCTTTGGCAGAAACATTGGGTGAATATGAAAGACCACTCCATTGTGAAAGAATTTCATGTACAGTGGCTAGTGAACCAGAGCCTGGAGTTCGCCGAATCTTCTGATTGACGTGACTGTTACAAGGAACAGTACTTTCCATGTCAAGAACTTGAGTGAAACTGACTCTAATGGTTCAAAAGAGGCATCATAAATTGAGAAAGGATAATATTTAAGTCCCATGGAACTGGCGGTTTTTGTTCTGGTGGTTTGATGTCCAATAGACCCTAGATATAATGGATGAGTAGAAATTGGTTTACTGTCCACCAGAATATGGTATACTGCTATGGCACTGAGATGTACATGAACTGAAGATGTGTTTGGAGTTCCACCTTCACGGAGCGGAAGGATGGAGGGCTGCCATCTCCAAAAAAAAAACCAGGGGTGGGTAAGAGTATGGGGCAGGGGTGTGGCCTGCTTGTTGCAGCGGTTGCTACCCCTAATTGAGCTGGATGTTCACTTGGATGCAGATCCGGCGCTGCTCTCTACATTGTGGTGGGGTGGAGGGGAATTAGGGCTGGAGGGTACTGGAAGCCAATAGTAACAGGTGGGAGAGAGAAAAAGGAAAAAAAAAAAAAAAAAGATAGTGCGTAGCTTGCTGGGCAGACTGGATGGGCCGTTTGGTCTTCTTCTGCCGTCATTTCTATGTTTCTATGTTTCTATGTGGTGAAATCTGAATCAGAAAGATGGAGTAAGTACTTTAGCAAATGCTTGGGTTTGCAAAAGAATGAGTCCAAAGAGTTCTGTTGGCACCATATGAAGTATCTATTCCGTTTGAAAGCATAATTTTTCCTAGTTGATGGCTTTCTTGATGAGACTAATATGTCTACAATTTCTGTAGGTAAATCAACACGAGGGCTCAACATCCAAGCTATTAGGTTGAGGGCTGGGAGTTTGGGATGATACAGCAATCCTTTGTCTTGAATTAACAATGTAGGATTTGACTCAGATGTATGGGAGGACTGTTGGATAGTTGTACAAGATATGCAAACTTTATCTGTTTGGGCCTACTGAAGTGATGAGAATCAGACAAGCATGATCCTGGAGAACCTTCTGTATTCTTCTGGCAATCAACAGTGTCAGCAGAAAAGCGTATGTGAGACTTATTCACCAGCTGAGCAGAAAGGTGACCTGAGCAAGTCTGAGATTGCTGGGCAGAACTGAGAAAAAAATGATTTAGTTTCCTGTTTTGTTCTGAGGCAAAGAAATTCACTGATGGTTGACCCCATAAGTCAAATCTTTTGGCCACCGATTACTGTAGAGACTAGTGTGCAGACAAAACACTCTACTGAGGTGATCTGCCATCATGTTGGAGTTCCCCAGTTTTGCGACCGTCGCTGCCCGACGTCTCCACTACGCCCACCTCATCTCTTTGGCGACTCCCTCTTTGCTTGATGGAAGATTGGCCGCCGTGGTGTCATCTTGCTGACCTCCTCCGGCGTCCCCGGACCGGCTAGACACTGCACTCCACCATGTTTCTCAGAAGCCTAAGGGCGCACATGCAGCGCGGCCCCGACTCAAGTACCAGCAGTGGCACAAACCTTAGGGGCATCCCCCTGAGATGACGTCATCCTCACCGGATACTTAAGGTCTCTGAATTTGCTAACTAATCGAGTTAGCAACGGAAGGATTCCTAGCTTCCTCCAGGTATCACTGCAGATGGGATTCGCTCTCCACATACCTTGCTACTCTGCCTCCTCGGACTTTACCAGAGGTACCCACTCTTCGGGGGCCTCGCTCTCTTCTTGTTTTTCAGGTCGCAGTCTGGAACCGGGACTCGCTCCTCGAGGGCCCACGTTCCTGGACTTGCTACTGAATACCACTTCTGCCAGGAAGTCTTCGCTGCCTACAACACCAGTGAGTTACCATCTCTCTCTCAGAGCGTTCCCTGGAACCAGGTACTCGCTCCTCGAGGGCCTAATTCATTTCCAGCTCCTGGGCTGCTTCTAAGAGACTTTTGTGAGTGTTACCATCAAGGTTCAGTTCCTGAACTCTGCATAACCTGCCTACTCATTATATTCAGTTTTTCTACAGCTCAGTTATCCAGGATTGCTGTTCCATTATCTGAATGACTACAGCCCAACCGGGAGCTTCCAGCTCACTACTGCCACCTCTGGTGGTTCAATATACTATTTAATAAAAGAACTAGTGTGTGTCTGTCTCCAAACTCTGAGGCTGACCGGTGGTCCCTTTCGGGATCTTCCCCCGGGGGCATGGTCATCTGCCACCAGCCCAAGGATCCACCCACAACTATCTCAAACACTAACACTCAGAAGGTAGGTGGCTTGTAGGACAGCTCGAGTTTTGTCTGCCCACTCCTATATCTTCAGTGCTTCCCAGCAGAGAGGCCATCATCTTGTGCCTCCCTGTTTGTCAACACAGAACATGGCAACTTGGTTGTCTGTTTGAACCAGGATACGTCTTCCCTGAAGAAGGTGTGCAAATGCTGATAGTATGTATCTTATTGCTCTTAACTCCAGTAGGTTGATTTAAAACATTTTCCTTGAGAGACCAGGTGCCCTGTGTTTGAAAGTATCCTGTGTGAGCTTTCCATCTTCTGGTGGAGGCATTAATCATCAATGTTCCTTGATGGGAGAATGTTTGAAGAGGAGCTCTTTCCTGGAGAACTGGTGGGAGGGGCCATAGCCACTACTGCAACTCTCTCTTCATGTCCTCTATGACCCATACCACAGTCAATAGTAGTTGAGTTAGCTGATCCCATTGAGAATGTAGTCCCCATTGAAGGTAACAGATGTGGAGGCGGGTCAGCAGGTCCACATGGATGGCAGCCTCCATAAGTTACAAGATTACCAGAAGCACTCTGGCTGTTGAGCATGGAGAGAACAGTAGTTTGTGAATGAGTGATCTTATGTTTACTCATTCTGAACGCAAGAATGTTCTCTCTTGTAGTGAGTCTATCCAAGCTTCAATGAATTTGAGCCTCTGAATGGGGACTAGGTTCTGTTTCTCGAAATTGACTAGAAAGTCCAAGTATTGGAGAAGAGAAATTATCTTCTGTAGAGAACAGAATACTTCCTCCCAAGAACTTGCCGTGACTATCCAGTCATATGGAAAAACTTGTATTCTCTGAGAATGGATATATGGTGCTACCATTGCGAAGAATTTCATGAAGACTTGGAGCTGCCAATAGCCCATATGGGAGAACCTTATATCGGTAGTGAGAAGAATCCACTTTGAAATGAAAGTGGTGCCTTTAGATCCGGGGCACACATCCATTTGTCCTGTATGTAAGGAAGGATCTTACCGAGGAAATTCATTTGAATTTCTTTCTGCGCAGATGTTTGTTTAGGTGTCTCAAGTCCAGAATGGGCCTCAAACCTCCTAACTTCTTGTGGGATGAAGAAATATTGGGAGTAGAAGTCCTGCCCATGTTAGGATACAGGGATTGGCTCTATCGTTCGCTGTTGAAGTGGTTAGACTTCTAGGGGGAACTGCAACAGATGAGATAGATCTGGATTGAGAGTTGCTCAATATGGGAGGGATGGTAGCTTGGAGAAACACATACTATATCCAGACTGCATGATCTTGAGGACCCAGAGGTCCTTGGTGATATGACATCATGTTACTAAAATGGTCTGGATTCTTCCCCACCCAGAACTGAGGAGTAAGGTTTGTTCTGAAGAATCAAAAACTGGGTCCATGTTATGAATTGGACCTGTTGCATGGATTTCAGCTGATGGCGTTACTGCTGTCGGGGTCTGGACAGAAGAGGTGGCAGGCAATACTGTTGAAAAGAGCAGTAGGGCCTTCTGTGGTAGAATGAATGTTTATACAAGAAGGATGAACATCTTGAAGAAAAGGGCTACATGGGAGCCATCGAAAGAGATTGCACAGCTACATTCTGATTTTTAATTTGAGCGACTGTTTTTTGAGCTTTTTGCCAAACAGCTTATCACTTAAGCAAGCCAGGTCTGCCAACTTCTCATATATATATTCATGTATGTTGCCTGCTCTCAGCCACACCATACATCAAGCCCCAACTGAGGCTGAAGAGATACGTGAAACTGAGTCAAAAGACTTATACACGGACTGCAGAAGGTGATGGATGCCATCTTCTGCATCCACAAACAGTTGGGGATAATAACTACCACCTTTCTTAGGCTATAGAAAAGGCATAAGCTTCAGGATAGTCAAAGAGGTATTGCACCATATAAAACTGATAGATAGTGATGCAAGCAGTAAGCATGCAGCTTTGAAAAACATTTTTGCTAAAAAGTTCTCAAGTATTCTATGATCCTTCTTGGAATCTCATTTGAGTGAATTATTGTCTTTATTGCTTATTTCATAACAGATTTGACTATCACCAACTGATGTGGCAACTGAACAATGTCAAACCCCGGGAACTTCTGAACTCTGTACTTCAGGTCAAGCTTCCTAGCCGTAGGGATGCCCAAACAGGTGTTTCCCACATTCTCATTTGGGATATTGTGGACTGGGAGAGCCGATGGTTCTGACGAGATGTCCAGAATTTGAAGAAGACTGAGTAATTCTGAGCAGAAGTCTTCATCATTATGGACATGGATGCCAAGCATCACTCCCATTTTTTCCACAAATTTTGAATATGTGAAGTCCTTGTGGGCAAGGTGTGGTCGAGAGGATCCAGAAGTGGGTCAAAAGGTATGCCTGTAGTTTTCATCTGAACCTACTGGCATAGCCTCACTTATTCAGGACTCCAATAATGAAGAAGGCAAACCATGAGATTCGTCTGGTGGCCCCTGAAGGAATGCACCCTGGTCATTTGCCTCTGACTGACTAGACTCCTCTGCTAAGAGAGTGATGATGATGAAGAACCCTGAATTGTGGGTTCTGATGATGTGTTCAGGCCAATAGATGAGACTGGGACTTCGGTCTGAGGAATCCCTGCAGTAATGGTAAGATGAGAAGTTGGAAAGTTCGTTCCATCTCCTTGGTCAGAGAAGTCATGAAACTACGCACCAAACTTGCAATCTGGTCACGTGACTGTGTCAGTTAACCTGGTGTAGGTGTTAGAATATCCTCTTTAGGAACCTATCCTTGTTTCCACATCTGAACAATAGGTTTATTGGAGGCAAGTGAAATTATGAAATACACCAGATTTGGTGTTTCCAAACCCAGACCCTCAAGTAACCTGGACAGAGTAATAGCATTGGTGCACTGTGCACCGAGGGTTCAGTGCACTGTGCGTCGAATGCACAAGTTGGATATGTGAAAATCCCAAATTAATGCGTACCGGGTTTAACAAAACACCCTGCATCAACAGCAACAATCATGGTCGCGTCAATGAGGCCAATACCGATGCACTGCACTTTGAGTGCTTCTGATTCTTCGATGCAGGTTCTAACAGCTCTAACAAGTGATGCTGCTTCTTCATCAATGCAGGGCAACCTACATTACTCAACCATGTGACTTCTTCCTGAGCCAACAGAGGAGTCTTTGAAGAGCACCTGCTCAACTCTTTCCCTGGCAAGGAATATGCTGCACTGCAGGAAGAGGACCTGGTATGACTCTGAAGAGATTTATATTGCTACTTGATGCAAATTGTCCTGGAATGTTAGGGGCACAGGGACATTTATCCACAGGCAAATTTATATTTTTGGTTATGCTTTAGCCCAAGGCATTGGTAGCAGAGCTCATGGCCATCAGTGAGGGACACCGCCTTTCCACAGATGCAGTTTTTCAATCCACTGACCATCCCTTTCCTCTTTTTGCCAGACATATTGAGGCAAGGCCCTGTTGTGGTGCTGCAGGGACAGTGAGGCAATTATTAGTGAATAAAAAGATCACATTTAAGAAGTCAGAAGAAAAGATTTGTAAGGAGAGACTTAGAACACGTCCGTGCTTGTGCTCAGACAAAAAATGACTGAGTAGGCTCACAAAGCAAATGCCCACACGGGAACTCCAGCACATGCTCAGTAGAGCTCAAAACTCTACTAGCTTGGAGAGACAAGTCTGTTTGGTGCCATTGCATGATGTCACCCACATATAATGGCTAATTCAGCCTACTTATTCACAGAAATACATTTAACCCAGCCTATGCTGGGTTAAATGATAGGTAAGAAAGGGGAAGTGGTGATCATTGGTGACTTTAATATGCCAGATGTAGACTGGAAAATCCCATCTGCAGAATCTAAAAACAGTAGAGCAATACTGGATGCCATGCAAGTATCTTTGTTCAAACAAATGGTATTGGAACCCACGAGAGAAGGAACTATTCTCGACTTAGTGCTCAATAATGGAGAAATCGTCTCTGATGTCAAGGTGGGCGCACACCTCAGCACCAGTGATCATCAAACGGTATGGTTTAATATCACTAAAAGAATATGGAAAAGGAGCACAAAGACCAGAGTTTTACAGTTCAAAAACACAGACTTTGAGGAAATGGGGAAGTACCTAGAGGAAGAACTAAATGGATGGGAAAATGAGAGAGATGTGGATCAACAGTGGACCAATCTAAAAGGAGCAATCACCAAGGCAACTGCTCTATATGTTAGAAATGTAAAGAAAAGCAAAAGAAAAATGAAACCTATCTGGTTCTCAAAGGAGGTGGCTGACAAAATTAAAGCTAAAAGAACTGCATACAAGAAATACAAAAGATCCCAAAGGAAGGAGCACAAAGAAGAATATTTGTATCAACTGAGGGAGACAAAGAAATTAATCAAGTTGGCAAAAAGTCAAGCAGAAGAGAGGATTGCCAAGGAGATAAAATATGGTGACAAAACATTTTTCAGATACATCAGCGAAAAGAGAAAGGTCCAAAGTGGTATAGTGAAATTGAAAGGTGGAAATGATCAATGTGTGGAGGGAGACGAAGAAATGGCAGAAATATTAAACGAATACTTCAGCTCTGTGTTCACTAAAGAAGACCCTGGAGAAGGACCATCTCTACACAACAAGAAACTGGAGGGAAGCGGAACAGAGGAAAATCCATATACAGTAGATATTGTATGGGAAGAGCTAAAGAATCTGAAAGTGGACAAAGCCATGGGGCCTGATGGGATTCATCCAAGGATATTGAGGGAGCTCAGAGATGTGCTGGCGGGACCGCTGTGCGACCTGTTCAATAGATCCCTAGAAACGGGAGTGGTGCCGAGTGATTGGAGAAGAGCGGTGGTGGTCCCGCTTCACAAGAGTGGGAACAGAGAGGAGGCTGGTAACTACAGACCGGTTAGCCTCACTTCAGTGGTGGGAAAAGTAATGGAGTCACTGTTGAAAGAGAGAATAGTGAACTATCTACAGTCCGGAGAATTGATGGACCAGAGGCAGCATGGATTCACCAGAGGAAGATCCTGTCAGACAAATCTGATTGACTTTTTTGACTGGGTAACCAAGGAATTGGATAGAGGAAGAGCGCTCGATATCATATACTTGGATTTCAGCAAAGCTTTTGATACGGTTCCGCACAGGAGACTGGTGAATAAAACGAGAAGCTTGGGAGTGAGTGCCGAGGTGGTGACCTGGATTGCAAATTGGTTGACGGACAGAAGACAATGTGTGATGGTAAATGGAACCTTCTCTGAAGAGAGAGCGGTTTTAAGTGGTGTACCGCAAGGATCGGTGTTGGGACCGGTCCTGTTCAATATCTTTGTGAGCGACATTGCGGACGGGATAGAAGGTAAGGTTTGACTTTTTGCGGATGACACTAAGATCTGCAACAGAGTGGACACGCCGGAAGGAGTGGAGAGAATGAGACGGGATCTAAGGAAACTGGAAGAGTGGTCGAAGATATGGCAGCTGAGATTCAATGCCAAGAAGTGCAAAGTCATGCATATGGGGAGTGGAAATCCAAATGAACTGTATTTAATGGGGAGGGAAAGGCTGATGTGCACGGAGCAGGAGAGGGACCTTGGGGTGATGGTGTCTAATGATCTGAAGTCGGCGAAACAATGCGACAAGGCGATAGCTAAAGCCAGAAGAATGCTGGGCTGCATAGAGAGAGGAATATCGAGTAAGAAAAGGGAAGTGATTATTCCCTTGTACAGGTCCTTGGTGAGGCCTCACCTGGAGTACTGTGTTCAGTTCTGGAGACCGTACCTTCAAAAAGACAAAGACAAGATGGAGGCGGTACAGAGAAGGGCGACCAGGAAGGTGGAGGATCTTCATCGGATGACGTACGAGGAGAGATTGAAGAATCTAAATATGTACACCCTGGAGGAAAGGAGGAGCAGAGGTGATATGATACAGACTTTCAGATACTTGAAAGGTGTTAATGATCAAAAGACAACGACAAACCTTTTCCTAAGGAAAAAAATCAGCAGAACCAGGGGTCACGATTTGAAGCTCCAGGGAGGAAGATTCAGAACCAATGTCAGGAAGTATTTCTTAACGGAGAGGGTGGTGGATGCCTGGAATGCCCTTCCGGAGGATGTGGTGAAGACCAGAACTGTGAAGGACTTCACAGGGGCGTGGGATAAACACTGTGGATCCATAAAGTCAAGAGGCTGCCAATGAAGAGTGGGTGACTCGCCAGAATGATGGCTACTGCCTGGAGTCAATACCCTTATTAAATAAACATACACAGGCTTGACTCCAACATCGCTCTAAGCTTCAACAGCAAGAGGAAATGTGGAAAAAAGGATTCACACTCACAAAGAGGGGAGTAGCTGGCTTGTTACGGCGGTTACTACCCCAAATCAAATAAGCCTGATACTTCACTTTCAATGCATATACAGCATAGTTCTCTGATTCAACGGCAGGGGAGAAGAAAAGAGGGTTCGCACTCACAAATCGGGGAGTAGCTGGCTTGTTACGGCGGTTACTACCCCAAACCAAATGGGCCTGATACTTCACTTTCGATGCACATCCAGCATGGCTCTCTGCTTCAACGGCATGGGAGAAGACTTATACGTCACGCATATCCAGCATAGCTCCCTGCTTCAACGGCAGGGGAGAAGAAAAACAACCAATAAGGGCTAATAACATAGTCTGGGTAAAACAAATAAGCATGGGTGCAGCTTGCTTATTGCGGCGGCTACTACCCCAAACTAATCAAGCTAGATATTTCACTTGGATGCAGCTCCATCACTGCTCTCTACATTAAAGGTGGGGATGGAAGGGAAATAGAACCAAGAGCTAAGAGAAACAGATAAGTATGAGAGAAAATATGTGTGAAGCTTGCTGGGCAGACTAGATGGGCCATTTGGTCTTCTTCTGCCGTCATTTCTATGTTTCTATGTTTCTATATGCAGCTCAGATGAAGCAAGTTGCTTACTATAAACAGGATTCTCTGTAGACAGAAGGATGAATTAGCCTTAATTTCTGGGTGATGTCATCTGATGGCACTGAACGGACCACTCTCTCTGAGTTTAGTAGAGCTTTTGACCTACAGTGGAATATGTGCCACAGTTACCGCAGGAACACTGCCTCATGAGCCCCTCAATTGGTTGTAGAGCTTAACCCTAGAGAGGTAGTCAGCTCTCCAAGTGTTTAGTCCGACTGAACTTTATCCTACATTTACTATTTATTTATTTATTTAGATTCTTTTATATACCGAAGTATAGTAGGCTGCCTTCACTCCGGTTTACAATGTAACCAACATCATACATAAAACGCATTCATAACGAACATATTGAAACGTGTATAGACAACTAGTAACAATTCAGCATATGTCAGAAGTGTGAGGATAGGTATAAGAGAGTAAGACTTACAAATTGGACTTGCAGTGGGAGAGCATGTATAATTAATCATTTAGATACATAACTAAACTGAAAACACGCTTGGGTGTGTTAAGGAGACTTATACAAAAGGGAAAAGAGAAGTGGGAGGGAAAGGAGGCCTTCGAGGAGTGGTGACAGTGGCTAGAGGGGGCCCAACACCCTATAATCGTTAATACTGATCACAAGAATTTGGAATAATTGTGCCGCGCCCAGCGGCTGAATCCTCGGCAGGCACAATGGTCCCTGTTTTTCAGCAGGTTTAACTTTACTATCTGTTATCGCCCAGCCTCAAAAAACGTCCGAGCTTACGCCCTCTCTCGTATGTCTGAGTGTGAGGATATACCAGTGGTTCCCCAATTCAACTTGGACCCAGCCCAAGTTCACATCACCACGACTCACGTGATCCCTCCTGGCAAGACTGTAATGCCTCTTCTCAAAAGAAAGGTTCTATCCTGGGCCCAGGACTCTTTGACAGCAGGTCACCCTGGCAAAGCACACACCCTTGAACTATTGATTCACTACTATTGGTGGCCCTGAGTTAATCAAGATGTCCAAGCTAATGTCTCCTCTTTCCCAATGTGCACACGGCAGAAGCCACTTCTGGGCCAGCCTTGGGGTCTGCTCCAACCACTACTTATTCCTGAGGAACTGTGGACCCACATTTCTATGGACTTCATAGTGAATTTGCCCATTTCAGAAGGAAAACAGGTTATTCGGGTAACTATCGATAGATTCTCCAAGGTGGCCCACTTTGTGGCCCTCCCAAAACTACCTACGGCACCTGAACTTACCCTACTCTTTACCCAACACATATTTCAGCGGCATGGCTTACCGCAACACCTAGCCTCGGACTAGGACTCACAGTTTACTGCCAAGTACTGGCATGCCCTGTGCAAGAAATTTGGCGTCAAGCTTGACTTTACTTCGGCCTTCCACTCGCAAGGAACATAAGAAATTGCCATGCTGGGTCAGACCAAGGGTCCATCAAGCCCAGCATCTTGTTTCCAACAGAGGCCAAATCAGCCCACAAGAACCTGGCAATTACCCAAACACTAAGAAGATCCCATACAACTGATGCAATTAAAAGCAATGGCTATTCCCTAAGTAAACTTGATTAATAGCCGTTAATGGACTTCTCCTCCAAGAACTTATCCAAAACATTTTTGAACCCAGCTACACTAACTGCACTAAGTACATCCTCTGGCAACAAATTTCAGAGCTTTATTGTGCGTTGAGTGAAAAAGAATTTTCTCCGATCAGTCTTAAATGTGCTACTTACTAACTTCATGGAATACCCCCTACTCCTTCTATTATTCGAAAGTGTAAATAACCGATTCACATCTACTCGTTCAAGACCTCTCATGATCTTAAAGACCTCTATCATATCCCCCCTCAGCCGTCTCTTCTCCAAGCTGAACAGCCCTAACCTCTTCAGCCTTTCCCCATAGGGGAGCTGTTCCATCCTCTTTATCATTTTGGCTGCCCTTCTCTGTACCTTCTCCATCGCAACTATATCTTTTTTGAGATGCGGCGACCAGAATTGTACAAAATATTCAAGGTGCGGTCTCACCATGGAACTATATAGAGGCATTATGATATTTTCCGTTTTATTAACCATTCCCTTCCTAATAATTCCTAAAATTCTGTTTGCTTTTTTGACTGCCACAGCACACTGAGCCGACGATTTTAAAGTATTATCCACTATGATGCCTAGATCTTTTTCCTGGGTGGTAGCTCCTAATATGGAACCTAACATCGTGTAACTACAGCAAGAGTTATTTTTCCCTATATGCAACACCTTGCACTTGTCCACATTAAATTTCATCTGCCATTTGGATGCCCAATCTTCCAGTCTTGCAAGGTCCTACTGTAATGTATCACAGTCCGCTTGTGATTTAACTACTCTGAATAATTTTGTATCATCCGCAAATTTGATAACCTCACTCGTCGTATTCCTTTCCAGATCATTTATATATATATTGAAAAGCACCAGTCCAAGTACAGATCCCTGAGGCACTCCACTGTTTACCCTTTTCCAATGAGAAAATTGACCATTTAATCCTACTCTGTTTCCTGTCTTTTAACCAGTTTGTAATCCATGAAAGAACATCACCTCCTATCCCATGACTTTTTAGTTTTCGTAGAAGCCTCTCATGAAGGACTTTGTCAAACGCCTTCTGAAAATCCAAATACACTACATCTACTAGTTCACCTTTATCCACATGTTTATTAACCCCTTCAAAAAAATGAAGCAGATTTGTTAGGCAAGACTTCCCTTGGGTAAATCCATGTTGACTGTGTTCCATTAAATCATGTCTTTCTATATGCTCTACGATTTTGATCTTGAGAATAGTTTCCACTATTTTTCCCGGCACTGACGTCAGGCTCACTGGTCTATAGTTACCTGGATCACCCCTGGAGCCTTTTTTAAATATTGGGGTTACATTGGCCACCCTCCAGTCTTCAGGTACAATGGATGATTTTAATGATAGGTTTCAAATTTTAACTAACAGATCAGAAATTTCATTTTTTAGTTCCTTCACTATCCTAGGATGCATACCATCTGGTCCAGGTGATTTGCTATTCTTTAGTTTGTCAATCTGGCCTCTACATCTTCCAGGTTCACAGTGATTTCGTTCAGTTCGTCTGACTCATCACCCCTGAAAACCATCTCCGGAACTGGTATCTCCCTAACATCCTCATTAGTAAACACGGAAGCAAATAATTCATTTAGTCTTTCTGCAATGGCCTTATCTTCCCTAAGAGCCCCTTTAACCCCTCAGTCATCTAATGGTCCAACCGACTCCCTCACAGGTTTCTTGCTTCGGATATATTTTAAAAAGTTTTTATTATGAGTTTTTGCCTCTATGGCCAACTTCATTTCAAATTCTCTCTTCGCCTGTCTTATCAATGTCTTACACTTAACTTGACAATTCTTATGTTTTATCCTATTTTCTTCAGATGGATCCTTCTTCCAATTTTTGAAGGATGTTTTTTTGGCTAAAATAGCCTCTTTCACCTCACATTTTAACCATGACGGTAATCGTTTTGCCTTATTTATTTATTTATTTATTTATTTATTTAACATTTTTCTATACCGACCTTCATGAAAAATTTCATATCAGATCGGTTTACATGTAACAAAGGGTATAACTTAAACAAGAACAATTCACTTGAAGCGGAAGTTACATATAACAGGGTAGATAACTTGGGGCTAGGCTAGTCAGAGGTAAAGGACAGTGTAACTGAGGAGAACTAGAAAAGGCAATGAAACAAAAGAAACGGCGGCTTAATTATAATGTCTAAACATGGCGAGGCATTAGCCGGTAAAGCAGGGTCCTGTCCGGTTGACAATTAATGGCTTAGAAAGTTAGGGGAAGGCCTGGAGGAAGAGCCAGGTCTTAAGTTTTTTTCGGAAAGTTCGAGGGCAAGGTTCTAGTCTGAGGTCAGTGGGCATATTGTTCCAGATGGTTGGACCCGCTGTAGAGAATGCTCGTTCTTTGGTGGATGATAGTCGCGTGGCTTTTGTTGGGGGAACTTGCAGGGTACCTTTGTACGCTTCTCTTATAGGTCTTGAGGATGAATATAATTTGAGAGGAATCTGGAGGTCTAGTTGTTGCTGATTGTATATGGATTTATGAATTGTGGTGAGGGCCTTGTGCATTATTCTATATTTTATTGGCAGCCAGTGAAGGTTCCATAGTATGGGAGTGATGTGCGAACCTCTGTTGGTGTTGGTTAGGATTCTGGCTGCCGAATTCTGGAGCATCTGTAATGGTTTGATAGAGGAGAAAGGAAGTCCGAGAAGGAGAGCGTTGCAGTAATCTGTTTTGGAAAAGAGCGTGGTTTGGAGCACGGTTCTGAAATCCTGGAAATGGAGGAGAGGTTTGAGCCTTTTCATAACTTGGAGTCTATAAAAACCATCCTTGGAGGTGTTGTTGATGGATTTCTTTAGATTCAGGTGGTTATTGAGGATGACTCCTAGGTCCCTTACTTGTGAGATCTGGGTGTTGGATGATGTCAGATGGGTTAGGGCTGAGTGGTCGGGGGAGATGAGAAGGAGTTCTGTCTTGGATGCATTGAGGACTAGGTTTAGACCTGAGAGTAGGCAGTTAATAGCTTGAAAGCAGCTTTCCCAGTATGAGAGCGTTTTAGAGAATGATTCTGTTATGGGGATCAGAATCTGTACGTCGTCTGCATAGAGGTAGTGGATTAATTTTAATTTTGTAAGCAGCTGGCAGAAGGGGAGGAGGTAGATATTGAAGAGGGTGGGGGACAGGGAAGATCCTTGCGGTATGCCTAAAGTTGATTTGACGTCTGAAGATTCTTTATTATTAATGTTTACTTTAAAACTCCTGTTGCTGAGGAAGGAGGAGAGCCATTTGTGTGCGGATCCTGATAATCCGATTTCTGAAAGCCGATTTAGTAGGATGGTGTGGTTCACGGTGTCAAAGGCTGCAGAGATATCTAGAAGGATCAGGATGAATGACAGTCCTTTGTCAAGGCCCATGATGATGTGGTCCGAGAGTGAGATAAGGAGGGATTCTGTACTTAATAATTTACGAAAACCGTATTGGGATGGATAGAGGCTATTGTGTTCTTCCAGATAATCTGAGAGTTGCGTATTTACCAATTTCTCCATGATTTTGGCCAGAAAAGGAAGGTTAGATATGGGGCGGAAATTGGCAGGATCTCTCGTGTCCAGGTTAGGTTTCTTTAGGAGGGGTTTGAGAGAGGCCGTTTTTAGTCTGTCGGGGTATATTCCTTGGGAGAGTGAGCAGTTTATGATATTGGTCAAAGGTCTGGAGATAGTCATTGGGATGAGAAGCAGAGGTTTAGTTGGAATGTGATCTGATGGGTGGTTGGAAGGTTTCAGCTTCTTAAGTAAGGATTCGATCTCTAGTGGGGTAGTTGGTTCAAAGGAATCTAGGTTAGCTCCAGGGTGAGGAATGGAGTCGTAGGTAGGGATGGGGGGGTTGTGTTGGTGGGAAGACGAGCTAGAGTGTCTGCAGTTTTTTTCTGGAAGAACAGTACTAGTTCATTTGCTTTGGATTGAGCTTGGTCATCTGGTATGACGTGGGTGGGGGATTTAGTGAGTTGGGAGACATATGAGAACAGGGTCCTAGCATTGAATTGGAGGTCGTGGATTCTGCTGGCATAGAAGTCTCTTTTTGTCTGTAAGATGGAATTCTTGTAGAGATGTAATGTGTGTTTGTAGTTGGTTAGAGTCGTGGAGTTGGGGGACTTACGCCAATCACTTTCTTTGTGTCTGAGGTCTTGTTTTATCTGCTTAAGTTCGGAGGAGAACCAGGGTTGCTTCTTTTATGCATTGGGTTGATTGTTTTGACTGCTTTAGGGCAAACTTTATTTGCGATCGATTCTGTGATATTGTGCCAGGACAGAAGGGCTGTGTTGGGGTTGGTGGTGTCCAGGTTGGGGAGTTCTTTGGAGAGATGATCTCTGAGCGTGTCAGACGTACAAGTTTTCCTGAAGTGGATGGTGGAGAGGGGCTGAGGAGGCTTAGGATTCCCTTGAGTCATGAGAGTTGTTGAAATCAGTGAGTGGTCTGACCAGGGCTTCTTTCCACCTTTCTTAATGTGTGGAATACATACGGACTGCGCCTCTAGGATTGTATTTTTAAGCAATGTCCAAGCCTTTTGAACCCTTTTAACCTTTGCAGCTGCACCTTTCAGTTTTTTTCTAATTATTTTCCTCATTTTATCAAAGTTTCTCTTTTGAAAGTTCAGTGTTAGGGCTGCAGGTTTACTTATTGTCCCCCTTCCCCCTTCAAACCTTTCAGTAAATTCTTAGGTTCCATCTGCCTTTCCCAGTATAACAGGAATACCTTCTCAGTCAAGCTTTCCGAACTTCTAACCAGACTCTACCTCGCAGACAGGTCTTGCTTCTGTCAAGTTTTTCAGTCACGTTTTTCCATCATGTTTTTCCTGCAAGTTTTTCAATCAAGTATCTTAATATCAGAGTATTTATTTGTTTAGACTTGATCCTAGTTCCTATATCCTTGTTTAATGTAAGGCTGATTTATAACAGGAAGACCATACCATTTATATGTTATTTTTGATCCCAGTTCCTGTAACCCTGTTTGATGCAAGGCTCTCGTTTTATGCTTCCCTCGTTTCGCTGTAAACCAATATGATATGTACTGTTTGCACATGAATGTCGGTATATAAAAGTTTAAAATAAATAAATAGTTTAGATTTGATCATGTTATGATCACTGTTGCCAAGTGGCCCCACCACCGTTACCTCTCTCACCAAATCCTGCATTCCACTAAGAATTACATCTAAAATAGCTCCCTCTCTTGTTGGTTCCTGAACCAATTGCTCCATGAAGCAATCATTTATTACATCCAGGAACTTTATGTCTCTAGCAAGTCCTGATGTTACATTTACCCAGTCAATATTTGGGTAACTGAAATCTCCCATTATAATTTGCACTGCCAAATTGGTTTGCTTCCCTGATTTCTCTTAGCATTTCATCATCTGTCTGACCATTTTGTCCAGGTGGAAGGTAGTATACTCCTATCACTATACTCTTACCCAACACACATGGGATTTCTACCCATATAGGTTCTACTGAGCATTTAGTCTCTTGTATGATCTTTATTCTGTTGGACTCTATACCCTCCCGGACATAAAGTGCCACACCCCCACCAAGTTGATCCTCCCTATCATTGCAATATAATTTGTACCCTGATATTGCACTGTCCCACTGGTTATCCTCCTTCCACCAAGTCTCTGTGATGCCAATTATGTCAATCTCATCATTTGCTGCTATACACTCTAACTCTCCCATCTTACTTCTTAGACTTCTGGCATTGGCATACAGACATTTCAAAGTGTGTTTTTTGCTTGTTTTAACAACCTGCTTTTCAGTTATTTGGGATAATTCAGAAATCATTAGCTTCAGTGATTTTTTTACATATAGGCATATGGACTATGTTTGCTTTTAATGGAACCTCTCTGTTGGGATGCCCTAACTCTCCTGTTTCATTAGTATCCTTAAAGGATACATTTCTCCAAACCATGCACTGCTGAGTGACTGTCGGCTTTCCCAGTTGTTCTAATTTAAAAGCTGCTCTAACTCCTTTTTGAAAGTTAGTGCCAGCTGCTTGGTTCCACTCTGGTTAAGGTGGAGCCCATCCTTTCGGAAAAGTCTCCCCTTTTCCCAAATGTTTCCCCAGTTCCTTACAAAGCTGAATCCCTCTCCCCTGCACCATCGTCTCATCCTCGCATTGAAACTCTGGAGCTCTGCCTGCCTCTGGGGACCTGCACGTGGAACAGGAAGCATTTCAGAGAATACCACCCTGGAGGTTCTGGATTTCAGCTTCCTACCTAAAATCGGGCAAGCCGAACGGACCAATCGCACCTTGGAGGCTTATCTCCGCTCATTCGTGGGTCAAAAACAGAACGACTGGGCTTCCCTCCTGCTTTGGGCGGAGTTTTCTTTCAACCACCATGTCCACTCAGCAACCGGGACATCTCCGTTCCAAACTTTCTCTGGAGAGCAACTAACTCCCCCCTTGCCACTACTTCTGACGGTTCCATCACTGGCAGCCCAACACTCAGCTCTGCAACTTCACACCTTGTGGAATTCTACTCAGAGCCATCTTCAACAAGCGGCCGAATCCGCAAAAAAATATGCAAACATCTCCGGCAAGCTCCACTCTTCCAAGCGGGGGTCCGAGTCTGGTAAAGCACTCATCACATCCGGTTAAGAGTACCTTCTATGCGCTTGGCTCCCAAGTATATCGGACCCTTCACGGTAAAGGAGCACTTGGGACCAGTCTCTTACTGGTTGTACCTACCTTCTAGTTTAAAGATCCACAACACCTTTCACATGTCGCTATTGAAGCCTCTAGTCCTGTCAACTTTCCACCGGAGCCCTCCTGAACCCTTGGATATGACGCAGATGAAGATCCCGTGTACCAAATTCAAGATATATTGGATGTTAGATACTATCGAAGACGTTGGGAGTATTTGATCTCCTGGAAGGGCTTCGGTCTGGAGGAAAATTCTTGGGAACCTGCCTCCAAAATCTTAGATAAGTCCTTACTCCTTCAATTTCACCTTGAGCATCCAAGCAAGCCAAACCCTTCTCGGAGGGGGCGTAGGGGGAGGTACTGTTGAAAACTCCGGTCGTGGCACACTGCAATTGAGCCCCCCACTTACCCAGCAGATGCCTGCCTCCAACGCTCTCCGCGGCTCCCCGAAGCAGACCGCATTGGGCCTCCACCTCAGCGTTCTCCCCATAAGGGAGATGCTGCTGACTGCCGTTGGGACTCTTCCCTCCTGGGCATGCGCGCACAGGCCGGTCCATTCTTAAAGGGCCCGTGGTGGGAAAACTTAGCCCAGCCTCCAGAAATGACATCACAGCTTGGGGCTATTTAAGCTCACTTCCTGCCCTACCTCCTCGCCTTGTCAACAGGTCGACTTCTGTGAGTTACTAGTTTCTGTTCCTGATCCTGCTCTGATGTTCCTGTGTGTTCCTGATCCAGCTCCGGTGTTCCTGCTTGTTCCTGATTCCTGCTCCACTCCAGCTCCGTGGTTCAGTTCCTGTCTTCACTCCAGTACTGCTTGATTCTTTGGTTTTGACTTCGGCTTGGCTCCTGGATTCCTCTTTTTGCTGCCCGTCCTGACCTTGGCATGTTCCTTGGCTTTGCTTGTCTTCCGCCTGCCCCAACCTCTGGCCTGATTCATCGTTTCGCTTCTCTACTGCCCACCATGACCCTTGGACTGTCCCGACTCTCCTAGTCTTCAGCCTGCCTCGACTCAGCCTGCTCGTCAGATTTCCTCTGCCAGGAGACCCTCGCCTAAGTCCTGCTGGCCCCGGCACCCAAGGGCTCAACCTGCGGGGAACAAGGGCTGGTATAAGTGAAGGTCCTGTCCGGTCTCCTGGTTCAGTTCTGCCTCCCGACTTGAGTACCACTGCAGGCCTTCCTTCAGTGGCTCCCTATCCTCAAACCCGCTCAAGGGTCACGTTTCCAACAGCTCCTTTCCAGGTGGAGCAGAAGAGTGAGGGTGGGACCTTTTGGCTTTCTTCTGAGCAGATTCTACCACTACAGATTGGTGGGGCAATTGGCTTTTCTGAAAACCTGGGGCTTGCTGTACCAGGTATGTGGCATCAGTCTTTCTATTAACTGGAGGCACAGTTCCTGGGTGCTCCCAGAGGTGGTGTAAGAGGTCTAAAAGAACCTCGTGCACAGGAATTGCCATTATTTCCTTTGGACCGTCCACAAATTGTAATATTTCCAACATTTTGTGCCTGGAGTCCTCCTCCGTTTCTAATTGGAATGGGATAGTTTCGGACATCTGCTTAATGAAACTAGCGAAGGAGAGGTCTTCTGGAGGGGAACGGTGCCTTTCTTCCAGGGGCGAAGGATCAGAAAGAAGCTCCTCAGAAGCTTGTGAGGAGTGTTCGGATGAAGCATCATCCCATGGGTCATAGGGAGGCTCTCCACCCACTGGACTTCCAGATGGAGGAAGAAACCCAAACCCAAGAGGGCAGGAAGGTGGCGCTGATGGACAGTGAGGCACCGAAATAGGTGGCACCAGTATTGAAGCCAGCATTGTGGTTCTAGAAGAGATGGGCCTGCATCCTCTTCCTCCGAAGATACCGGTATCGGGAAGAGGGTAGGGATTGGCAGTTGGCTCGATGGCAAGGTACCCGATGGAGCAGGTATTGAGGCAAGGCACCGTTGAGGATGTCTAAGCGCTCGAGGAGTGGAGCCAGCATCAAAGGCGCCGGTTCCGGCGGTGGCATGGGAGCCGGCGCTGGTGGCAACTGGAAGCCTCTAAGAGCATTTAGCACTGAGTCTTGGTCCATCCGGTCCAATTCCTCCCGAAAGGCTGTCGAGGATGGCACGGTGCCTGGGGTAGGAGGCAGGGTAGGCTTCACTGGAGCGTCCCACAGGGGTATGTGGAGGCTTGGTGCCCGGCACCGGTATCAATGGGTAAAGCCTCGGGGTCCCGGTTCCAGAGAAGGATGGAGGCTCCTCTCCTCAGGCGGCTCAGTGGAGGCTGATGCTGCTCCGGTGTCGGTGCCGGCACTAGACGGTGATTCCCGTCAGTGCCGATGGCGATGTTTCCCTCTGTGCTTAGCCCGGTCCTTCTTAGGCGCTGAGGACGATGATGCAGATGTTTTGGAATGGGTCGACGTTGGTGACGGACGGTCACCCGCTCCTTTGTCCTTACGAGGCGTCGATGGAGAGGGGTCTGAAGAAGATGGGTCCCCCCGACTCGGCGCGGCCTTACCTAAGGTCAATGGAGACAGGAGCTTGGAGCCAAACAAGTGCTCCATCTTCTCTAGTCAGGCACGCGCGTGCATTTTCAGATGGCACATGCATGTGCGGATGGTGCGAGCACGGGGGCCAACAGACGTTGCGGGAGGCCCCGAGACATAGTACACAAACTTCATGCAGGTCCGTTATGGACATAGTCCTCGGACACTCAGGGCACTTGGGGAAACCAGTCGCCATATTGAAAAAGATGGGCAGCGCGCAGTCGGTGGCCATCAGGCACTGAAAAATACACTGCCGGGAACAAAACGCAAATACGTAGTACTAACTTACCAATGACAGAGTAGTTCGGTGACCAATGGGGCACCCCGGACACAGGGGGAATAGTGAAGAAAAACAAATTTTCCGTGAGGAAAGTGTGAGAGAAATCTCTCAGAGCTCCTAGACCCGCGAAACAACTGCTGCGCAGAGAAAAGAGAGACTAAAGAGGGACCCAATGAGGCCACAGGGTTAGTGGCATGCTGGGTCAGTCAAAGTTCTAGAAACTTTGACAAAAGTGTTCCGTGACAGGGCTCCATCTGATGATGTCACCCATCTGTGAGGATTACCATCTTGCTTGTCCTGGGAGAAAAAGTGGGGATTCAGAGAGAGTGACAGTAACAGGTGACAGTGGAGAAAGAAACTATGGGATAGATTTTCCACTGGGCACGTAAGCACACACATGGATGCACCAATTTTCTACCATGCGTGCACCGGTGTACACATTGTAGAAAATCCGTGGGCTGTGCGCACAAGTCGTGCCGGATTTTATAATCCACATCCATATGTGCAGGCGGTGTGTGCAAGGGGGCAGCCTTCGAGGAGGACCAGCACTTCTGTGCATACTGGGTTTTACACACGTGGCTGTGCCCCTTCAAAAATTCACTTGGCACGTGCAAGGCCCAGCCATGCGCGTATAGACCGGATTTTACGCAAGCAGGGCCTTTAAAATCCGGGCGTATGCTGTGGGCGGGCTGTTGGTGGAGGGAAGGGAGTAGGAGGTAGGAGACTGGTGGGGATGAGATGGGATTGGAGAGAAGAATGATAGGTGGGATTGAATGTTGCCTTAGCTTTTGTTTTGGCCACATAAGTCTTCCCCCATGCCCACATTACCTGATTCTCTCTGGACATTTACATACAGGCTGGTCAGTCATTCGCACAAACTACTGTGTGCTGTTTATTTTCATTTTTGCTGGGGGTGCTGAAATTTGTGTTGAGTTAAGCACGGCAATCATTTTCGAACGTTTGCTCCTTTGACTGGGACTCCCTTAACCCTGGAGCTGTGGGTGCTGGCTCTGCATTATCACCATCCCTGGTCAACCCGAGGAACAGAAAACAGGCTCAGGATTCAAACCCTGATTTCCCGCAAGGTAATATACAGCAAAATAGGTTTTTAAGCCCAGATGTAATATCATGACTAATTGGCAAATAATTACGGTATGATATCACAGTGTGGCTAGAAATGAAAATTAACTTCTCTGCTGCCTAGTACAATGGTAAGAGTCAGGATGAAGGAAGTGGGGGCTTTCAAACAACTGAGAGAGCATATAGACTAATAAATAAAACTAAAATACCTATTGGGGCGGATTTTAAGAGCCCTGCTCGCGTAAATCCGCCCGGATTTACGCGAACAGGGCTTGCGCACCGGTGCGCCTATTTTACATAGGCCTACCGCACGCGCAGAGCCCCGGGACTCGCGTAAGTCCCGGGGTTTTCCGAGGGGGGCGTGTCGGGGGCGGGGCTGACCGGCGCAGCGTTTTCGGGGCGTGTCAGCGGCGTTTCGGGGGCGGGCCCGGGGGCGTGGTTTCGGCCCGGGGCAGTCCGGGGGCGTGGCCGCGCCCTCCGGAACCGCCCCTGGGTCGCGTCTAGGCTCGCCAGCGGCCCGCTGGCGCGCGGGGATTTACTTCTCCCTCTGGGAGGCGTAAATCCCCCAACAAAGGTGGGGGGGGTGTTTAGACAGGGCCGGGGGGGGGGGTGGGTTAGGTAGAGGAAGGGAGGGGAAGGTGAAGGGAGGGCGTTAGTGAATTCCCTCCTAGGCCGCTCCGATTTCGGAGCGTCCTCGGAGGGAACGGAGGTAGGCTGCGCAGCTCGGTGCGCGCCGGCTACACAAAATCGGTAGCCTTGCGTGCGCCGATCCAGGATTTTAGCAGATACGCGCGGCTCTGCGCGTATCTACTAAAATCCAGCATACTTTTGTTTGCGCCTGATGCGCCTACAAAAGTACGCGAGGGCGCCCTGTATGAAAATCTACCCCATTATGTTTTAGAGCATTTTAATCTGCTGTTTTAGGGAGTGCTAAAAGGCTATTTTCAAAGACAAAAAAAAAAGATGCCATACATGTTTTCCTTCAAACTAAAATAAAATATATAAATAATTTTAAACTATGAAATATCTTTAAAAGATCATTATTTTCCATAGTTACCTCAAGTTCTTCATCATGAACCCAGCCATTTTCTGGAAAATTTAAGAGTTTCTGAATAAGAAACTGCAAGCAGGAATTCCAATGCCATATCAAGATTATCAGACAAAACAGATAAATTAGGCTCAAAATGGCATTTATCCCATATTTAGTCCACTCTTGCATCTTCACAAAATAAAGCAGAAATATAAACAGAAAGTCTTACTCGATCACAGTACACAAGAACCTGAAATAGGTATTCACTAGCTATATAAAAATACTGAAATATGATCTAGTTTCTACTCCTTCAAAATAATGGTGAAACAGGAACAATTTCACCAGAGGTAAAAGTACAGGTTGTGGAACTTCACAAATATAGCATAAGAATATAATCTGTATTACTGTTTTAATACAAATCTCATATAGCAGTAAATCTTTATTTACACTTCGACCTATGTTTCCTACCCAGTCTCTGATACCCAGAACAGGTGTGGGTTTTAGGATGTACACAATAACGGGCAGATTTTCAAAGGCCTGTGCGTGTAAATCCTGGAGTTTACGAGCGTGGCCAAGCCTTGTACGCGCCGCACGCATTTTCAAAGAGGTCGGCCACGCGCATAAAGCCCTGTTTGCACACAAGTGCCAGGCCTCTTCGAAGGGGCAGGCTGGGGGGCATGGTCTGGGGGCGGGCTGGGACAGCGGGACCGTACGCTGTCCCAGGGAAGCGCCTGCCGTAAATTGCTTCTGGCTCCAAGGAGCAGTAAGTAAAAAAAATTAAAAAATTAAAAAATTAGGAGTAGCTAGGTAGGGGTTAAGGATCGGGGTGGAGAGGGGAAAGGGAAAGAAGGTTAGGTAGGGGGGTAGGGAAGTTCCCTCCCAGTCCGCTCCTTAATTGGAGCGGACTGGGAGGGAACTCGGGGAGGCCCAATTGCTTCACTGTGTGTACTCTTACGAAATTGGCCCCCGTGCACGCACCATCCGCACATGCGTGCGCCGTCCGAAAATGCGCGCGCGGATTATAAAATCTGGTGCACATGTGCGTGCAGCCCATGGATTTTATAATATGCATGTTATAAAATTGGTGCGTCCATGTTCGTGCCCGGAAGCGCGCGCACATGGACGCAGGTGAGCACGTTTTCAAATCTACCCCTAAATATGCAAAACAGTTATTCACATCCAAAAGGACATCAATAAACATCTAAACCCGAATTATCTCTTCACTGTGAACAGAACAAAGAGTTAATCTAAAGCTGAACACTGGAGAGACCACTCTGGGGCAGAAGGGCCTGTATTTTAAAATAGTATACATTATGGGGCAATTTTCTCACTGGGAGAAAATTTACAAATACTTTTTCATTGCAGATTTTGTACCACATTTCAAAGATATGTTGATTTTCTCCGCTGACCTAAACATGTCTCTAAATACTGCTGAAAGTATACAAATTTTGGAAAAGCGCACGTTGCCACGTGTATGTTATAAAATACAATTCCCGCACAAACATGCATGCCGGATTTTAATATCTGCGCGCGCAAGTGCGGACAGGTGGCCTCTCGCGGGGTTTAAAAAGCAATGCACGGTGACGCGAGTAGGCCTTTCTCAGTTCCCTCCCAGTCCGCTCCAATTAAGAAGCGGACTGGGATGGAACTTCCCTATCCCCTATCTTTTCCCCTCTCCTCCTTGACCACTAAACCCACGTGCACAGCAGCCAGCTGCCAGTGCGCGCTTCCCCAGGACAGTACAAAATGGTGCTGTCCTGGCCGCCCCCCCCCGGCCTGCCCCTTTTGAAAGGCCCGGCACTTCTGCGTGTACCGGGAGATATGCGTGTGGCTGGGCTGTTTCTAAAATGCGCTTGGCATGCACAGGGCCCAGTCACACGCATATCTCTCGGTATTTGCTTGCGCTGAGCTTTGAAAATTTGCCTGCATATGTTCACTTTTATTTTCTTTCTTAAGCAAAAGGGTACAAAAGGAGTGGGATGAGGTTGGAGTGATATAATTTCTGGATGGAGTGGTATTCTTCTGAAGGGACATCTTATTATAAAGGTTTTTGCATCTGCACATGTGGTCAACCATATACATTTATTTATTTACTTATTTATTTAAGAACTTTTGATATACCGACATTCATAGGACATATCATGCCGGTTTACAATCAACTCTTGTAGCGAGGAAAGAGAAATTACAAAATAACAGGGACAGGGGAAGGAGAGCAGGAATAGAAAAAGGAGAGATGGGGGCGGGTGAGAGCAAGCGCGTAAGAAGCGTGAAAAATATAGGTTGCAGAGCGTAAGGGAGAGAAGAAATGTAGACAGGAACTATATTAAAACATTAATGCAAAAATAACATTTCAATGATTATACAGTCAACGTTTCCTTAAGATGCATCATTATTAGAGGGTAGCAGGGCTGGAAGCAAAGGGGTTTAGGTTTGATTGGCATCAGGGTAGGCCTGTAAGAAAAGCCAGGTTTTCATGCCTTTTTTGAAGTGGGATAAGGAGGGTTCAAGGCGGAGAGACATGGGGAGTGAATTCCATAGTGTAGGGCCAGCTATGGTAACATAGAAACATAGAAACATAGAAATGACGGCAGAAGAAGACCGAATGGCCCATCCAGTCTGCCCAGCAAGCCTCACACATTTTTTCTCTCATTCTTATCTGTTACTCTTAGCTCCTTGTTCTATTCCCCTTCCACCCCCACCATTAATGTAGAGAGCAGTGATGGAGCTGCATGCAAGTGAAATATCTAGCTTGATTAGTTAGGGGTAGTAGGGGCAGTAACCGCCGCGATAAGCAAGCTACACCCATGCTTATTTGTTTTACCTAGACTATGTTGTACAGCTCTTGTTGGTTTTTTTTTTCTTCTCCCCTGCTGTAGAAGCAGAGAGCCATGCTGGATATGCATTGAAAGTGAAGTATCAGGCACATTTGGTTTGGGGTAGTAACCGCCGTAACAAGCCAGCTACTCCTCGCTTTGTGATTGCGAATCCTTTTTTTTCTTCACCCCTGTCGTTGAAGCTATGCAGGATATGCGTGAAGCATCAGTTTTTTGTTTTTGTTTTTTTTTTTCCCCCTGCCGTTTGTTGTTTGTTTGTTTGTTTATTTTTTTTTTTTCCCCTGCCATTGAAGCAGAGAGCTATGCTGGAAATGCGTGATGTATCAGTCTTTCTCCCATGCCGATGCAGCAGAGAACCATGCTGGATTTGCATGGAAAGTGAAGTATCAGGCACATTTGGTTTGGGGTAGTAACCGCCGTAACAAGCCAGCTACTCCCCGCGTTTTGAGTGCGAACCCTTTTTCTTCTCCTTTGCCGTTGTAGCAGAGAGCTCTGCTGGATGTGTGAAGTATCAGTTATTCTTCTCCCCTGTCATTGAAGCAGAGAGCTATGCTGTATATGCATTGAAAGTGAAGTATCAGGCATATTTGGTTTGGGGTAGTAACCGCCGTAACAAGCCAGCTACTCCCCTCTTTATGAGTGCAAATCCTTTTTTCCATTACCTCTTGCTGTTGAAGCTTAGAGCGATGTAGGAGTCACAGTAAGCATGTGTATGTTTATTTAATAAGGGTATTGTGTCAATAGCCATCATTCTGGCGAGTCACCCACTCTTCATTGGCGGCCTCTTGACTTTATGGATCCGCAGTATTTATCCCACGCCCCTTTGAAGTCTTTCACAGTTCTGGTCTTCACCACTTCCTCCGGAAGGGCATTCCAGGCATCCACCACCCTCTCCGTGAAGAAATACTTCCTGACATTGGTTCTGAATCTTCCTCCCTGGAGCCTCAAATCATGACCCCTGGTTCTGCTGATTATTTTCCTACGGAAGAGGTTTGTCGTTGTTTTTGGATCATTAAAACCTTTCAAGTATCTGAAAGTCTGTATCATATCACCTCTGCTCCTCCTCTCCTCCAGGGTGTACATATTTAGATTCTTCAATCTCTCCTCGTACGTCATCCTATGAAGATCCTCCACCTTCCTGGTCGCCCTTCTCTGTACTGCTTCCATCTTGTCTTTGTCTTTTTGTAGATACGGTCTCCAGAACTGAACACAGTACTCCAGGTGAGGCCTCACCAAGGACCTGTACAAGGGAATAATCACTTCCCTTTTCTTACTTGATATTCCTCTCTCTATGCAGCCCAGCATTCTTCTGGCTTTTGCTATCGCCTTGTCGCATTGTTTCGCTGTCTTCACATCATTAGACACTATCACCCCAAGGTCCCTCTCCTGCTCCGTGCACATCAGCCTTTCCCCCCCCATCGAGTACAGTTCATTCGGATTTCCACTCCCCATATGCATGACTTTGCACTTCTTGGCATTGAATCTCAGCTGCCATATCTTCGACCACTCTTCCAGTTTCCTTAGATCCCGTCTCATTCTCTCCACTCCTTCCGGCGTGTCCACTCTGTTGCAGATCTTAGTGTCATCCGCAAAAAGACAAACCTTACCTTCTATCCCGTCTGCAATGTCGCTCACAAAGATATTGAACAGGACTGGTCCCAACACCGATCCTTGCGGCACACCACTTAAAACCGCTCTCTCTTCAGAGAAGGCTCCATTTACCATCACACATTGTTTTCTGTCCGTCAACCAATTTGCAATCCAGGTCACCACATCGGCACTCACTCCCAAGCTTCTCGTTTTATTCACCAGTCTCCTGTGCGGAACCGTATCAAAAGCTTTGCTGAAATCCAAGTAGATGACATCTAGTGCTCTTCCTTGATCCAATTCCTTGGTTACCCAGTCAAAAAAGTCAATCAAATTTGTCTGACAGGATCTTCCCCTGGTGAATCCATGCTGCCTCTGGTCCATCAATTCTCCAGACTGTAGATAGTTGACTATTCTCTCTTTCAGCAGTGACTCCATTACTTTTCCCACCACCGAAGTGAGGCTAACCGGTCTGTAGTTGCCTGCCTCTTCCCTGTTCCCACTCTTGTGAAGCGGGACCACCACCGCTCTTCTCCAATCACTCGGCACCACTCCCGTTTCTAGGGATCTATTGAACAGGTCACACAGCGGACCCGCCAGAACATCTCTGAGCTCCCTCAATATCCTTGGATGAATCCCATCAGGCCCCATGGCTTTGTCCACTTTCAGGTTCTTTAGTTCTTCCCACACATTTTCTACTGTAAAAGGATTTTCATCTATTCCCCTTCCCTCCAGTTTCTTGTTGTTTAGAGATGGTCCTTCTCCAGGGTCTTCTTTAGTGAACACAGAGCTGAAGTATTTGTTTAATATTTCTGCCATTTCTTCATCTCTCTCTACACATTGATCATTACCACCTTTCAATTTCACTATACCACTTTGGACCTTTCTCTTTTCGCTGATGTATCTGAAAAATGTAAGGGAGAGGTGTGCAGTAAGGGAGAGGTGTGCAGTAAGGGAGAGGTGTGCAGTTTTGAGGGGTGGGATGTGTAGGATGCCTGCGAGGGTGGCTCTGGATGGACGATTAGAGTCACGGAAGCGCAGCATTTCCTTGAGCCATGCAGGATTGTTTTTGTAGAGCGCATTATGAAGAACGGTGAGGGTTTTGTATTTTATCCGGAAAGGGATGGGAAGCCAGTGCAGCTCTTTTAATGCTGGGGAGATGTGTTCTCTTTTGCGTGTGTCAGTGATGATTCTAGCCATGGAGTTCTGCAGGATTTGTAGTGGTTTAATTGTAGAGTAAGGGAGGCCTAGGAGAAGGGAGTTGCAGTAATCCAATTTGGATAAAATGGTAGACTGCAAAACTAGACGGAAGTCCTGAGCGTGGAGGAGAGGGTTTAAGTTTTTTGAGGATGTGGAGTTTATAGAAACCTCCTTTTAGTAGAGATTTGATATGGGGTTGAAAATTAAGGCGTTGATCTAATACAACACCTAGGTCTCTTACAGATGGCAGGAGGGGGTGGGGGTGTTGGATGTGACCTGCGAAGTGATTTCAGGATTGTTGGATATGAGGAGGATTTCCGTTTTAGTTGTGTTAAGTGCAAGTTGGAGGTTGGCTAAAAGGACGTTGATGGAAGCTAGGCAGGATTCCCAGAAATGCAGGGTGTCTTTAAGGGTTTTTTGAAAGGGATGAGGATCTGGACATCATCCGCATACATATTTATTTATTTATTTATTTAGCAGTTTTATATACCGAAGTTCTGGTAACAAAGTTACTAATCACTTCGGTTTACATTACAACAATAGATTGACAGTATATAGAATAATGTCTTACAATGAACAAGGTAAATAGAACTTGGAGAAAATAAAAATAATAACTTAAGGGTAATTATATACAAAGTAGTGGACCTTCCTGGAGATCAAAGCTTAGGTATTAAGTTTGAAATTAAGAGAATGCTTGGTTGAACAACCAGGTCTTTAGTCTTTTTTTAAAGGTGGGAGTCGATTGTTCAATTCTAAGGTCTGGTGGGAGTGAATTCCAGAGATTAGGACCGGCAGTGGAAATAGCTCTTTTGCTAAGTGAAGTCTTGAGAGGATGGGCTGAATGTAAAGCCTGAATGTGTTTTGTAGGTCTGCAAATGATAGCGTCCCCATAGCTGGCACAGAAAGCATTAATTTCAATTCATAGAAACCCTGACAACTGGCATAACTGCTGACAACTTTCAAACTTGTGCTACTTCAACCCTTTTGTATCTATTACCATGTGTCCAATATATAAGCATGTTTTCTGTGAAATTAGCAGCACAACAAACTGCTGATACTGAGGGCATTTCCAGCATACAAAAGCTCTTATACTCAGATGCCCTAGGAGCCAGACACAAGTTTCAAGCTCCCAGTTACATCCCTTCTGAACTATGATGTAAAAATATTTGCAAAAATCCATGGATGTAGAATAGAGCAATTCTTGTCTAAGTAAGTTAGGAAGGTCAATCAGATTTCATAAAAGGATGTCACAATTCAGATAACATAAGAAAGAAAGCTTATTATATAAAAAATGAATTCAAACCTTCTCTTGCTTGCCCCAGATGTTGAAAAAGCAATCAATTGACTGAAATGGCCAATTTTATTGGAAACACTGAAAAAAAAGAATTTTGGGCCCAATTTTCTAAAGTGGTATCATGCATATATAAAAGGCCCTGGAAGTCATATGATAGAGTGAGCCGGTAGAGACGCATTTGCCTGAGCTCCGGGTGTCATCCCCCCCCAAAAAAAGCATTAAAATTGAGCTACAAACTGAGCACACAACAGAAAAAGGGTCCCAAGCAACGGCAGAGATCAGCGGCAGCAAAGTTGCAAAGGAAAGACCGTGAAAAGAATCCAATTATGACCTCAAAAGCGCCGCGAAATGACAAGCTGAAGCCGGCGGGAATGGAAGAGAAAATGGCGGTTATAAACAGTGCCCCGGATGTAATGGCACTGGACGACACAGGCATCGAGCGGCTTACCGCGGCTGTTGTGGCCGCCCTGGATCATAAATTTCAGGGCATTAAAGAGAACATTGCAGCCCTAAAAGAGACACTGGGTGATATTGGTCACATAATAGACATCGCGGAAGGCAGAATCTCCGTCGTAGAAGAAGACAATATGGCGCTGATGGCAAAGGTAACAGCACTGGAAACAGCTTGTAAAGTGGCAGAAGACAAATTAGAAGATCTGGAGAACAGGTCTTGCCGGAACAATTTGAAGTTTTGGGGATTGCCGGACATGATAACGGAGGGAGATCTAAGGAACATCTTGGAAGAATGGCTGCCCAGTGTGCTACAACTACCTGACATGGTAGGCAAGCTTATTATAGAAAGGGCCCACAGACTGGGCCCCAAGCATGATGCGGAGCGGAGGCCCAGGCTGGTCATAGCCCGGTTCTTGAACTGGGGGCAGAGAGCAACAGTTTTGGCAGCTTACCGGAAGATCAGGACCACAAAATTTCAAGAGCATCAAATAATAAGATTCCAGGACTACTCAGCTACGATAGCAGCGAAGAGGAAGCTTTTCTCCAAAACATGTCAGGATCTTTTCAATCCAAACACTGGATTTGCATTGCAATATCCAGTGATTTTAAAAGTATGGAATGATGGAAAGGTTTTCTCTTTTGAGTCACCTAGCAAAGCAGAAGAATGGTTGAATTCAGCAAGAGAAAAAACATGAACGGAGCAGTACCTCAACGCCTGGTCCGGCTAAAGGAAAATAAGGGACACTGCTGTCAGTACACAGCAGTTTCTTCAGAAAACAGCAATACAGATGTGTTCTGATTTCCTTGTTCTGGAACTACATAGAGAGCTCTACATTATGAACTTTACAGTTTGTCAGTTTCTGGTTTTGAGTTTAAACGTTGGACATAAATGTGGTTTATGGAACTTATCACAGGGGGGTAAACAAAGGCTCATGCAGCCTAGATAGGTTGAGTACCGAAACCCAATCATAGGAGACAGAACTGCAGGGGTTGAATATACTATGGCAGTGCTTAAATGTTATGGCTGCGGGGCCCATTAAGGTGAGAGAGCAGTGTGAAACTTATATAAGAAAAGTTATTCTTGTTACAGAATATTGTTATGTCAATATGTACTATTAATAGACTCCTAGAAAGTTAGAAGGGGTTTAAATGTACATACAATCGGTTGTACTTGGGAAGGGACTCAATGTCCTCAAGCAGGGTAGGGGACACTTGAGCGCACACACTACTGACCTCGACCCCAGGGTAAATGGGGATGTCATGGAGCTTTTGGGGGGGCAGAAATCCCAAGGCAGGAAAGGATTTGGAAGGGGAGAGGGGAGATGGGGATTTAGGATCTTTAACAAATGGGGAATTTCATATCTGGGTCGAAAAAGGGATCTGGGAGGATGGCCTGGGAGGTTCAGGCTGGGAAACCCCGAGGTTATATATGGATACAGAGGCTAATATCCTGGGTGCACGCATTCCTATATAGATGGCAAACCTAAGATGTGGATCTTGGAATGTAAGAGGGATTGGATCCCCCATAAAATGGCAGAAAATACTTAGCGCCTTGCTCCGCAAAAGAATTTTGTAGTTAGTCTTCAGGAAATTCACCTCACAGACAGCGAGAGTAAAAAACTAAAAAGTAGCTGGGTAGGGCAATGCTTGTATGCACTGGCCGTCCACAGGAAGGCGGGAGTGGCACTTTTAATCCACAAGAATATTCCGTTAGAAGTAAACCATCAAATAACGGATGAGGAAGGAAGATATCTAATAGTAGTAGGAAAAATAATGGGTAGAGAATATACTTTCTGTACCGCATATGGCCCCAATTCATATACGCATTCATTTTTTCAGACTCTACTGGCCAAAATAATCTCCGTTGCCAGGGGGTCGCTTATTCTTATGGGAGACTTAAATTGTGTAAGTGAGCAGTCCTTGGATAGAACCGGACCAGGGAATACAAGGAGTGGAGGGGAGGGTAAAGGCATTGATTATCTTTTGTACTGAATTGAATCTCATATACATATGGTGCACACTACACCTGACTGAGCGAGATTATACTCATGTCTCGAGAGCCCACGCCACGATGCCGCAGATAGATTACATATTGGTAGCTGACAACCTATTCCCTAAGATAGAGAAAGCAACCTGGGCCCCATTGAAATCTCTGACCACACGATCTTATGGATAGATTTAAAGGTACAAGAGGAGGAAACTGGGACAAAAATGTGGAAGTTTCCGGGACACTTGATGGGTAATCGAAAATTTCAGGAGTTTTTAAGGGACAAATGGAGAGACTATGAGACACAGAATAAGTCACACAAAGTGGACCCCGTCCTTTAATGGGAGGCCGGTAAGGCAGTAATGAGAGGCAAAATTTTGGCATATATGATAGCTCGTTCAAAAAATATGCATAAACAAATAAAACAGTTGGAGGGTAGGCTTAAGCATGCCAAGGCACAAATGTCAAAGCAAAATACTATGCAGACACGAGAGGAATATTATGCCATATTGCACTCCTTAAATGACTGGTTGCATAAGAAAGCGAAGCAGTCTCTGTTCTATGGAGAGCATAGGCTTTTCCGCTATGGCAACAAAACTGGACGTATACTAGCCAATATGACCCGAATAGCAAGGGGGAAATCCTATATTGCAAAATTTAAAGATAGACAGGGTAATCCCATTCAGAGCAATTCAGCCATCTGTGCAGCCTTCACAGACTTTTATGAAAAGCTATACACGGACGATCGAAGTGGCGGTCCAGGAACAAGAAGCGGAATTTTTTTAGAGATTTTTCGCTCCCACAAATATCCCCTGAACAATTGGCACAACTTAACCAACCATTACGTATAGTAGAGATTATCAGTGTTATCAAAACGAGGGAAGGCGCCAGGACCAAATGGCTTTAGTGCCGAATATTACAAAACTCTTCTCTATCAATTTGCCCCTAACCTATTGAAATTCTATGAAACAACACAACAGCAGCAGAAATTCCCTACCGAGCTAATACGGGCCTACATTACAGTCCTAGAAAAGCCCGGAAAAGATCCGGCTTTCACAGCATCCGATCTCCTTGCTCAATTATTGCAAAATTATTCGCCAAAATTATGGCGGACAGATTAAGCCTAATATTCCCAACAATTATCACAAAGACCCAAGTAGGCTTTATCAAGGGCAGATCGGTGAGCACGAATATGACTAAATTGTTGATAGCCATGGAGGAAAGTAAAGCTAAAGGCACCCCAGCCTTGATAGTCAGATTTGATTCCGAAAAAACTTTCGAAAGGGTGTCCTGGCCTTATTTATTTTCCGCGCTAGGAAGATATGGATTCAAGGGGGACATAATACAAAACATAGAGATGTTATATAATGCCCCGAAATCAGCAATCATAGCTAATGGTCATGTCTCAGAGGATTTCCAGTTATATCGAGGACCAAGGCAGGAGTGTTCCCTATCCCAGTTGCTGTATATCTTGACAATAGATCCCCTCCTTCGAAAATTGGAAATGGTTGCCTCTATTACAGGTTACAAAGGGAAATCGCAAGAATTCAAAGTCTCTGCTTTTGCTGATGATGTTCTTGTCTTTACTTCCCCACAGCACTCCTTACAAAAAGTACTGAATTATCAGAACTATTTGGTATGTTTGCAGGCCTAAAGATAAATGAGGGAAAATCTGAGGCAATGGATATAGGAGCAGAAGTCAAAGCAAATTGGGAAGGGGCGTTTCCCTTACAGTGGGTGGATAAGTCCATGAGATACCTGGGAATACAACTTACTAGAGAGGTGGAACAACTCAAGGGGGCTAATATAGGCCAGCTTCTTAGAAATATGGAACACAGATTGCACGTCTGGTCTACATTACCCTTGTCGCTAATGGGCAAGATCAGTCTACTTAGGATGATGGAGCTTCTGCAATGGCTCTATATTTATTTATTTATTTATTTATTTATTTAAAGTTTTTCTATACCGGCATTCATGATACAATCACATCATGCTGGTTTACAATTAACAGGGGGTGTAAAATGAACTTGAAACATGTATTACAGTTACATCCCTTATTTTCAGACCCACCATTAATCTCATTTCAAAGAGGTTCCAACATAAAAAATCATATTGTGAGAGCATTATCAGGTAGCACTGATCAATTTATTACTGATCAATTTATTACTGGCAATCATGCGAAGTGTGGACAATGTGATATCTGTCAAAATTCTATGACAGGTAAGGAATGGAAACATCCAGCCACCGGGGTTGTTTATAAGAAGAGACACTTGACCGATTGTAATTCCCAGAATGTGGTTTATCTTATTCAATGCAACTGTCCTCTCTTATATGTGGGATGTACTTCAAGAGTCATTAGAACTCGGCTGAGAGAACATCATAGCCATTTGAATACGGGGAATATTGAAACTCCCATGGTAAAACACTGCTTACAAGCAAATCACACTTTTTCAGATTTACAATGGACAATTTTAGAAATGGTCCCACAAAACTCTAGAGGAGGAGACAGTCATTCAGTATTAAATTACAAGGAACAAAGATGGATCTTTGAACTATCCACAGAATCTCCCCGGGGTATGAATGACACCATTGAATGGTCTTCGTTAGTTTAACCGAGTTGATTATTCATTGGCAAAACTGAATTTTCACTTTTGCTGATTGGTTGTAGCACGAGCCGAACGCAAGCTTTAAATGCGTCTCTTTAAAGATGGCGGATCCTAAACTTGTAACGCCACACCAAGAAGATTTTGCTCTTCCGGTTCCAGGCGCAAATGTAAGTGAAAAATGTATTAAGTTTTCCTTTTCATGTATCGGACACTTACGAGTTGCATTCCTTGTTTCTTCCTGTAGAAATATTAGCCCCTGATGAAGGTCGCGAAACACCAGCAGTGACGGGCTGTTTGTTAAGCAGTCGCTGAGAAAAAACGGACTGCTTGCTGAGCATTCAGCGAAAAAACTGGGCTGTTCACTGAAAAAACTGGACTGCTTGCTGAGCATTTGCCAAGAGAAAACCGGCGCAAGCCGTGACATCAGCTTATTTGGCTACAGACGTTTACTGGGAAGGATAAGTCGAAATAACCTTTTTTCTTGCATTTACAATGATGAAGGAATAATGCTTTCTTTTTAGAAAAAAGTTCAAAAAGGTAAACAAAAATTCAAAAATTTTAAAACTCACAATTATTTTGCAAATAAGCATTTATAAATTGTGGCTATTGAGAAATGATGTGACAATACCTATGATTAAAACGCATTGAGCAAACACTATAATTTATAAATGTTTTGCACATTAAGTTTTGTATGCTCAAAAAAATGAGGGTTCAACACATCAATTAACTTATTTATATATGTGATCACTTCTTACGAAGTATTGGCAGCCAGTGTAAGTTTTTGAGGATGGGAGTGATGTGGTCTCTTCTCCTTGTGTTTGTCAGTATTCTGGCTGCCGTGTTTTGGACCATCTAAAGAGGTTTAGTGGAAGATGAAGGGAGACCTAGTAAGATAGAATTACAATAGTCTATCTTGGAGAAGATTATTGTTTGAAGAAACATTCTTAAGTCTTGAAAGTGAAGGAGTGGTTTTATCCTTTTCAGTACCTGTAGTTTATAAAAACAGTCCTTAGTTGTTTGGTTGATGAATGATTTTAAATTCAGACGATTGTTGATTATTACTCCTAAGTCTCTTGCTTGGGTGATGAGTAGGTTGATTGGTGGACTCGACATGATATTATTATTTTCCAGGGAGATGAGAAGGAGTTCACTCTTAGAATAGTTTAGAATCAGGTTTAAGCAAGCGAGGAGGCAGTTGATTTCTGAAAGGCAATTTTCCCAATATTCCAGTGTTTTAGTGATGGATTCTTTAAGGGGGATCAAAATCTGGACATCGTTGGCGTACAGGAAGTGTTTTAGATTCAGTTTGGTTAACAGCTGGCACAGTGGAAGAAGGTAAATGTTGAATAGCTTGGGGGATAGGGAAGAACCCTGGGGAACTCCTAGGGAGGAGTTATAACGGGGTGATTCTTTATTGTGAATTCTAACCTTGTAGCCTCTGTTACTGAGGAATGTTTTGAACCATGCATATGCAGTTCCAGTTATTCCGATGACCGACAGCTGGTTTAGGAGGATGGAATGGTTAACAGTGTCAAATGCTGCCGAGAGGTCAAGGAGAATCAGTAAGAAGGATTGACCTTTATCAAGGCCCATGATGAGGTGGTCTGTCAGGGATATGAGTAGGGATTATGTGCTTAATGCTTTACGGAACCCGTATTGGGTATGGAACAGTATTTTGTGATCCTCGATGTAATCAGATAGTTGAGCATTAACTAATTTTTCCATGATCTTGACTATAAAAAGAAGGTTGGAAATCGGGCGGAAGTTGTTGGGATCTTTAGGATCCAGATTTGGTTTCTTTAGGAGTGGTTTGAGGGAGGCCAGTTTAAGGTCGTCTGGAAAGATTCCCTGAGATAGTGAACAGTTTATGATGTCGCCAGTGTTTTGGAGATGGTGTTGGGAATTAGCAGGAGAAGTTTAGTAGGGATTTGGTCGAAGGGATGGGAGGAAGGTTTCATGTCTAAAAAAGATCTTAGGCTCACTCTCCAATTCTCAGACTCAGTAGCTTCTCTGGAATTCGCGGTTTTCAAATCCCTCCAGCTGCAAGTATGCCTTATTTATGCCCCCCCCCCCAGGCCTACTAGAAGCAGACCCCTCCCCTCTTATCGAACGCATTGCCAAACATAGTAACTACGACACTCCAGCTATAATATTGAGACTTTAACTTACATGTAGATGCAGCTCCTCTATCCCCCAACTGCGAATCCTTACTCTCATCTCTCAAATACCTGGGTTTCAAACAGATAATAGACATTCCCACTCACAAAGCCGGATACACATTGGATCTAATATTCCTTAATGAAGGACTGTCCTTAGCCTCCAAACCGATCTGTACACCTGTCCCCTGGTCAGACCACCAAGTGATTACCACAACCCTAGACATCTCTGGTACCTCATCCAAACCACATACCAAATCTACAATCCAATTCAGGAAAACATGCTCCCTAGACATCCTCAGCTCCCACCTCTCCAAAGAATTAGATCATCTTGATCTCTCAGACGCAGAGGCGGCCACCACCTCATGGTTCAATATAACCACAAAAGTAGCGGATCTCACCTGCCCTATAATCACCAAAGTAATACACCCCAACACTGATAACAGGAAATCTTGGTTCACACCTGAATTGAATTCCCTCAAACAAGAACTAAGAAGGAAAGAACATAGATGGCGCAAAAACCCTTCCACAGTTTCCCAGGTCGCCTACAAAAACACCATGCACCTTTACAGGAACACGATCCTCCGGACAAAGAGAGACTTCTTCTCCCAAAAAATTCATCACTTCATTTTTGACTCTAAAGCCCTATTCTCGTACGTCTCATCTCTCACTAAAGCAGCCCCACCAACTATTCCGACGACCAAGCCTCATCAAAAGCTACAGAATTAGCGATTCACTTTGATAAAAAAAATCTCCAACCTGGTAGCACCACTTAAGTCCAACAATATCCAACCACAGCTCTCTTTTAACGCCATTATTCAGCAAAATTCCAGACTCGAAACATTAAAGCCCTCCTTCTCTTTGGAGATTGAAAGCATGCTCAAGAAGGTCAAGCCATCATCTCATCCTTCGGACCCAATACCATCAAATCTCCTCATCTCCATCCCTAAAATCATTGCGAAGTCTATCTCAGATATCATCAATTGCTCTCTTGCTCAAGGGCTAGTTCTGGACACGCTTAAGATCGCGATTCTCAAACCGCTGCTAAAAAAACCAAACTTGTCACCAGCGGATCCTGCTAACTTCTGTCCGATAGCCAATCTACCGTTTATTGCAAAACTACTGGAAAAAATAGTCAACAAACAACTATCACAATACCTAAAATTGCACAAGATTCCAGCCCCAGCTCAATTCGGATTCCAAAAATCACTAAACAAAGAATCACTTCTAATCTCTCTCTCCGACTCTATCATCCTCAGCCTTGAAAAAAAACAATCCTACCTTCTCGCCCTCCTTGATTTATCCGCAGCTTTCGACACAGTGAACCACGCCATACTATTAGATTGTCTCACGGACATTGGTATCACTGGTACGGCACACAGATGGTTCAAGTCTTTCCTTAATAATAGATGCTATAAGGTTAAAATTAACAATAAAGAATCGCATCCTGTCAGCTCCTCCATGGGAGTACAACAAGGATCCTCTCTCTCCCCCACTCTCTTCAACATTTACCTCCTTCTGCTATGCCAACTCCTTTCCAATCTAAAACTAACCTATTATATCTACGCCACCGATGTGCAGGTACTAATCCCCATCAAAGACTCTATCAAAGACACCCAATCAAATCAACCCTGGGAGTCCCGCAAGGATCATCCCTCTCCCCCACACTCTTTAACATTTATCTGCTGCCACTGTGCCAATTACTTTCTAACCTCAAACTAATTTATTACATATTCGCTGACGACGTACAGATTCTTCTACCAATCACCGAATCCTTACAAAAAACCTGGGCACACTGGAACAGCTGTCTACAATCCATCAATAATCTGCTCACCAGCCTTAACCTTATCCTCAATCCAAACAAGATCGAGATCCTCATCATTTCGCCAGACGAAAACCACGTTCTCCTAAACTCTCAAAGCGCCTCCCAATTCGCAAAAACATTCATCAACCATTCCCCTTCCGTCAGAAACCTAGGGGTTCGGCTCGATAACCACTTCAACTTAAAATCATTCGTCCTCAACACAACTAAAGAATGTTTTTTTAAACTACAAGTTCTCAAAAATCTGAAACCTCTCCTGCATTTTAGGGGATATGAGGGGGGATATGATAGAGGTGTTTAAAATCATGAGAGGTCTAGAACGGGTAGATGTGAATCGGTTATTTACTCTTTCGGATAGTAGAAGGACTAGGGGACACTCCATGAAGTTAGCATGGGGCACATTTAAAACTAATCGGAGAAAGTTCTTTTTTACTCAACGCACAATTAAACTCTGGAATTTGTTGCCAGAGAATGTGGTTCGTGCAGTTAGTATAGCTGTGTTTAAAAAAGGATTGGATAAGTTCTTGGAGGAGAAGTCCATTACCTGCTATTAAGTTCACTTAGAGAATAGCCACTGCCATTAGCAATGGTTACATGGAATAGACTTAGTTTTTGGGTACTTGCCAGGTTCTTATGGCCTGGATTGGCCACTGTTGGAAACAGGATGCTGGGCTTGATGGACCCTTGGTCTGACCCAGTATGGCATTTTCTTATGTTCTTATGTTCTTAGAGACTTCCGTCTAGTAGTCCAGTCAATTATCCTCACAAAGTTAGACTACTGCAATTCCCTCCTGCTAGGTCTCCCAGCGATAACCATCAAACCCCTACAGATGGTCCAGAATGCCGCGGCGAGGATACTTACTAACTCAAACAAGAGAGCCCATATCACGCCCATCCTTCATTTCCTTCACTGGCTCCCCATAAAATCGAGGATCACCTTTAAAGCTTTAATGATGATCCACAAGGACATTCATGGCATCGCCATTCTTAAACTAAGCTCTCAACTCCGTCTGCATACATCAGACAGACCAATCAGAAACGCATACAAAGGATCATTATACGCCCCACTGGTCAAATCCGCACTAAGAAAGCGTGCAATTTCGACAGCAGGGCCTACACTTTGGAACTCTCTGCCACCAGAGCTCCGTCAAGAACCTTGCCATCAAACATTTAAGAAACTCCTCAAAACATGGCTTTTCAAACAAGCCTTCCCGGAACCCCCAGACCATTCGGACACCGGTTAAAGAACATAACAGGTCATAATTGGGATCTATGATCCCTCCTTCCTCTATATCTTAGCCTGTTCCTCTCCTTTCGTCCTAACTAACAGCTCTTCCTCTCCTCCCCCCCTTATCATTAAAATCATCCATTGTACCTGAAGACTGGAGGATAGCAAATGTAACCCCAATATTTAAAAAGGGCTCCAGGGGCGATCCGGGAAACTACAGACCTGTTAGCCTGACTTCAGTGCCAGGAAAAATAGTGGAAAGTGTTCTAAACATCAAAATCACAGAACATATAGAAAGACATGGTTTAATGGAACAAAGTCAGCATGGCTTTATCCAGGGCAAGTCTTGCCTCACAAATCTGCTTCAGTTTTTTGAAGGAGTTAATAAACATGTGGATAAAGGTGAACCGGTAGATATAGTATACTTGGATTTTCAGAAGGCGTTTGACAAAGTTCCTCATGAGAGGCTTCTAGGAAAAGTAAAAAGTCATGGGATAGGTGGCAATGTCCTTTCGTGGATTGCAAACTGGCTAAAAGACAGGAAACAGAGAGTAGGATTAAATGGACAATTTTCTCAGTGGAAGGGAGTGGACAGTGGAGTGCCTCAGGGATCTGTATTGGGACCCTTACTTTTCAATATATTTATAAATGATCTGGAAAGAAATACGACGAGTGAGATAATCAAATTTGCAGATGACACAAAATTGTTCAGAGTAGTTAAATCACAAACAGATTGTGATAAATTGCAGGAAGACCTTGTGAGACTGGAAAATTGGGCATCCAAATGGCAGATGAAATTTAATGTGGATAAGTGCAAAGTGATGCATATAGGGAAAAATAACCCATGCTATAATTACACAATGTTGGGTTCCATATTAGGTGCTACAACCCAAGAAAGAGATCTAGGTGTCATAGTGGATAACACATTGAAATCGTCAGTTCAATGTGCTGCGGGAGTCAAAAAAGCAAACAGAATGTTGGGAATTATTAGAAAGGGAATGGTGAATAAAACGGAAAATGTCATAATGCCTCTGTATCGCTCCATGGTGTCATAGTAATTATCACATATTGTACCAGTTTTCTATTTCTATAGAGTTAGATCTTTTTGAGCAGCTGCAGGGGAATTAAACATCCCTGCTAAGGGACCCGAGGTATGTGCATCTCAGGGTCTGTGCAGCCAGTATCGCCCCAAGATGGCACACAGGTCACCGGGAAAGGGAGTCTAGGCTGAATAATCAAGGGGCAAGCCCCCCTAGGCTCCCAGCAGAGCGAGGAGACAGGACTGTCTCCGTGACTGACAGAGCAGAAACCGATTGAGATCCTTTTTTTTTTTTTTAATACAAAGATATAGAGAATACTTGCTTGATCTTGGAAAAAATCTGAGAAGAAAACCCCAAAGGGAAATAGAAAACTGAGGAAATAAGAGAACCACAGGTTCTACCGTCTGAATCTGCTGGAGACAAAGAAATACTGAAGGGATGCAGGGCAGGCTCTGTCCAAATATAGGATACCCTTTCAGTTTTTCTCTGTCTCCATCTGCTGGACAGGAGGCTCAACCCATGGTCTGGACTAATCCGGGCACTACAGGGAACACCACCAGGGGAATCCAACCCCCTGTTCGCCCGGCTCAACCTAGGGGATGATCTGAGAAACCAAGACTTAGCAACCCTGAGCAGCAGAAAAATTCTCTGAACGCCCAACCAGGACTGCAGGTCTGCACCTCTACCATCTGCTGGCGGCAGAGAAATACTGAGGGGCTGCTGGTGGCACTCTCAATTATAGGCACAGGCTCAAAGTTTGCTCTCTGCCGCCATCTGATGGTAGGGCTGCATAACCCACTGGTCTGGACTGATCTGGGTATGTTCAGGAAATGCTCTTTATGTGAGTAAAACCTAAAGACAATTCAATCGCATATATTGCTGCAATATTCAAAAGCCCACTTGCACACAAAGTGCATTTACACATGTAAAACAGAGTTTAAAGTATGTAAATCCTTTGAAAATTACCCCCTTTGCATATACACGTTTTAACAGCTGTAATTTGGGTGGGCAAATCTGGTGAGATAATTTTCAAAGCTGTCTTGTGTGTAAGTCTGCTTTGAAAATTGGTGTAACTTATGTGCATTTTTGCCAATCTTCTTATGCAGGCTATTACAAATTTATTCCCACTATGTTCAGAAAGTTAAATTAAAGGGTGGTCTTTGAATAGTCTAAAGTCCAATTCTCCCTTGTTCCATGTTACTTTCTAATTCCTTTTCCAAAAGTTAACTGTTTCCCCTGTTCAATGTAAACCGATGTGATATTCCTATGAATATCGGTATAGAAAAGTTTTAAATAACTAAATGAAGTAAACTAGCATATTTTTTAGAAAATAGTATTATTACACTAGATTTACTATAAAGGAAAGAAAAATATGAAAACTTTTGGTAAATTCTAATACTTACCTCCTCTAGATATTGTACAGATCTCAGAAGACGTGAAAACCTAAACAAACGTAGCAGTGAACACACTCTCGCCAACCTGTTTATTTTATTGTATCTATTGTAAGTACTGTTATTTGAACGAACCTTCAAATTTCTGTAACTCTTAACAAGAAAGAAAATGCATTTGTTAAAATCATATATCAGAGGGATATCAGATAAGTACACAATAAGGTAGAGCAGAATATGTGTTATATACAGTAAATTTAGCATCATGCTTTTTCAAGCACCAGAGAAGTGATAATGTCCCACTATAAAGTATACATTGGAATGACTTAATGAAGTCCATAGTAAGCAACGAGTTGAGTGGGAAGTTACCCAAGTAAAGTTACCTAAGTAACTTTATTTATTTATTTATTTAATTAATTTCTTTTCCTATACCGATGCTCAAGACTAGGTCTTATCGTACCGGTTTACAATGTAACTGAGGGGAAACCAATTAACATCAAGGTAGAAAGTAAAGTTACATTAAACAGGGAGCATAAAACCTGGGCAATGGAAGACAGTACAGAGTTTAAACTAAGAAACAATTAGAGAGAGATAAATATATAAATCAACAAAAAACTGTAAGATACAAAAACATAGGTTTATCCTAGGCAGTTATTAGCCTGGTATGTCCAGAGGGAGAAGGAAAGGGTGAGGCTTTAGCCAGGTAGTCTACTCTAGAGAAAAGGCTACAGTGCCACTGCTTTGTAAACTGCATCATCTGTTCAACTTTCTATAAGATGGATAAGTCATTAGGGCAGAGCTTTCCAAACTGTGTGTCGGGACACGTTAGTGTGTCGCCTGCAGTGTGCAGGTGTGTCGCGCAAGCCCGGTCAACTCTGATGCGAGTTTGGGCTTTTTTTTTCTAGAGATTCACTTTTTTTTTTCAGTTTATGGGTTGCTTATTATTGGGTGATTTTTGCTGTCAATCGCGTTTTTTTTGGGGGGCTTGGTGGGTGGAACGAGCCCAGCCATCCTTGCATTGGCTGCTGCTGCCGATGAGGCCTGGCCATGAGGAGTACTGACTGCAAGCAGCAGTGTCTGGTGATCATGGAAGGGAGTGAAGCACTTAACTGGCAACAATCAAAAAGACGAGGTACATGAGTGTGGGGGCCAGACATGTGCTGGGGGGTGAGAGATGAGTGAGTGGGGGGCAAACGTGCTGGGGGGACAGACATGTGCTTGAGGGGAGAGATATGAGTGTGTGGGGGACAGACATGTGCTGGGGGGAGGAGAGAGATGAGTGTGTGGGGGACAGACAATTTGTTTTATTATTGTTTCTCATAAATTATAACAATAACATGAATTTTGGAATATATATTTTTAATATAAATTTAAGGTTTTCATGAGATAGGTTGTGTCGTGAAACATTTTACTTATGTATATATTTAAGGAAACATACATAAATTGTCGAAATATGTTTCGTTCATTTAACCTTTAACCTCTGGTTTACTAGTAGACTGAATTACCGTGTCGTGAAATTATGTTTGTCTAAAAAGTGTGTCACCAACATGAAAAGTTTGGAAAGCTCTGCATTAGGGTCTGGAGCTCACCAACTCCATGTTCCAAAGTGACTGCTACCAAAATTATGGCCTTCCCAGTCAGGCACTTCAGCTCATGAGAGACCAAGGCTTAAAAGGAGCTTTCATCAATTGGGTGAGTACCATACTGAGGTCCCTTGAAACATCAGATCTTCATTAATGCAGTTATGGTTACAACTACTGAAGAAGTGAGGTCATTAGGAGTTAGGATAAATGCTAATTGGATCCTGGAAAACCAAATAAGTGCAGTTTTACGAACAGCTTACGGCTGGCTGGTAAGGCAATTAAAATCATTTCTGACCTTTGCAGTAATAAAATTGGTGATGTACGCTCTAGTAACTGAAATACTGGACTATTGCAATGCCATTGTTGCGACCATGAGGCCTGCGGATCCTGATGAGGGTGCGGCCTAAGGCTGGTGTTAAGAGCGCGGTCACTAGCTCATGGGAGAGCATGAGCCCCTGGAGCTTGGCACAACTCAGGGTGGAGCCCCAAGGCACACTATGGGAAGTGAGAGCATGCAAGCACGGGCAGAGCAGGAACAAAGCAGGACTGGAACTAAGGCAAGGAACTTCAGAGCAGGAACAAAGCAGGGTCAGCCCTCCACTGGACCTACACGCACCAGTGTGACCCAGCAACGCAATGCTGGTCACAAGAGTAGCCCTCCGGCCACTCGGTAGCCCTTCCGGACCCACCCCTTGGGAACGATGAGTGCGTGAGGCCAGACGGAGGCTGAGGGCAGGAACAAGACGACAGGAACTCAGGAACTTGGAAGATTCAGATGAAGACTCAGGATACTCAGAAGACTCGGACAAGGATTCAGGTTACTCAGAAGAGTCAGACAAGGATTCAGGTTACTCAGATGACTCGGACAAGGATTCAGGTTACTCAGAAGACTCTGACAAGGATTCAGGTTACTTGGAGGTCCCAGGCAAGGATTCAGGACTCAGGCAAAAGTACTGAGTGAGAACTGCATCACAGCACGCCCTACACAGCCATGAAGCAGACTTCAGGCGAAGAAGTGGAACTTGAGACTGGAACATGTTGAAGAATCAGTAGAGGCCTGCACCGGGGCGCACCTTACACAGCCGCCTATGGCTGGTCGCGGACCACGCTGAAGCAGAGCAGGTTCTGGCAGAGTCTCGGGCATGGACGGAAGCAGGCACAAGGAACTCTGAAGACTGGGACAGGATTCAAGACTCTGAAATCAGGATTCTCAGAAGCAAGGCATTAAAAACAGAAGTCTTCTGGAGACTTGCACTGCAGACGAGAAGATGGACTTGTACCATGAGGCGCCCTACACAGTCCCCCATGGGCTGGTCATGGACCACGATGGTTGCATGCCAGGAAAGGCGGACGCAAGGAATCTGGGAACAGGTTGCAGAGGCGAAGGCGAAAACGAAGACATCAGGACATCAGGAACAAGGAACATCAGGACATGGAACAAGCGATGAAGGAGCTCCAACGAAGGACAAGACTAAGAACATAAGGACGAGGAAACCAGGAACATGGAATACGGAACGAAGAGCCATCTACACAGGTGAAGATCACGGAGGACCTTGATCTGGCGAAGAAGTACATGGACAACCATGGGACCCAGATCCGAAGGCCCTGAGGCCGAAGCAGGAAGTGAAGAGAGACTGCCTTCCAGTAGGGCTGCGGGCTTTTCCCGCCGCTGGCCCTTTAAATACAGTGAAGAGATGCGCGCCGGCGCCTATAGGAGGGCCCAGGGAGTGGAGCAAGACCAAGGTCAGTGATGTCCCTGCTACGTAAATGAAGGAGCAGGCAGGCATCGGGGGGCGGCTTCCAGGCCGCAGGATGGTGTGAGCCGTGGCAGCGGCTTTCCAAGCGGTACAGGCTGCGAAGAGAATACCTGGAGGCGGCCACTGGGCCGTGAAGATGGAGAAATGGCGGCGGCTCCCTGCCGCAGAGGTGGAGGCTTCCCAGGCATGGCAATAGGCCGCGAAGAAGACATCCCAGCGGCAGCACTATGCCACAAAGATGCGGATCCCGGAGGCAGCTCCTGCTGCAAAGAAGAACAGCAGTGGCCCCTCCTGCTGTACAGTGCGGCGTCAGACCGCACGGAGGCAGCAGCGGTGATGGTGGCAGTCAGTGGAGAGGCCTGCTCGCGGAATGAACTCCACAAGCAGGATTGTAACAGCCATATACTTGGGGCCTACCAGGTACTTCAGTAAGAAAGCTCCTGGTAGTTCAGAATATGGTAGCGAGAATTGTCATGGGCCGGTCCAGATGGGAATCTGCTGCCCCTTTTTTAGTAAAATTGCATTGGCTACCTATGAATTTACGAAGCACACTCAAACTATTGGTGCTTGTTTTTACATCTTGCATTACACCTGTCCTCCACATATGTCTTACATATGCTGGAAATCATCAGTCAGAGTCCACAATATTGCTATCAGTTTCAACTTCACCAATAAGAGCTTTTGGACATATTAAGTTGCAAAATAGTTCATTCTTTATGACTATGCCCAAACTATGGAACGATCTTCCTTTGTCCAACAGGGAAGAGAATAATTTAATGCGGTTTCGCTGTAACTTAGAAACCTGGCTGTTGATTTCCAAGTTATAAGTTATGATTATTCTAATCTGGAACCAGCAGTAGGAATGTATGCTTTGTCTCTGGAGTGTTTTTCTATAATGGTATTCTACCCGTTATTTTGTTTTTATTTTGTGTCTTGTTTTAAACTCTGCTGTACATTGCTTTGGAAGATTTTATTGTAAAATCTGGAAAGCGATTTATAAATTTTATAAATAAATAAGTAAATAAATAAATAAAAGGCTTGATGGGAAGCTTCAACCAAAGAAAGCCCCAAATGAAACAGACACCAAAGAATATATGAAGATAGATTTACTTTGGTGGTGACAGATGCTAGTTACACTAAAATGATCCCTGATTTGGTTCTCAACTTAAAGCACAGAGATGCAGAAGTTACTACAACACTCTTTATGAAGCAAGAGAACATTTCCCTCACACCACACAGCAACATTCCTCTACTCCAACCCACAAGATTTCCTCGTGAAAATCTTTCTTGAAAGTCAGAAAACATGAGACATATCCCCACAATCTCTTACTTCACCAAAGTATGCACTTTCAATAATTGGTATAGTTAATAATTCTTTGTTTGTCGATCTAAGAAGTCATTGTGATGAAAGAAAATGAGAAATTACTACTTATCTGATAATTTCCTTTTCTTTAGGACAGACAGATGAATCCAGAACCAGTGGGTTATGCACCTCTATTAGTAGATGGAAACAGAGCTGTTATCACTGCGGTTAGTGGACCCTTGGGCCTGCCGTGCAGATGAAGAATGGAAGAGAAGAGAACTCCGCAGAGATGAGATGGCCAGGAGGCGGCACGGACCCGGGAGACCACGCAGGAGCTTCACCACTGGAAGCCCGCGGTCCCCCCGGGAGGAGCCCGTGAAGACCCGAGCCACTGGGACTTAGGAGCGGTCTCCCGAAGCAGACGCCTAGCAGGTGGGGAACAGTCCGAGGTCAGGGCTGGCAGCAGACAAGGGAGAACCGAGGATGTACCAGAATCGAGAACCAGGAAGACAGTCCAAAGGTCAGGGAGGCTGAAGCAGGAGTACGGGAGCTGGAGCAGAAGCGAAGGCTGGATCAGGAGCGGAAGCTGGATCAGGAACTCGGAAGCTGGATCAGGAACTCAGGAACAAGGAAGGCAACTTGTAACTCCGTAGAGTGAACCCTGTTGCAAGGCAAAGTCTTCAGTCAGACGCCGGGTTTAAATATCCTGCAGGCGTCTGACGTCATCTTGGGGGCCGGCTGCGGTTTCCTGCCACTGCGCCTTTAAATGGCTTCCCCTCGCACGCGAGCGTGCCTAAGGGGGCGGAGCTTGGGAGCGGAGCTCGGCGGCGTCTCCCTCGTGGAGACGCTGCAGCGGAGAGGCCTGAGAAGGCCCAGAAAACGCTGAACCTTGTCGCGGGGCTCAGGGTGGAGAAAAGTTAAGGACCCATCGCGAGTCCAGCAACCGGGACCACAACAGTACCCCACCTCTTACACCCCCTCCTCAGAGGCCCCGGTTTACCAGGATGGTCCAAGTGGAACTGTTGCAGAAGAGATTTGTCCAAGATATTACTGGCTGGTTCCCAGGTATTCTCCTCAGGACCACATCCCTCTCCCAGGCCAGCAAGTATTCCCACTGTCGACGGTGGAAACGTATGTCTAGTACTTCTCAGACCTGGTATGTTGTCTCATCTGTAGCAGGGGTTTCCATAGGGTCTGGTGGTCTACGATGAAACTTAGAAAGAATTACTGGTTTGAGCAAGGAGACATGAAACACATTATGGATTCGTAATGTAGTGGGAAGACATAGGCGTTAGGAGGAGAAGTCCATTACCTGCTATTAAGTTCACTTAGAGAATAGCCACTGCCATTAGCAATGGTAACATGGAATAGACTTAGTTTTTGGGTACTTGCCAGGTTCTTATCGCCTGGATTGGCCACTGTTGGAAACAGGATGCTGGGCTTGATGGACCCTTGGTCTGACCCAGTATGGCATTTTCTTATGTTCTTATCCCCTCTCTCTCTACAACTCTGAAGGGCCCACAGAATTTAGGAGCCAGTCGTCGGGACGGTAATTGAAGGTGGATATTCTTGGTGCTTAACCAGACTCTGTCACCTGGTAGAAACACTGGGGCCAGTCAGCGATGCCGGTCGGCATACTTCTTTGCAGAGCTTGCAGACTTTAATAGTTTCTTCTGAATTGAGTCCCAAAGGGCATGAAGCTGTTGAGCTGAAAGCTGAGCCACTGGTGATAGAACAGTTACTGGAAGAGGTAACGGTGGCTTGAGTTGCATGCCATATACTAATTGAAAGGGAAACTTCCCGGTGGCAGAATGAGTGTGGTTATATGAGAATTCGGCCCACGGTAATAACGTCACCCAATTATCCTGTTTCTCAGTTGCAAAGGTTCGGAGGAAGGTCTTCATGCACTCAGTTTGTCCATTACTCTGAGGGTGGAAGGCCGTGATAAGATTTAACTGGATCCCAAATTTTTTGCATAATGCCCTCCAGTATTGGGTGGTAAACTGCGGTCCTCTGTCTGAAACAATATTCTGAGGCAGGCCATGAGCCCGGAAGATATGCTGTGTGAAGAGTCGGGCCAATTCTGGCGCTGAAGGGAGTTTGGGAAGTGGAACGAAGTGAGACATTTTGGAAAAGCGGTCCACTGTGACCCAAATGACTGTCTTCCCTTCAGAAGATGGCAGATCAACCACAAAATCCATGGCTAAGTGTGTCCAGGGTTCTGCTGGTATGGGCAAAGGTTGAAGAAGCCCCACGGTTGCCCTGGCAAAGGCTTCTGTTTAGCACAGATACGACAGGAGCTGACATATGTACGAACATCCTGCCTCATATGAGGCCACCAATAATAGCGTGACAGGAGTTCCAATGTTTTTTCTCGACCAGCGTGTCCACCGGTGAGGGAATCATGAGCCCATGAAAGCACTTTCCTTTGTAAACGACGTGGAACCACCATTTTGCCCAAGGGATTTAAGTCGGTGCTTGCTACATTAACTCTCGCTGGATCCAGGATGTATTATGGTGGCTCCCCTACCTCCTCCTGTTCGGTAGTTCGGGACAATGCGCCCACCCATATATTCTTTGTTGCCGGTCTATAGCGAGGGAGAAATCAAAGTGACTGAAGAAGAGGGACCAGCGGGCCTGTCTGGGATTTAATCGCTGGGCTCGACATAGGAATTCTAAATTCTTGTGATCCGTGTAGACAGTAATGGGGTGTAGTGCTCCTTCCAGCCATTGTCTCCACTCCTCGAAGGCCAATTTGATAGCTAGAAGTTCCTTGTCCCCAATACTGTAGTTACGTTCTGCTGCGGAGAATTTCCTGGAGATGTATGAGCATGGGAGTAACTTCCCTTTACTGGAGGTTTGACTGAGCACTGCACCTACTGCGATGTTGGATGCGTCCACCTCCACAATAAAGGGGCATTGAGGATCCGGATGGTGTAGACAAGTATCCAGCAGGAATGCCTCCTTTAACTCCTCAAATGCTTGGCAGGCTGCCTTGGGCCACACTCTGGCGTCAGCCCCCTTCTTGGTGAGGGCGGTGAGTGGTGCAACTTTGAGGGAGTAATGAGGAGTGAATTGTCTATAGAAATTTGCGAATCCCAGAAAGCGCTGTAGAGCTTTTACTCCCATTGGACGGGGCCAATCTTTAATGGCAGAGGCTTTGTCTGGATCCATATGGAATCCTGTAGAGGAAATGATGTAGCTCAAAAAGGGAAGTGAATCCCGTTCAAATAGGCATTTTTCCAGTTTTGCGTAAAGGTGATTGTCTTTTAGGATGTGTAGCACCTGTTTTACGTGTTAAGAACATAAGAAGAACATAAGAAAATGCCATACTAGGTCAGACCAAGGGTCCATCAAGCCCAGCATCCTGTTTCCAACAGTGGCCAATCCAGGCCATAAGAACCTGGCAAGTACCCAAAAACTAAGTCTATTCCATGTTACCATTGCTAATGGCAGTGGCTATTCTCTAAGTGAACTTAATAGCAGGTAATGGACTTCTCCAAGAACTTATCCAATGCTTTTTTAAACACAGCTATACTAACTGCACTAACCACATCCTCTGGCAACAAATTCCAGAGTTTAATTGTGCATTGAGTAAAAAAGAACATTCTCCGATTAGTTTTAAATGTGCCCCATGCTAACTTCATGGAGTGCCCCCTAGTCTTTCTACTATCCGAAAGAGTAAATAACCGATTCACATCTACCCATTCCATACCTCTCATGATTTTAAACACCTCTATCATATCCCCCCTCAGCCGTCTCTTCTCCAAGCTGAAAAGTCCTAACCTCTTTAGTCTTTCCTCATAGGGGAGCTGTTCCATTCTTCTTATCATTTTGGTAGCCCTTCTCTCTACCTTCCCCATCGCAATTATATCTTTTTTGAGATGCGGCGACCAGAATCGTACACAGTATTCAAGGTGCGGTCTCACTATGGAGCGATACAGAGGCATTATGACATTTTCCGTTTTATTCATCATTCCCTTTCTAATAATTCCCAACATTCTGTTTGCTTTTTTGACTGCCGCAGCACACTGAACTGACGATTTCAATGTGTTATCCACCATGACACCTAGATCTCTTTCTTGGGTTGTAGCACCTAATATGGAACCCAACATTGTGTAATTATAGCATGGGTTATTTTCCCCTATATGCATCACCTTGCACTTATCCACATTAAATTTCATCTGCCATTTGGATGCCCAATTTTCCAGTCTCACAAGGTCTTCCTGAAATTTATCACAATCTGCTTGTGATTTAACTACTCTGAACAATTGTGTGTCATCTGCAAATTTGATTATCTCACTCGTCATATTTCTTTCCAGATCATTTATAAATATATTGAAAAGTAAGGGTCCCAATACAGATCCCTGAGGCACTCCGCTGTCCACTCCCTTCCACTGAGAAAATTGTCCATTTAATCCTACTCTGTTTCCTGTCTTTTAGGGAATATAGAAGAACTCTCTGTTTCCTGTCTATTCAAGGGAATATATAAGGACAGTCATTACCGGATTTAACAAATCTACTTGAATCCTTCCAGGAGATGGTAGTTTCCCAGCGGAAATCGCTCTTAGTCTCTTTTGCCTTCCTAATGGATAAGAATAATATCTTTAAACAATATTTCCGAAACAATCAAGCTTTATTTCTCGGCCAGAAAGTATGGTGCTACCTGGATTTGGTGAAACAAACCCAACAAAGAAGAAAATTATTTCTGAATATGAGGGAGGAAATTTTACAAAAAGAAGCTACTTTCAAATTACAATTTCCTTGTAAATGTTGTGTTTTTCTTCAGGAGCAGTGATATCTATTTTTTGAACCATTACAGCTTAGATCGTTTTTAGATACTCACTCCAACCCCGATTCAACTTGCTGTCTTGGTGGTGAATGTAGATATAAAATAGTGGTGGATCGTTTCAGGTTGTCCAGTGCAATTTTTGTAATATTACCAATATGATGGTACTCACTCTTTATTTCCAAGCTCTCCCATATTTCTTTTATTTTGCATTAAGAATTAGAACTTTATAGTGAAATTAAACTGTTATACACAAGTATTATTTTTCTTTCTGTACTTATGAGATTTCAATAACAAGTGGATGCCTGTATTATTTAAAAAGCAATAAATTAAAAATTAAAAAATAAATAAATAAATAAATAAATAAAAGCATAGATATATTTCTGTTCCAGTCTTAAAAGAAGGTTATCCAGGTTGCCGCCTCTCCAATTGATAGTTGGTTTGTGGATCATGCAGAACCTGTATTCTTCAAACTTATGGCCAGCTGTAATAGAATGGTCCACAAGAGGGTTGCTTTCTTTTTTGCATTTAATATCACTTTTATGTTCAATTATTCTTATGTTTAAGGCCCTGATGGTTTTTCCAATGTACATCTTGTTACATGTGCATACTGCTGTGTAAATAACGCCTACACTTTTGCAATTTCTGAAAGTGTTCAGCTTATATGTCCAGTTTGTGGCCATAATGTTAATACTGTTTGTCTTCATGTTAACATTGCAAACTGAGCAATGTCCACAGGGTCAATGCCCCACAGGCCTGATATAAGAAAATTATTCCTTACCTGCTAATTTTCGTTCCTGTAGTACCGTGGATCAGTCCAGACAGTGGGTTATATCCCCCGACCAGCAGATGGAGTTAGAACAGAGTTTGAGAGCGTCAGCATATAGAGTAGTGCACCTTCTGCTGGAGCTCAGTATTACGCATAGCAAAGCCCAAAAGCAAAACACAACATTTTGGATCCAGATCCGTCCCCAAAAAGGAACAGAGAAAGATATAAGTAAACAAACGGTCAACGGGACCACCAACAGTCAACTTGTGACTGAACAGTAACGATAATCAGAAACAAACAGAATGAAAGTTACCTGGAAGAATCCGAGCAGGACCTAATGAAACCCCTAGTGGCGGGCGTCTGGACTGATCCATGGTACTACAGGAACGAAAATTAGCAGGTAAGGAATAATTTTCTTTTCCCTGTACGTACCTGGATCAGTCCAGACAGTGGGATGTACCCAAGCTTCCCTAAACCGGGTGGGGTCCTGAGAGACCTGCTCAGAGAACTTGATCGCCAAAAGAACCCGTGTACTGAGGCGCCAGGTGTAGTCTGTAATGTCTGGAAAAAGTGTGCAATGACTTCCACGTCGCCGCACGGCAGGAGGAAACGGAGCGAGATTCCGCCCAGGACGCCGCTTGGGATCGCGTGGAATGAGCCGACACACTGCGAGGCGGCACCCGCCCCGCCGCAATGTAAGCCGATGAGATGGCGTCCTTTATCCAGCGCGCAATAGTCGTCTTGGATGCCTGAGAACCTCTCCTCGGTCCTGACCAGAGGACAAACAAATGATCGGATACCCGGAAGTCATTGGTAACCTCCAGGTAACGGAGCAGCACACGCTTGACGTCCAGGAGCCGGAGAGACCGGGGTTCCTCTGGAGCGAACGCTGGAAGCTCCACCGTTTGACTGACGTGGAAGGCCGAGACGACCTTTGGTAGGAAGGATGGCACCGTACGAAGGGAAACCCCGGAGTCGGAGAAACGCAGATAAGGGTCCCGGCAGGACAAGGCTTGGAGCTCTGAGATCCGGCGAGCAGAAGGGATGGCTACCAGGAAAACCGTCTTGAGGGTCAGGTCCTTGAGGGAGGACCCCCTCAGGGGTTCAAAAGGAGGGCCCGATAGCGTTCGCAGCACCAAGTTGAGGCTCCAAGAAGGGAAAGGATCCCTGACCGGTGGCCGTAGGTGTTTGGCACCCTTCAGAAAACGTGCGATATCCGGATGAAGGGGTAGAGAGCAGTCCTTCTGTACCAAGACATTCAAGGCCGCCACCTGAACCCGGAGCGAATTATAGGCGAGACTCTTATCCAGACCATCCTGTAGGAAATGAAGGATCAACGGGACAGTCGCCTCCATGGTTTGGACCCCACGGTCGGAGCACCAGGCTTCGAAGACCTTCCAAACTCGAACGTAAGCGACGGAAGTCGAAGGCTTGCGGGAACGAAGCATTGTTGAGATCACTGTCTCCGGGTAGCCTCTGTGGCGGAGACGGCGCCGTTCAAAAGCCAGGCCGCAAGACAGAAGAGTTCTGCCTGCTCGAAAAATACCGGCCCCTGACGCAGAAGATGAGGAAGATGGGACAGGCGAAGTGGGCCGTCCACCGTCATCTGAAGTAGATCTGCGAACCATGGCCGACGGGGCCATTCCGGGGCTACGAGAATTACAGTCCCTCGATGAAGTTCCAACCTGCGGAGAACCTTGCCGACCAGAGGCCAAGGAGGAAACACATAGAGCAGTTGATCCGACGGCCACGGAAGGGCGAGGGCATCCACCCCCTCCGCGCCGTGCTCTCTTCTGTGGCTGAAGAAGCGTGGAGCCTTGGCGTTGAGAAAGGTCGCCATGAGATCGAGGTGTGGAGTCCCCCAACGACGGACGATGAGATGCATTGCCTCGTCGGAGAGAGCCCACTCGCCGGGGTGTAGCTGTTGACGACTCAGGAAGTCCGCCTGAACGTTGTCCACCCCGGCGATGTGAGAGGCCGCTATCAGGACGAGATTGCTCTCCGCCCACTCCATCAGGGGAGTGGGCGGAGAGCAATCTCCGCCCACTCCCCTGATGGAGTGGGCGGAGACATGCTTGCTTCTTGTCCCCCCTTGACGATTGATGTAGGCCACGGTGTTGGCATTGTCCGAGAGGATCCTCACCTCTCTGTGTCGCATCATGGGGAAGAAATGCACGGTTCTCGTTTCCAGGCGATTGATCGGCCACTTTGCCTCCTCTGGCGTCCAAGTCCCCTGCGTGGCGCTTCTTTCGCAGACGGCAGACGGCGCCCCATCCCGCGAGGCTGGCATCGGTGGTCACCACCACCCAATTGGGAACCTCGAGCGAGACTCCCCGAGCCAGATGCGAGGGAACAAGCCACCAATCCAGGCTTTCCCTGGCTAATGGTGGAAGCGGCAGGATCACCTGATACTCCTGGGAGATTGGTTTCCAACGGGATAGCAGGGACGCTTGCAGTGGACGCAGGTGTGCAAACGCCCAGGGTACCATGTCGATGGTGGAGGCCATTACTCCCATGAGCTGCAGATAATTCCAGGCGGTTGGTTCTTCCAAAGCCGAAAACCGAGACACGTGCTCCCTCAGGGCTTGCGCCTTGTCCTGGCGCAGGAACACCATACCCCGCCGGGTATCGAAGCTCGCTCCTAAGAAATCCAGGTGTTGCGAGGGCACAAGGGAACTCTTTGGAAGGTTCACCACCCAGCCCAGAGAGCGTAGGAATTGTACTACTCTGGCCACTGAGGTCTGACCATGTGAGAAGGACTTCGCTCGAATCAGCCAGTCGTCTAGGTACGGATGTACTAGGATACCCTCCTTGCGGAGGGCTGCCGCCACCACTACCATGATCTTTATGAAGGTCCGAGGTGCGGTCGCCAAACCGAAGGGAAGCGCCTTGAACTGAAAGTGTTGACAGAGAATCTTGAAGCGAAGATGCCGCCGGTGAGCCGGCAGGATGGGAATGTGCAAGTATGCTTCCGAGAGATCCAGTGAAGCGAGGAATTCTCCCTTGTGCACTGCGGCAATCACTGATCGAAGAGTCTCCATGCGGAACCGGCTGACCCTGAGGGCCTTGTTTACCTCCTTCAAGTCCAGGATGGGCCGAAAGGAACCGTCCTTTTTGGGAACGATGAAGTAAATGGAATAGTGGCCCAAGCCCACCTCGAAGGGGATGGGAACGATGGCCCCTATTTCCTGCAGTCGGTCTAGTGTTTGTTGAACCGCTATCCTCTTGAGATCCGAACCGCAGGGGGAGAAGATGAACCGGTCCCTCGGGGGGCGGACAAACTCCAAGGCGTAACCGTCTCTTATGGTGTCCAGCACCCACTGGTCCGTGGAGATAAGTGCCCACTCCTCGTAGAAGTCCATGAGGCGGCCCCCGATCCGGGGAGGTGAGAAGTGGGCTCCTTTGGCATCATTGGGATGACTTTGTGGGCGGATTTCCCTGCCCTGGACCCTCTCTCGCGGGCCTCCGCCCACGAAAGGAACGAGACCAAGGCTGGGATCTTGTCGGCTGCATCCGGGAACCGGACTGACGGTAAGACCTATAACGTCGCTGTGCCCTGGCCCTGGTTCTACCGGAAGAAAATGACCTGAAAGAACGCTGTCTATCCTCCGGCAGCCTCCGGCAGCCGATGCACCAAATTTTCCCCCAGTGACTTGATGATCTGATCTAGGTCCTCTCCAAATAAAAACTTCCCCCGAAAGGGGAGGGAGCCAAGGCTCGACTTGGAGGAAGCATCCGCCGCCCAGTTGCGAAGCCACAAGAGCCGTCGGGCTGCTACAACCGAAACCATGGACCGCGCCATTACGCGAAAGAGATCATACAAGGCGTCCGCCCCGTATGCTATGGCAGATTCCAGACGGTCCGCCTGGGCGGCCTCTTCAGGGGGCAACTCCTGAGAGGTGAAAAGCTGCTGTACCCAGAGTAAGCTAGGGCGGAGACTTCGAAGACCCTCTTGAGGAAGGTTTCTAGTTTACGGTCCTGCGTATCCCGCAGGGCTGTTCCAACCGTGACCGGGATGGTGGTCCTCTTGGTCGCTGCCGACCGCTGAATCCACCTTGGGCACCTTGATAAGATCCAAAAAATCCTCAGGGAGCGGGTATAGCTTTTCCATGGCACGTGTGACTTTCAAGGACGCCTCGGGAGTGTCCCACTCCCTAGTGAGAAGCTGTAGGAAGGACTCATGGATAGGGAAAGCCCTTGCCCTAGGACGGAGGGCGGCAAGTACTGGATCCCCTTTGCGAGAAGAGGTGGCGTCGGCAGGAGCCACAGGGATCGGCGGATCTGGAGGTGGGTCGAGGTCCAGCTCCTGAATAATATGATGGATGAGTTCATCCAGCTCTTCTTTTTGAAAAATCCGTAGGGCTCGAGGGTTGTCCCCCTCCGTATGTCCATCCGGATGCACCTCCGGGGGTTCCGGGGAGTCGTCTCTCACCGGCGAAGCCGCCCCCGTGGTACGCCGGGGTGGCACGGGAGAGGGACCCGGCAGGGATCCAGGCGTAACGGGCGAGGCGGTGAGACCAACAGCAAGTTTAGGAACCTTGGGAGGCGGGGCCCCCAGGGGATTCGGCGCCTGCGCTCCCATACCCTGCAAATAAGCCATGTGCATTGCCAGAATAAAATCAGGTGAGAAAAACGGGGAGCTGATGGGAATCCCTGGGGGGGACCGCCCTGGGAGCCCCGGTCGGGCAAACCCCCCGCCGGGGGCAAAGCCTGTTGAGAGCCAGTGCAACCAATCCTGTCTGCATCTGGGAGCGAGTCCGTCTCACGCTGTCCCCCTAAAATGGCCGCCGTTCCCGCAAAAGGCGGCGTCGTGGCCGGCCCGCGCCGCCCGGGCTGAGGAGGAGGCAGGTCCGTAATCGCACCGGAGGACTGCAGGGTGCCTTCCCCGTCGGAGAAGCACCGCTCACAAAGCCCCTCCCTCAGAAATTGATTCCCCGGTTCGCCGCAGGCCTCACACCTCGAGGACCGCGGCATGTCAGCACCGGGAAAAAAGCCTCGGGGGGGGGGGGGGCCTGGAATGGCCCTAACAACCCGCCGAAGGGGTCCAGAAACTGCAGGGGAAAACCCCCGTTTCAGTTGAGCACACACCCGCGGGCGGAGCTTGCGAACCGCGGGACCCACAAACGACGCGTGGCGCGGCCGGAACCACCGGCATCTACGGGGCACCACCAAAAAGAAGCAAACCTGTGGAGAAAGAAACTCAAAAAACTTCCACTTACCCCAACGGAAGAGGAAAGGAGTACAGAATAGAGAAGGCAGAGCCACAGACACACGCCTCCTCAAAAATTGAAAAGTCTTTTTTTTTTTTTTTTTAATTTTAAGGATCCAAAATGAAGAGAAACATAAGACAGGGAAATACTGTGGAGAAAAAGAAAGAAATAACCAATGAAGAAACCCTGTCAATCTGGGGGAGCTAGTGGATCCCCCCACTCACATCTGCTGGAGTCAGAAGAATACTGACCTCCAGCAGAAGGTGCACTACTCTATATGCTGATGCTCTCAAACTCTGTTCTGACTCCATCTGCTGGTCGGGGGATATAACTCACTGTCTGGACTGATCCAGGTACGTACAGGGAACCTTGTTTTCTATATGTACCGTTTCATAGTCTTATTTTTTCACTTGCTATTCTAATGTATCAATAGGCTGAAATGTAAATATTGTGCTGTTCAATTTCTCCCCTTCCATCCCAAGTTTATTTTCCTTGTTTTTTGTAACTTTCCCTCTCCCTTTTTCTGATTCACTGTATTTAAAGTTCAAGGTTCTTATTGAAAATATTGTTTTTTACGTTACGTTATGCTTTACACTCCTTGTTATTTGTAAACCGGGTTGATGTGATGCCTATCATGAAACTCGGTATAACAAAAACAATAAATAAATAAATAAATAAAATAAATGGTAGCCCTGAGGGTGCGAGTAGGTCCTTCAGGTTTCTGTCACATTTATGGGCAATTAGAAAGTCTTTCTCTTTGAAAACTGGAAGAGATTGGATGATGTGCCATTGTTTTCTTAGGATTTTAGTAATGTCCTTAGACATATAGGTGTACGTGATCAGACATACCATTTTGGTATTGTTCAGTCTAGTTTTAGGCATCAACAAATCTTTCCTTCTCTGTTGCGTAGCACATGTTAATCCATTGTTTATATATGCTTCAGGATAATTCCTGCCTCTGAAACATCTTTTCATTTCAGTGGCTCTAATTTGAAATGTATGTTCGACAGTACAAAGCCTGCGTATCTATAGAAATTGCGAATAAAGAAGGTTTCTGATAAGGGGAGAGGAAGGGAAGTGGGAGAGGCAGATGGAGGGAATATTACAACCTGAATATTCAGCAAGAAAACAAATTGAAATGAATAGGGCTATTAATATCTTGAAACATAAACTAGATAAAGATGAGCTATCAATTCTGAACAAAGGCCTCTCATTTGTTTCCACAGCTAAATACAATGGGTAGATTTTATAAAACTATGCTTGTGCGTACTTTTGTTCGCGCGACCGGTGCAAACAAAAGTACGCCGGATTTTAATAGATACGCGTGTAGCCGCGCGTATCTTTTAAAATCCGGGGTCGGCATGCGCCGAGCCCTATCTAAACCCCCCCAGCCCTATCTAAACACCCCCCCACCTTTGTTTGAAAAGTTATGTCTGCCTGAGGCAGGCATAACTCGCGCGATTCCCCGGCCCGGGAGCAGTTTTGGAGGCCTCGGCCACGCCCCGAAATGCCCCCGAGCCAGAACCACACTCACTGCCCGCCCCCGGTCGCCGCAACACGCCCCCGACACGCCCCCCCAGGAAAGCCCTGGGACTTGCGCGTGCCGCCAAGCCTGGCGCACACGGGGGAGCTTGGGCAGGTTTTGGGGGGGGTACGTGCGTATCTTATGCGCGTACCCCTTTGAAAATCTGCCCCAATGCTTTCAACACTAGGGTACATCTATTTAAATTTATTAGAATGTTAAAAATAATAGATCTATTCTCTAATAAAGAAAGCATTAGTAGAGACATTTCGTTAGTCAAACCAAAAAGTAAATGGAATCCGAATGGAACCACTAATCTGGCCATTCACACTTTTGAGAAATTAGTGTTACAAGACTCTACAGATCATTGGAACAATTTAGGTAAATGTACCAAGAAATTTTTTTTTACAGGTTTCTGATTTAGTTTCACTCTTAATTTTGTGCAGTTATACGTTTTTTACATGTATGTTGTCCATTTGAATGTGCTTGTATCAATGTATTTCAGTGTTTTTACTTGTGATTTATAATTATTGTTTTAAATATCTTCTCCAATGTGATGATTTTATTGTTTACATACAACCCCTGAATCAGCCCATGTTGATGGGCAAAACTCGGCCCGAGTCGGGCACCGTCTGATATTTCTAATAAATATGTTGTTCATCCCGACACCGATTCAACTCTCTTTGTTCGCATTTATATTTAGACTCCAGAACCTCTCTCCTGCAGCTTCCTATGACATTGGTACCCACATGTACCATAGCAGTCGGCTCCTGCCCAGAATTCTTTAAAATCTTATCTAGGTGACACTGAGGTCTGCTACCTTCGCCCCAGGCAGGCAAGTACCAAGCAATCTCACGCCCACCAGTCACTCAGCTATTTACATTTCTAATGACTGAATCATCCACTGTGACAGTCAGCCTAACCTGTCCCTCCTGGGACAAGGTCCTGGAGACACATCCTCGCTGTAAGATCACTTCCTACCACACCAAGGTGATGGTCTCCTGCCAGGTGACTTTGCTCTTCCAAAGCAGAATAAGGTCTGCTTGACTGGAGTTGGGTTCACTCTACTAGATCCCTCTATATACCTCTCAAGCTACCTCAGCATCTCCAGGTTTGCCAGTCTGACTTCCAGAGATTGGACTCATTCTCTGATTGTCAAGTGCTTTTTTACCTCACCAACAGGTAGATAATCATACATGTGGCATTTGATGCAAAAAGGAAAATTAGGTCTTACCTCTGTTAATTTTCATTCCTGTAGTACCAAGAATCAGTCCAGACTCCTGGGTTATGTCCCCGCACCAGCAGGTGGAAACAGAGCAAAACTTGTCAGGCTCCACTATATATACCAGGGTGTCGCCCACAGCCTGTCAGTATTACTCAATGTCAGAGCAGTGGATATTCCCCATAAAACTAACTATCTACATGAAGATAAAAAAACAACAACAGGGGAACCTCGGGTCACTTTCCCCGTGAAGAACCAGACCCGGTAACAAATTGAACTGGCAGATACTTGAAAGATCAAGCAAAAGGAACTTTTCCAACCAGAGCAGCGGACTCTCCGAACCAACTGCCAAAGGACACGGGCGGGACTCTGGACTGATCCTTGGTACTTCAGGAATGAAAATTAACAGAGGTAAGACCTAATTTTCCTTTCCCTGTATGTACCGGATCAGTCCAGACTCCTGGGATGTACCAGAGCTAGCAACTTAGGGTGGGGAGACGGAGAGGCCCGCTCTCAAAACACCTGCCCCAAAGGTCCCCGCCCCGGAATCCTGTACGTCCAAGCGATAATGACGCGTGAACGTGTGCAGAGACTTCCAAGTCGCTGCCCGGCAGATCTCTGAAGGTGAGACCTGCTGACACTCCGCCCAGGACGCCGCCTGGGTCCGAGTAGCGTGAGCTTTCAGGCCCAACGGGAAAGGACGACCTGCCAGGAGATATGCCGAACTGATTGCCTCCTTCAGCCATCGCGATATGGACGTCTTCGATGCCATATTACCCTTCTTAGGACCATGCCAAAGAACAAAGAGATGATCCGAGACCCTGAAGGCATTCGTGACCTCGAGATAGTGCAGGAGGACCCTGCGTACGTCCAACTTCCTCAACTCTTGGAAAGATGTATCCGAGGAATCGAGCTGAGGGAAAGCCGGGACATCCACCGACTGATTTAGATGAAACGCCGAGACCACCTTAGGCAAGAAGGACGGAACGGTCCGAAGAGAAATTCCGGACTCCGAGATCCGTAGGAATGGTTCCCTGCACGATAGGGCTTGCAGTTCCGAGACCTGCCTGGCAGAGGTGATCGCGACTAGGAAAACCGTCTTCAACGTGAGATCCTTCAAGGTGGTCCTCTTCAGAGGTTCAAAGGGGGGCTTAGCCAGAGCCCTAAGAACCAAGTTCAAATTCCAGGATGGACAGGGAGACACCCGAGGGGGCCGCAAGTGTGTCGCCCCCTTGAGGAACCGGACCAGATCAGGGTGGGAGGCCAACGACCTACCTTCCACCGGACCTCTAAGGCACCCTAGTGCCGCGACCTGGACCCGCAAAGAGCTACAGGACAGCCCCTTCGCCAGGCCCTCCTGCAGAAAAGACAAAATCTCGGAAATGGTAGCACGGGTTGGCCGGAGAGACCTAGCAACGCACCAGGATTCAAAGACCTTCCAGACTCGCATATAGGATAACGACGTCGACACCTTGCGGGAGCGCAGCAGGGTGGCCACCACCGCGTCTGAGTAACCTTTCCTTTTCAATCAACGCCTTTCAAAAGCCATGCCGTTAGACAAAAGCGATCCGCCTGGTCGAAACAGACGGGACCCTGATGTAGAAGGTTCGGCAACGCTGGGAGCCGGAGGGGCGCTTCCGAGGCGAGGTTGACTAGATCAGCAAACCAAGACCTTCGTGGCCACTCCCGGGCCACCAGGATCACTTCCTTGGGATGACTTTCTATGCGTCGGAGGACCTTGCCTATGAGAGGCCACGGGGGGAAGACGTAAAGGAGTATGGACGTTGGCCAGGGCAGTGCTAGATCATCCACCCCCTCCGCCCCTGGTTCTCTGCGGCAGGCGAAGAAGCGCGGAGCATTGGCGTTCTGAAAAGTTGCCATTAGATCCATGGCCGGTGTCCCCCATCTGGCACAAATGTGCTGGAACGCGACGTCTGCGAGTTCCCACTCGCCTGGGTCGAGCTGGTGACGGCTCAGGAAGTCCACCTGGATGTTGTCCACTCCTGCGATGTGGGACGCAGCAATGTGGAGGAGATGCCTCTCCGCCCACTGGATTAGAAGACGAGCTTCCAGAGCCACTGGCCTGCTCCGGGTTCCCCCTTGCCGATTTATGTAGGCCACCGTGGTCACGTTGTCCGAAAGGACTCTGACCGACTTCCCCGAGAGGAGCGGGAGGAACGCCCTCAGCGCCAGCTGTACCGCCCTGGTTTCCAGGCGATTGATCGACCAGCGCGACTCTGTCGTGGACCAGCGTCCCTGTACTGAGTGCCGCAGGCAGACCGCTCCCCAGCCTGAAAGACTCGCATCTGTAGTGACCACCATCCACTCTGGTGCCACCAGGGAGACTCCCTAGAGGAGATTGTCCTTCCGTAGCCACCAACGCAGGCTGGATCGCGTGACTGCCGGTAGAGGCAACGGCAGTTGATACTGTGCGGAGATTGGGCTCCAACGGGTGAGTAACGCCGTCTGCAGGGGTCGCATGTGGGCGAAAGCCCAGGGGGCCAATTCCAACGTAGAGGTCATGGATCCAATCAATTGTAAATAGTTCCAGGCCGTCGGCGGCCGCATCTGTAGAAACCCCTGGACCTGACCTTGGAGTTTGCGGCAGCGGTCTAGTGACAGGAAGACCCGACCTTGCCGTGTGTTGAATAACGCTCCCAAAAATTCCAGAGACTGAGAGGGCTGGAGGTGACTCTTGGCCGTGTTGACCACCCAGCCGAGGGAACGCAGAAGGTGTAGGACTCGTTGCACTGCCGTCCGGCAGAGTTCTTCCGACTTGGCCCGAATCAACCAGTCGTCCAGGTATGGATGGACGAAGAGGCCCTCTCGCCGCAGGTGGGCCGCTACCACCACCAAAATCTTGGTGAACGTTCTTGGGGCCGTCGCAAGACCGAACGGAAGGGCCCGGAACTGGTAGTGCTTCCCCAGCACGCAGAACCGGAGATACTCCTGATGGTCCTTCCTGATTCCGATGTGCAGGTAGGCCTCCTTGAGGTCCAGGGACGCCAGGAACTCCCCCGGTCGAACGGACGCTATCACGGATCTCAGAGTCTCCATGCGGAACCGCGGGTTCCAGAGACACCGATTGACTGCCTTGAGATCGAGGATGGGACGAAGGGAGCCTTCTTTCTTTGGCACGACGAAATAGATGGAGTAATGTCCTCTTCGTTGCTCCGAGGCTGGGACTGGAACAATGGCCCCCAACTGCGGTTATTCTGGACACCAGGCCTGGGCTGGTGTCCAGAATAACCGCAGCAACGTCTGATGAACGGCCACCTTCTTGTCCTGGTGATCGCGAGGCGAGTGGAAAAATCTTGGCCGGGGAAGGCAGGCAAAATCTAAAGCGTAGCCGTGTTTTATCACGGAGAGGACCCACTGGTCCGTTGTGATTGCAGTTCAAGCCTTGAAGAATAGGGACAGCCTGCCCCCTATCGATGGAATCGAGGGATGGACCGGCCGGACATCATTGGTTCGACTTACCGCTCGGCGCGGTAGAGGAGGAAGCGGGTCTGCCAAAACGTCTCCCGCGAAAGGACTGCAACTGCTGTCTACCACCTCCAGACCGATAGGAGGGGGAGGCGGAGGAGCCCGTACTCGAGGGCCGTGGTTTGCGGCTGTTCCGATAGCGGGAGCGCGAAGGGTAGGATCCCTTGGACCGTGCCCTGTCCTCTGGAAGCCGGTATCTGCGCTTCTCACCCAGAAGCTGAATCATATCGTCCAGTTCCTTGCCAAACAACAGCCGGCCCTTAAAAGGGAGAGAGCCCAGGCGAGACTTGGAGGCTTCATCCGCTGCCCAGTTCCTCAACCATAGAAGCCGCCTGGCTGAGACAGCGGACACCATAGACCGGGCCGAGGTCCTGAGGAGATCATGGAGAGCGTCTGCGCTATAAGCCACTACCGCTTCCAGCCGCCCAGCCTGTTTGGCTTCTTCCTCTGAGAGGTCCTCGTTGGCCATGAGCTGCTGCACCCACCTGAGACCGGCCCGCAACGCAAAATTACTGCAGATAGCGGCGCGGGCTCCTAGTGCCGAGGCTTCGAAAATCTTCTTTAGCTGAACCTCCAACTTCCGGTCCTGAAGATCCTTCAGAGCAGTAGCGCCCGTGACCGGGACGGTGGTCTGCTTTGTCACCGCTGCGACCGACGCGTCCACCGTCGGGACCCTCAGTACCTCCAACGCTTCTTCTGGCAAGGGATATAGTTTGTCCATGGCCTTGGAGACCTTCAGACCCAGGTCCGGGGTGTCCCACTCTCTGAAGAGCAGGTCCGTGGAGGAGAAATGAAACGGGAAGGTGGTGGGAGGTCCGCTGAGGACCAACAAGACCGGGTCCATGTTGCCCCCCCCCCCCCCCGGGGTTCTCCCGGGGGGTCCAGAATACCCAGTTCCTCCAGAATGGCGGGGATGAGGGGGGCCAACTCGTCCCTGCGGAAGAGATGAAGTACCCTCGGGTCATCGCCGTCCGACGTTTGGCCCTGTCGCGCCTTCTCCTGCGTGGACGTGCCGTCCCCCTCTGCCCCCCTCGGGGGCGGGGACGGGGACTCCTGATCTTCCGAGTCCTCTGAGGAGTCAGACGTCACCCTGTCATCCCTGGGTGGAGCGGCCCGCAGCGGGCGTTTTGCCCTAAGGGGGCCCGGTAGGTCCTCCGCCGCAGGGGGTCCGTGGGTGTCCCCCGGGGGTCCTGTGGATGCGGGCGCTTCTTCAGAGCCTTGCAGGCCTTAAAAGCCCTGTGCATGGCCAAAATAAATTCTGATGAAAAAGAAGTAGCTGATCCCGCCGAGTCCGAATCGGTATCATGCCCCCTCCCCCGCCCCGCGGGAGGGACTGGGCTGGTGACGGGCCGTTGTGGTGAGAGGGAGGGGGGAAAATCCCTAGATCCCTCCCCATCGGGACCGGACACCGCGGGAGCCGGGGACAAAATGGCGGCGGCGCCCGCGCTACCCTTAGCCCCGGCAGAGACCCCCGCGGAGCGAGCCCCCACCACGATCGCGATTGAGGTCTGCCGAAGCACGAGCCCCCGGAGAGTTCCCGACAATCCCTCCCCCCCCGGGACGCAGGCTGAGCACAGCCCATCCCGGGAGAGGCGCGTGCAGACGGAGCCGCAGGCTGTGCAGACCGCGCCACGTGGCATGCCTGCCTTGCCTAACTAAGAAACGATGAAAAAACCGCGCGACGCAAAGGGAGAGCGGCAAAAAAACAACCAAACAATGAGGTCGGGGAGCCACGGCCAAGAGAAAAAGTTCCGTTTGCTAATTTAAACTTTTTTTTTTTTTTTTTTAACACGGAAACCACTCACCAGCGCTGTCCCCCGCTGGGTCCTGAAAGGCGGGCCGTCTGGGGTGAATGATCCGGGCTCCCCGGTATCACCCCGGCTGGGCTATGTCTGGTGGGATCCTCGACCCCGAGCTCCAGCAGTGTGCTCAACGAGGAGGGATGGCCCTCTCAGGGCCTAGCAACCTCCTGGGAGCTCCAACAGGCAGCTGCAAAGATGAAGAGAAAACAAAACCTCTTTCTTTGTTTTTTTTTTTTAAACTTAATTAACAAAGATCAAACAGAGACAGCCTAAAAAACCTGTCTATCTGCCTCCTAAGAGCTTTAAACCTACAAAATCCTTAACCAGGCTGTGAGCTATGCACCCGAACCACCTGCTGGAAACAGAGGAATACTGACAGGCTGTGGGCAGCACCCTGGTATATATAGTGGAGCCTGACAAGTTTTGCTCTGTTTCCACCTGCTGGTGCGGGGACATAACCCAGGAGTCCGGACTGATCCGGTACGTACAGGGAAGACTGAATAACCCCCAACTTGCTGCTGGACTTCTGTCTGCAGGTTAATTTTATTAAGTTGATAAAGTTTTAAAAGCTGATTATGGAGTAGGTATGTATCTCAGTTTAAGGAGTTTTAAATTATTTGATAACAAGGTGACATGTTTGTAAATGACTAGCAACAAGACTAAAATTAGTCAATGTATTCAAAATTGTTAATTGATTCCTATTTTGAAGATTTTACTTCTAATTGGAGGGTGGAGCTATCTACGTAACAGAAAAAGTACCTAGGGTGGGTGGGAGATAATTAGGTGGGAATCGAACTAATGATTAGCTGCCCAGTTGTTTTATGCAAGACAACTAGTATAAGATGTTAACTTTAATACCATGTTACTTAAAGTTTTTTAGATGTTTCTTGTTCTATGTAATGCTCTCAGGCAAGTTTTATTGTTTCACTGTAAACCGGTTTGATTTGTATCCAATGCAAGAAGATCGGTATATAAAAATAAATAAATAAATAAATAAATAAGTATAAGTGACCTTTGGCAATTCACAATTATAATATTTACAAACAAATACTAACTTATACAAGCTCACAAAATACGTTTAAAGCCTATTATCTCGAAACTCACACAATTCTTAATGACTTCTTTGCAAAAGAGAATTACACCATGATTTTTATTTTTACTTACAGTCATTGTCAGAATGTAATCGAGTGGAAGAATTCCTGTCAGATCTAGTATAAACCATGTTGTTATGTAGTTCATTTTAATCAGCTGTGAATCCATTACATTCTGGAAATAAACATATTTAAACACATTTTTTAAGTATAGAACAAAAAATTTTGGTCAATTCTACCATCTTTACTTAACATTCCTAATGCTCTATAAGCCCTTATCTTAACCAATAAACTTAGGTTTATTGTTTACATGATTTATTTATTTATTTAGTGTTTTCCTATACCGGCATTCGCGATAGGTATCACATCATGCTGGTTTACATTTAACAAGGGGGGGTGTAAAATGAAGATACAATAAAACTTTAACAGGTGCGAAGAGAAACGTTGCAGTTACAATAAAACAGGGATGTACACAACTGGGAGTAGAAATAAAAAGGCAATAGGAATTTAGCAGAAAGAGCAATTATTTAAAATGTTATGGTATTTACAATGTTATTGTTTACAATGTTATGGTAATGTCTGAGAGTAAATTGAGGGTGGAAATTAGCAGGATACACTATCTCTACACTGCACTACACAAACATCCAAAATAAATAAAATATACTGCCTTGCAAAAGTCCTCATACCCTTGTACATTTTTCACATTCTGCTCTCTAAAAGAAATATAAATCAAAATGCATTAGTTTTGTTCACCGATATATAAAATATACATGACACTTTCAATATGAAAGAACAATTACAGAAATATTCCAGAAGTAATTAAGAACAAATAAACAGTCTTGATTGCATAAGTTATCACACCCCTTGACTCAGTACTTGGTGATAGCCTCTTCTGCAGCAATAACATCCATGAGTCATTTAGAATAAAGATCCACCAACTTTGTACAGTGGGATGGGGTTTATTCCCTATTCTTGGCAGAAGAGCTCAAGCTCTTTCAAGATGGCAGAGGATCATCTGAGGACTACAGTCTACAAGTTTTACATTCAGTGGATCTTAGGACAGCACTGCGAGCCGCCTCACTCACCCTGGGACCACTGGCAAATCTTCGCGGCAAGAACGCCACCAGCATCCAGGCCCCACTAGGTATGGCTTGAGACATCACTTCGTTGCCTATCCAGCCTTCCCTAGGCATGCACACACCTAATGCTCAGACATTTAAAGGGCCCGAGGTGGGACCCCAGCCTTGGCGCCCTTTGATGATGACAAGGGCCCTCCAGTATACAAGGCTCCCTCGGAGCAGCAACAGGCACCTCAGCATCAGGTCTCCTGCCTAACAGTGTGTGCTGCCAGCATTCCTGGCTCCTTGTCTTCTAGTCCTGCCTTTTCCAGCCTTGTCTTCCAGTCCAGCTTTGCCTTCTACCCTGCCTCATCCAGTCTTGTCTTCTAGTCCTGCCTCGTCCAGCCTTGTCTTCCAATCCTGTCTCATCCAGCCTTGTCTTCCAATCCTGTCTCATCTAGCCTTGTTTTAAGAACATAAGAAATTGCCATACTGGGTCAGACCAAGGGTCCATCAAGCCCAGCATCCTGTTTCCAACAGAGGCCAATCCAGGCCATAAGAACCTGGCAATTACCCAAAAACTAAGTCTATTCCATGTAACCATTGCTAATGGCAGTGGCTATTCTCTAAGTGAACTTAATAGCAGGTAATGGACTTCTCCTCCAAGAACTTATCAAATCCTTTTCTAAACACAGCTATACTAACTGCACTAACCACATCCCCTAGCAACAAATTCCAGAGCTTTATTGTGCGTTGAGTGAAAAAGAATGTTCTCCGATTAGTCTTAAATGTGCTACTTGCTAATTTCATGGAATGCCCCCTAGTTCTTCTATTATTCGAAAGTGTAAATAACCGATTCACATCTACTCGTTCAAGACCTCTCATGATCTTAAAGACCTCTATCATATCCCCCTCAGCCGTCTCTTCTCCAAGCTGAACAGCCCTAACCGCTTCAGCCTTTCCTCATAGGGGAGCTGTTCCATAACAACATAAGAACATGCCATACTGGGTCAGACCAAGGGTCCATTCAAGTCCAGCATCCTGTTTCCAACAGTGGCCAATCCAGGCCATAAGAACCTGGCAAGTACTCAAAAACTAAGTCTATTCCATGTTTCCATTGCTAGTAATAGTGGTGGTTATTATCTAAGTCAACTTAACTGATAGCAGGTAATGGACTTCTCCTCCAAGAACTTATCCAATCCTTTTTTAAACACAGCTATACTAACTGCACTAACATCTTCTGGCAACAAATTCCAGAGTTTAATTGTGCGTTGACTGAAAAAGAACTTTCACCGATTAGTTTTAAATGTGCCACATGCTAACTTCATGGAGTGCCCCCTGGTCTTTCTATTATCCGAAAGAGTAAAAAACCGATTCACATCTACCCGTTCTAAACCTCTCATGATTTTAAATACCTCTATAACATCCCCCCTCAGCCGTCTCTTCTCCAAGCTGAAAAGTCCTAACCTCTTTAGTCTTTCCTCATAGGGGAACTGTTCCATTCCCTTTATCATTTCGGTTGCCCTTCTCTGTACCTTCTCCATCGCAATTATATCTTTCTTGAGATGTGGCGACCAGAATTGTACACAGTATTCAAGGTGTGGTTTCACCATAGAGCCATACAGAGGCATTATGACATTTTCTGTTTTATTCACCATTCCCTTTCTAATAATTCCCAACATTCTGTTTGCTTTTTTGACTGCCGCAGCACACTGAACCGAAGATTTCAATGTGTTATCCACTATGACGCCTTGATCTCTTTCTTGGGTAGTAGCACCTAATATGGAATCCCCTTTATCATTTTGGTTGCCCTTCTTTGTACCTTCTCCATCGCAACTATATCCAGCTTGTCTTCCTCTTCACCTCGTCCTGTCCAGTGTCTTCAGTGTGTCTTCATTCACCCATGACTTGCCTTTTCGGATCTTGATTTCTTGCTTGGACCTGACCACAATTACCTGCCGCTTGGATTTGACCCCTTGCCTGCACTTGTCTACTTTTGCTAGCTGCCTGTCCCAACCTTGGCCCATCTCTGACTCAGCTAACCTGCTGCCTGCCTGACCCTGGTGTGTCTCTGGACTCTAGTTATCACCATCGTCCTGTCAGATTAGGCCTAGGGGATTCGCCCTCTAGGCTGCGTCAACTATACCGCAGCACTAAGGGCTCAGACACCCGCTACCCTTTACAGATTGCTGAGGCCAAGAGCTTGGCAGAGTCACCTCCTGCATCCACCATCACCAGCCTAGCATACCAGGTTCAACAGTAGCAGGATCAGCTGAAAACTATGGCTGGATATCTTTAAGGCATTGCAGCTTAGCCTGTTCCAGCCCCTGCCCCAGCACCCTTCTCGCAGCCTGCTACTCCCACACTCCACTTGCCTTCACTTCTGAGGTATGATGGGGATCCCAGACGCTGTAGAGGCTTTCTCAACCAATATCGGATGCAATTTGAGTTGAGGGCACCCTTGTTTCCGACAGACTGAGTCAAAGTAACATTTTTTTCTTTGTTGGGCCGCACCACCTGGCTTGGCCCCCCACCCCCCCCCCCCCCTCCTCCTTTGGGAAAGTGATGGATGATTCACTCTTGGGGATTTGATGCGCTTCCTGAATGAGTTTGGGCAAATATTTGATGAGCCCGGTCGCACGAATTCCAAGGCTTCTGAATTCCTACACATCAGACAAGGATCCCAGTCTGTGGGGGAATATGCGGGGCATTTCCGCACTTTGGCCTCTGAACTCCATTGGGGCAATGAAAGCCTGATTGCAATTTTCCAACAAGGACTCTCAGAGTGCATTAAAGACAAGCTGGCTGCCCGAAACCTGCCAGATTCTCTGGAGGAGCTGATTAGTCTAGCCAAGTGACTAGACCAGGAACGGGCCAAAGAGAGAGGCTCAGCTCGTTGCCTAGTCCATCTTGCTCCAAATTTCCAGCATCCTATAACCAACCACTCACCTCCGGAGTCAGGATCACCGCTAGTAGAAGCCATGCAGGTAAATTGTTCAAGCTCTCAGCTGACGAGAAGCAGAGGCACAGTAAATTTTACCTCTGCTTATATTGCGCTGTACTTGGCCTTTTTACAAGTCACTGCCCGATCAAGCCGGAACATAAGAACATGCCATACTGATCAGACCAAGGGCCAATCCAGGCCAATCCAGACCATAAGAACCTGGCAAGTACCCAAAACTAAGTATATTCCATGCTACTGTTGCTAGTAATAGCAGTGGCTATTTTCTAAGTTAACTTAATTAATAGCAGGTAATGGACTTCTCCTCCAAGAATTTATCCAATCCTTTTTTAAACACAGTTACACTAACTGCACTAACCACATTCTCTGGTTAGTGCCTGGCGGGAGAGGCCACCCTAGATCATCCCTACACCTCTACACAACTATTATTCCTGGTACGTCTGTCTCTTGGGTACATTCTTGTCAATGCTTTTGCCTTTCTGGATACCAACGCTGGAGACAGCTTTATCCATGAGGATCCATACCCATGGATCCCTTAAACACCCCACTCTTGATCGCCTCCATTTACAGAGAACCTCTGCCTGGACAGATTACAAGAGTCACAGTATCACTAACCACGCAAACTTGGATCTTGCATGGATAACAAATCAGCCTCTACGTGTTGCCCAAAGCAATCAATGCAATTATTCCGTGCCTACCATAGTCATGTTACATCAGCCCCACATCGACTGGGCCACATTGCAAATCACCAGATGGGGTCCTAATTATCAAGAGTAATGCCTCACCAAAGTCTCCCCTGCAGTACCTGCGGCCCAGATAGTCACTTCAGAACTCTCAGGTCTGTCACCACAGTATACCAACTTCGATGATGTTTTCAGTAAACAGCAGGCAAAGGTTAAGAACATAAGAACATAAGAAAATGCCATACTGGGTCAGACCAAGAGTCCATCAAGCCCAGCATCCTGTTTCAAACAGTGGCCAATCCAGGCCATAAGAACCTGGCAAGTACCCAAAAGCTAAGTCTATTCCATGTTACCAATGCTAATGGAAGTGGCTATTCTCTAGGTGAACTTAATAGCAGGTAATGGACTTCTCCTCCAAGAACTTATCCAATCCTTTTTTAAACACAGCTATACTAACTGCACTAACCACATCCACTGGCAACAAATTCCAGAGTTTAATTGTGCATTGAGTAAAAAATAACTTTCTCAGATTAGTTTTAAATGTGCCCCATGCTAACTTCATGGAGTGCCCCCTAGTCTTTCTATTATCCGAAAGAGTAAATAACCGATTCACATCTACCCGTTCTAGACCTCTCATAATTTTAAACATCTCTATCATATCCCCCCTCAACCGTCTCTTCTCCAAGCTGAAAAGTCCTAACCTCTTTAGTCTTTCCTCATAAGGGAGCTGTTCCATTCCCCTTATCATTTTGGTAGCCCTTCTCTGTACTTTCTCCATCGCAATTATATCTTTTTTGACCAGTCTTTTTTAACCAATCTCACAAGATCTTCCTGCAATTTATCACAATCTGCTTGTGATTTAACTACTCTGAACAATTTTGTGTCATCTGCAAATTTGATTATCTCTGGAAAATTGGGCATCCAAATGGCAGATGAAATTTAATGTGGATAAGTGCAAGGTGATGCATATAGGGAAAAATAACCCATGCTATAATTACACAATGTTGGGTTCCATATTAGGTGCTACAACCCAAGAAAGAGATCTAGGTGTCATAGTGGATAACACATTGAAATCGTCGGTTCAGTGTGCTGCGGCAGTCAAAAAAGCAAACAGAATGTTGGGAATTATTAGAAAGGGAATGGTGAATAAAACGGAAAATGTCATAATGCCTCTGTATCGCTCCATGGTGAGACCGCACCTTGAATACTGTGTACAATTCTGGTCACCGCATCTCAAAAAAGATATAATTGCGATGGAGAAGGTACAGAGAAGGGCTACCAAAATGATAAGGGGAATGGAACAACTCCTCTATGAGGAAAGACTAAAGAGGTTAGGACTTTTCAGCTTGGAGAAGAGACGGTTGAGGGGGGATATGATAGAGATGTTTAAAATTATGAGAGGTCTAGAACGGGTAGATGTGAATCGGTTTTTTACTCTTTCGGATAATAGAAAGACCAGGGGGCACTCCATGAAGTTAGCATGTGGCACATTTAAAACTAATCGGAGAAAGTTCTTTTTCACTCAACGCACAATTAAACTCTGGAATTTGTTGCCAGAAGATGTTAGTGCAGTTAGTATAGCTGTGTTTAAAAAAGGATTGGATAAGTTCTTGGAGGAGAAGTCCATTACCTGCTATTAAGTTCACCTAGAGAATAGCCACTTCCATTAGCACTGGTAACATGGAATAGACTTAGTTTTGGGGTACTTGCCAGGTTCTTGTGGCCTGGATTGGCCACTGTTGGAAGCAGGATGCTGGGCTTGATGGACCCTTGGTCAGACCTAGTATGGCATTTTCTTATGTTCTTATATACACTTATATACATGGCACCACTTCCAGGGTCGCCACCATCAGTCCGAGCACTTGTAGATAAGGACCACACTGCGGGCATATTGCATTTATCAATAGATGCACCAGCACCATCAACTTCTGAATATGACTTCCAGCAGGAAAACCCTGCTCTGTTTTATGTCAAACCGAACACCAAGATACTCTAGCAACTGAGATGGCTGAAGACTGCTCTTTGCCAGGTTCACCACCCAACTGAGTTCCTGCAACAAGGAGACCACCTTGCGTGTCTCCAGGCAGTTCTTTTCCAGAGACTTAGCCCGAATCAGCCAGTTGTCCAAATACGGCTGTAAACTTTACTTGGTGTTTACAGATCTTCTTTGTTTGGTCGCTACTTGCAACATTGGATCGGTTTCCGGTTTGTTTCTTTGGACCTTCCCAAATACGGGTGTACCAGGATCCCATCCTTTCTCAACTCTGCCATCACTACCACCACCACAACCTTGGAAAAGGTTCTGGGTGCAGTAGACAGACCAAAAGGTAGCACCCAAAACTGATAATGGCGTCCCAAAACCATGAATCGTAGAAAACGTTGGTGCTCTAGTCAGATGGGAATATGCAGGTACACCTCGGACAGATCCAAAGAGGTCAGAAAGTCCGACTGCATGGCCATTATCACTGAGTGCAATGTTGCCATGCAAAAATGAGTCACCCGCAAATGATGGTTGACCTCTCTAAGATCCAGAAAGGAAACCTCCTTCTTGGGCACAATAAAATAAATGGAATATCGACCCTTATTTTCTTCAGATGTTGGCACTGGAACCACAGCCCACAGACTGAGGAACCTAGACATCGTACACTCCACTGCCTTCTTCTTCTACTGGGAGTGGCAGGGAGATATCATGAACAGGTCCCGAGGACCTGGCCCGATGTTATATCGACCCAACTCTGATAAAAGAGAGAGGTGCCCCAGTATCTCCTGTTCCCGAGTGTGGGTCGGCAAACCTTCATTGGGAGGCTCAGAAGGTTCTGCTCCCCAAGCCCGCACCCCATTTGGGCTGTCTGGAACGAAAGGATTGAGACCTACTGAAAGTTCGAGTCCTCTGAAAAGTTGCTCCTCTGCAGGGTCAAAAATAATTGGATCTTCTAGCACAATCTCTCATGCTAAAAGAGTGCGGCATCTGCTACTTATCCACCAGCAACAGAGAAACCAGGAATTCGCCCCACTTATTGGCCAGTTTTTCCAACTCATTCCCAAACAAGAGCAAGCCTATAAAGGGCAATTGTATAAGATTAGGCTTGGAGGTTGCATCGGTTGACCAATTTCTCAGTCATAACTGACTCCTGGCCGCTATTACCGAAGCCACCCTTCTGGCTGAGGTGCAGACCGCTGGTTCCATAATTGCCCTGGAATTCACTCCAGATTCATCGACCTCCTAAGAGAGAAGAAAACAAGAACAAGCCACCAGGGACCAACAAGAAGCTATCCTTAAGGTCATCGCCACTGCTTCAATTGCTAGCTTAAGGATGGCCTCAATCCTATCATGCACATCCTTCAAGGTCGCTCCTCCCTCCATGAGGATAGTCCTCCACCTGGAGACAGCACAGGCAAGCGCATCCACTTTCGGAAAACGCAAACGCTCTCTTGCCACTGGATCCAGGGGGTACAGGCCTTCCAAAACGTGACCCTCTTTGAAATTAACCTCCAGGGTGTCCCACTCAAGATCAGTCAATTCTTGAATAGCCTCCATAACAGGGAAAAAACAAGTGGCTTTACGCAAAAAAAAAATGGGGGATTTTTTTTTTTGGTTCAGACATGGAATCAGGTCCAAGTACTCCCAGCATCTTTAGTGTCTGGGAACTCCGAGCCGGTAATTCATCTCTATAAAAGAACCGCAACATATATTTATTTGTTTGTTTATTTAAAAGCTTTTTTATACTGGCATTCGTGTGGACATCATACCGGTTTACAGTATAACAGAAATGCTAGAAAATACATGTAACAGGGAAATAATAAGAACGGGGGCGGGGGTATATAAAAGTCAGGATAGAGAGACAGTGCAACTGGGAAGAAATTTTTTAAACATGAGGAAATTATTAAATGAGAAACTATAAAACATATCTAGGTGGGGAATGTCATAATTGCTCGGTTTATATACAATGAAAGCATAATCACAAGAGAGTACATGGCAAAGGAATCAATTTCTGGTGCCTGATAAAAGGAATCAATTTCTGGGTACAGGAAGGTGTGGGAGAAACTTAATCGGGAAAGGCCTATTTAAACAACCATGTTTTTAGTTTCTTTCTAAACTTGAGGTGACAAGGTTTGAGACAGAGATTAGGGGGGAGGGAGTTCCACCGTGATGGGCCTGCAATTGTGAGGGCACGCTCCCTTGTGGAAGAGAGGTGTGCTGTTTTGAGAGAAGGCACATGAAGGGTTCCTTTGTTGATTGTTCTGGTGGGCCGATTCTGGTGTGCAGATGTGAAGGGTAGATCGAGCCAGTTGGAGCGGTGGGAGTAAATAGCTTTGTGGATGATAGTGAGGGTTTTATAGAGGATGCGGGAGGGGATAGGAAGCCAGTGTAGGTCTTTGAGAATGGGGGTAATATGGAGCATTTCGAGAGGTTTTATGGTGGAATAAGGGAGTCCTAAGAAGAGTGAGTTGCAGTAGTCTAGCTTGGATGAGAGAGTGGTTTGGATCACAGTATGGAAGTCATGGGAGTGAAGTAAGGGCTTGAGTTTTTTTAGCACGTTGAGTTTAAAGAAACCTTCTTTAAGGATGGAGCTGACATGTTTCTTCAGGTTTAGTTGTTGGTCAATGAGGACTCCAAGGTCTCTTACGGCAGGTTGCACAGAGATGGACTTGAAGGCTGGGTCAATATCGATGGCTGGTTTAGGAGCAGTGTCATGGGAAATAAATAGAAGTTCTTTTTGTTAGTGTTTAGGGCAAGGTGGAGGTTGGTGAGGAGAGAGTTGATTGATGTAAGGCAGGTTTCCCAATGCTTTAAAGCGTCGGAGATAGAGGTGTGAATAGGTATGATGATTTGAACATCATCAGCATATAGGAAGAATTTTAGTTTGAGATCTGAGAGGAGTTAGCAGAGAGGGGTGAGGTAAATGTTGAAAAGTGTGGAAGAGAGTGAAGAACCCTGTGGGACTCCTTGCAAGAGGGGGTAGGAGGCTGATGTGGCATTACCTATTTTAACAGAAAAATTTCTGTTAGAGAGATAAGATGTAAACCATAGTAGGGCTAGGCCTGAGATGCCAATGTCTTTTAGATGGGTGCGGAGGTGATTATGGCATATGGTGTCAAATGCCGCAGAGATATTGAGGATGGCGAGGAGGTAACTATGTCCTTGGTCCATGCCTCTGAGGAGGTGGTCGGAGAGGGTGAGTAGGAGTGATTCCGTATTAAAATGTTTACGGAAGCCAAATTATGAGGTGTGGAGGATCTTGTGTTCTTCCAGGAAGTCCATGAGTTGTGATTTGACAACTCTTTCCAGTATTTTGGCTATAAACGGGAGGTTTGAGATGGGGCGGAAAATGGCGGGGTCTTTCGGATCAAATGAAGGTTTCTTAAGGAGGGGTTTAACCACTGCATGCTTGAGTGTGTCGGGGACTATGCCTGAGGAGAGGGAGCAGTTAATGTCGGATATTGCCCTAGCAATGGAGTTAGGGACAGATAGGAGGGCTTTAGTGGGGATGGTATCAGTGGGGTGGGAGGTTGGTTTAAGTTTTTTGAGGATCGATTCGATTTCTTTGGAGGAAGTAAGGTCCAGGGAGCTTAAGGAAGCAGTGGAAGGGCTAAACCCTGGCATTGGGGAGTGCAGGGAAATTGGTGAATCTGGAGAGGTTCGCTATTTTGCTATTGAAGTATTGTGCCAGTTCTTCGCATTTAGCAGGGGCTTCAGATTCAAGTATAGTGTGTGGGGTAGATTTGGTGAGGCCTGAGACATAAGAAAAGAGTGCTTTGGGGTTGTATAGGTATTCGTGGATCTTTTGGGCGTAGAAATCCTGTTTGTGTTTGAGTATAGAGGTTCTATAGCTGTGAAGGGCGGATTTGTAGCTGGAGGTTTGCTGCAGGGATGGGTCCTGGCACCATATTCTCTCTTTCTGTCTGAGTTTATTTTTCATTGTTTTTAATTCAGGGGTATACCATGGGTTTGTGTGTTTAGACTAAGTTTAGGACATGTTTGGAGATTGGGCAGAGTTTGTTGGCGATTTCCAACGTGAGGTTGTTTCATGAGGATAAGGCCGTGTCAGGGTTGGTACAGTCTAGACTGGGCAAGGAGGTTGCTAGTGCCAAGATAAGTTCGTCATTGGTGCAGGTTTTTCTGGAGATTATGGTGGAGCTATGGGCGGTATTGCTAGTGGTTGAGGAATTGAAAGAGAAGAGGGTTTCAATAAGAAAGTGGTCAGACCACGGGACTGGGGAGCAAGAGGGGGTGGTTATGGTGTGAAGGCCAGCGTTAATGAATAACAGGTCTAATGTATGCCCGGCTTTGTGGGTGGGGGATGCAATGATTTGTTGAAATCCTATTGCCTGGAGGGAGTTGAGGAGGGTGTCACAAGAGGAGGATAGAGGAAGGGAGTCGACATGGAGATTAAAATCACCAAGGATGATGGTGGGGATATCAAAATTGATGTTATCAGCAATGAGCTTGATGAAGGGTGAAGGGTTGGATTCCAGAAAGGCTGGAGGGAAGTAGACTAGACAGACTTGTAGTTCCGAAGATTTGAAAAGACCGATTTCAAGTTTAGATGGGGAAACTACATTGACAGGTTTGAGCTTTAGGAATTTCCTGGCAGCTAGGAGGAGTCCACCACCTCTTTTTTTGGGTCTGGGAATGGAGAAAAGCTCATAGGAGGAGGTGGGGAGTTGGTTAAGGAGTACGATATCAGAGTCTTTAAGCCAGGTTTCAGTGACTGCACAAATGTCTGGCTTACAGTCAATCAGAAGGTCATTGAGGATAGGTGCTTTTTTTGATAGAGATTGTGCATTAAATAATATTATTGAAAGGGTAGTGAGGCCTAAGAGTTGTGTCAGCAGGGAAATGAGAATAGGGATTAGGGATTTGCCCAGGGGAGGAGGATTGTGGATGCGGGGAAAGGCAGTCTAGAGGAGAGGTGGCGGATGTGAGAGATGGGGTAGGTTGCCATTGCAGAAGATTGAAGTCTTGGGGAGAGGTTGTAGAGTGATTATGGACTATGGGCTAGGTGAAGCGACTATAGAAGAGAGAGGAGGAGGGGTGGAGAATGCAAGTGGGGAGAGTTCCTTTAGCAAAGGCAATGAAATGGTATAGTATGGAGAGAATGTCACTGAATAAGGGTGTCTTTATTTGAGGTGGGAGTGGAATAGGGCAGAGGAGGAGGAGAGGTGGCAGAAACAGGGAAGCACAAAGGGGTGCACTAAGGGGCATGCCCCTTAGGTCGCGCTCCTTGAGGCGTGCAACTCTTAAGGCCGCAGCCTTACTTGAGGGCAGCTTCGGTCGCTGCGGTGATGTCACTGATGGGGCGGGCCTTGAGTGGGGGAGGCACGTCGTGGCCTGGTAGGAATCTGGGTGCAGCCACAGGCAGCGTCAGGTCAGCGTAGGTCCTCCCGGGCAGCAGAGGCCAGCGTGGGGCTGGCGGCGAAATCCAGGAGCAGTGAGAGCGCAGCAGTAGACCGGTGGTGCATTCCGGGGCTGTTTGGGCATAGCAGGGGGCCGGCGGGGCGCTCTGGAGGTGGCTGGGTGGCTGCGGTGGGCCGATCGCGTGTTCCTGACCCCGGTGGAGCGCGAAGCTCGGACAGTGCATCTCGGCCGAAGCGGGAGCGTCAAAAGGGGGGGGGGGGGGCTCTTCCGGTCGCTGCCTTACTTGAGGGCAGCTTTGGTCGCTGCGGTGACGTCACCGATGGGGCGGGCCTTCAGTGGGTGAGGCGAGGCATGGCCTGGTAGGGATCCGGGTGCAGCCACAGGCAGCGTCGGGTCAGCGTAGGTCCTCCCAGGCAGCAGAGGCCAGCGTCGAGCTGGTGGCGAAATCCAGGAGCGGTGAGAGCGCAGCGGTAGGCCGGTGGTGAGTTCCGGGGCTGTTTGGCATAGCAGGGGGCCGGCTGGGCGCTCCGGAGACGGCTGGGTGGCTGCGGTGGGCCGATCGCATGTTCCTGACCCCTGTGGAGCGTGGAGCTCGGACGGTGCGTCTCGGCCGAAGCGGGAGTGTCGAAAGGGGGTTCCAGTCCCAGAGGAATTTCCCCATTCTCCAAGAGTCAGGATCGGCCTTCTCATCGGTGCCATCTGGTTCTCTGTCGGGAAAACCTGCTATCAATCTAAGAGTACTTCTGCGTTTAACAGTAGTACAGGACGAGTGAGGAGGTCATCAACCTGAGACTCTGACCTGCAGAATTGGTCAGGGCTGAGGACTGCGCCTGAAAGATTGTAATCCTTGAAAAAGTTCTACCCAGGAAAAGGCAGAAAGATCCATGCAAGAACCAGAAGGCAACTGTGCTGTGTCCACTAAGCTACATTCCTTCACTGACGAACCAGTTAAGGGAGTTCCAAGGTCAGGTGCCCCTTCTGACATCTTTCTCCAGGCCCTCATCAGGCTGGGAAGAACCAGGCTTAGTAAAATCAGAAGAAAGTAATTCTCCCTGAGTCTCTAAACAGCGCTGGCACAAGTTAGAGGGCATGCCGGGCTGAGATGTTTAAATATGACAGGCAGCACAGAGGGAAAGGCTCTTAGGTTTCTTAGCTATAGGCGCCATCAGTCTTTCAGTACACTTAACAGGCAACAGAAAGGTATGCATCCAGCTGAATTCAAGCTATAAAATATGTGTCCAAAACCTAGGAGTCCAAAATGTATGTGTCCCAAGGCTAAGCGTCCAAGGCTAGGGGTCCAAATTTTAGAGGTCCCAAATTTTGGCTTCCAACCAATGCCACTCAAACTGTGCGTAAAAGTAAGCGCAAGCCTAACAGACACCGCTATAACTTAGGCAGCCAAGAAGGCATCCGACTAAGCATCCAACTGGATGCACAGCCAGATGAACTTGCACGAACCAACGGTCCTGAAGAGGGCAGCCTAATATGCAGGAAAAGGTGCATGAAAACGCCGCCACGGCCTAATTCCCAGCACACAGAGAAAGAGCGGGGCCAAGCCCAAAAAGGGCTGCTCCACCCACCAGGCTGCCCACGTCCTTTAACCTTCCTCAGGGGAGAGAACGAACATTGGAACAGCGCACCAAGCATGGAGACCGGAGGAAGGAGGAAACCCTACAAACCCCTTCTCTATTTTTTTTTTTTTTTAAAGCTTTACCTAAGCTCAGCCCTTCCTGGCTGAGTACAGAAACAGTGTCCAGCTGCAGGGGGAGAGGGCCTATACTGTCATTGCTAGCCTCCTGCATCTGCTGCATTTCAGCTGTTTTAACAGCTAAGTCCTCACTGGCTGAGAAAACCAGCTATTGGACCAAGGCAGTCTTCTGAGGGACCACAGAAATCACCTCAGGAATTCTCAGCTGGGGGAGGTACCATCTGGTATCACCACAGGAGAGAGGCACAAATTAAATTTCCTTTCTTTATTTCTCCTTCTAAAACTTTAAGCAATCCCCAGTAGGGAGATGCATTGGCACCATCTGCTGGAGACAGAGAATACAGGCTGATATCACTGCAGGAGAATATATACTGTGATGTCAGCTTTGCTCTGTCTATCTACTGGTAGAGGTGCATAACCCACTGGTTCTGGATTCATCTGACTAAACACTAAGAAAGATAGCTCTTCTGTTTATTGTTATGGCTCCTTTCCTCCAGGAAGCCTGTAGGAAACAGGATAAGAGGAACTGGAGAAAAGAGCAAAGCAATTATTTTCTCCTCTGCTGTATCCCCTCCCACCTCACCCCTCTCCAATGCTATCCCTTTGACAGCAGGCAGCACTAGGGACAAAAGGAGAGGCGAGGAGGGGGAGCTTGGGATTCTAAGACTGGGACTCAACTATGGACAGAGTCGAGGAAGAGCGAAGGAGCACAAGTCAGAGAAATGCTGAAAGAGAATGAGGTGAAAAGGGGGAAAATGTTTGGAAGGGGAAGTAATACGAGAGGAAATGAATGTTGCGGGAGGTAAGGGGGGTGAATGCTTAATGGGAAATGGCACGAAAGAAGGTGAATACCAGGTGGTGAGGAGGGAAGTTGAATGCTGGGGGAACACAAAGACGGCTTAATACTAGGAACATAAGGTAGGAAGGGAACATAAAGGATGGAGACTAAATTCCATCCTCCCCATCTTCCTCAATTTACAATGCAAGTCTGGTACCTCTTTCCTCCCCAAGGTCTGTGGTGACATGTGTCGTCCAGCAGGTGTGAGAGGACTAGGGCTAGGATGTGGGGGAACAGAGTGGGTGTGAGAGAGCAGGTTAAGAGTGTGCATAAGAGAACCATACGTGACATGGTGTGTGACATGGTGTGAGTTTGCTGGCTGGGGGAGCGGACATGTCAGCTGTTCCAGGGGTGTCTACGTACTCTTCTGAAATGACTAGGGAAGGAGAGAGAAGGTGGGTGGGGGCTATGGATGTGTGCGCACGCACTGAAAATCTCCCTCTTAAAAATTACTATTCCTTGGCAGCTATGCATCTTACACAATATATCATCAATAACATTGTTACTTTTAAATTAATTAAACTTTCAAGCATAGGTCTTACCTCTAATTTATCAATTGTATATCCAGTGAAGAAATTTAAAATCACATCCACTACAAAAATAAAATCACATATAATATTGAATATTGTCCAAGGAGCACCTATGAGCATGTCATCAGTAAAAAAACTGGCTCCAAATGGAACAAGAATAATATTTATAACAGTCAAAATTCCAGTCATTAGAAGCCAATAATTCCTGTAAAAGAAATATTTTGATTAATTCTAGAAAATGTTATCATGCAATTTATAAAATTTAAAATGAACTGCACTATTGAATTCTAATAATTAAACCAGGATTCCACACTCTATTTGTAAACTACAGAAAAGTCCACAGAATGCATGGAAAAAATGTTTATCTTACCTTTCAATCTCCTTTTTTTTTTTTTTTACTAATTCCACACAATCTGGACACTAGGGTACTTTCTCAAACCTAGGAGGCTATAAGACCAACAATGTGACAATGATGACAATCTGGCTGCATCTTTAAAGAAGTAGATTAAATTCTGATTTTACTCCATTGCATGCATGAACTTATTGTTCTGATTTCCCTAATAAAAGCAGAACTACAAATCCATGCATAGGTAAACCTAAACCAGAACTGGATCTGCCTATCCTGAGTCATCTGGTCACTCTAATGTGATGACATCTTGATATTTTTTGTAAATTCTCAAGATTTGAACATATTTCTCCTAATGCAGCATCACTGCTTCTCCTAGTCTGAAATATTTTTAACAGCCATCAAGATTCTAAATATAAACTTAGAGATCCTCATTAAAATCCACTCATAAAACTACAAACCAATAAATCAAGTTTGCTTACTATGAACAGTATTTTCCCTAGATAGCAGGATTAATTAGTTATGATCTGTGATGTTATCTGGCAGCACCAAATGAACTCGCCTCTCCAAGCTAGTAGATCTTTGAGTTCTACTGAGCATGTATGGGAGTTGCTTCAGAGTCTCCTCAATATATATCAAATCCATGCAGGCATGTAGTCAACTATCCAGGAAGGAGGGCGGGCACCTAATGGTTAATTCATCCTGCTATCTATGAAAACACTATTTATGGTAAGCAAACTTGGTTTTCAGTCGATAAGCAGGCTGAATTAGCCGTGATCTGTAGGGAGTCCTAAGCTTAGGGTTGCAGCAGAGCGTTTACTTAGTAAGTAACCCAGACTCTTCTGTGGAGAGTAGACTACTTCGAGAGAACATAATGCAGCACTGTCTTTCCCACTGCACTGTCAGAGAAAGCAAGATGATCAAGGCAGTAGTGAATTATGAATGTATGCACTGATGACCACATGGCAGCTTTACATATATCTTCCAGAGGTGCTTCTATCTACCGTGTTTCCCCGATAGTAAGACACCCCTGATAGTAAGACGTAGTGGGAATTTTAGGGGGGTCGGCTAATGTAACACATCCCCCGAAAGTAAGACGTACCTGTCATTTAAAAAAAAAAATTATTTTTAAATACCTGTCGGAGGGCCGCGTGGGTCCAGGCGGCTGGTGGCGGGAGCCGGGTGGTCGCGTGTTAAATCTAGGCCGCGGGCGGGTGGGCGCTTGTTCCAGGCGGTGGCGGCGGGGGGGGGGCAGGTGGACGCGCGTTAGTTCGAGACGGCCGGCGGGCGGCGGGTGGTCGCGTGTTAAATCTAGGCCGGGTCGCACAGGCGCGCATTCATTCACTGCCGGTGGGGGCTGCCTCGCATGTGACTGCCTTGAGCGCCGAAAGCAGCCGGCAGCGGCAGCCGAAAGCAGCCGGCAGCGGCGAAAGCAGCCGGCTCCTCCGCCTGGATGAATGAATTCATTCACTGTCGCAGCCCCCACCGGCAGCGCCGAATCGCAGGGGTCGCACAGGCGCTGTGGGCCTGTGCGCGCATTCATTCACTGCCGGTGGGGGCTGCCGAGGCAGCCCCCACCGGCAGTGAATGAATGCGCGCCTGTGCGACCCGGCCTAGATTTAACACGCGACCACCTGCCGCCCGCCGGCCGTCTCGAACTAACGCGCGTCCACCCGCCCCCCCACCCCCCCCCCGCCGCCGCCACCGCCTGGAACAAGCGCCCACCCGCCCGCGGCCTAGATTTAACACGCGACCACCCGGCTCCCGCCGCCAGCCGCCTGGACCCACGCGGCCCTCCGACAGGTATTTAAAAATAATTTTTTTTTGAACACTCAGGTTTTTTTTCCAATATAAGACATACCCTGAAAGTAAGACATAGTGGGACTTTTGGGGGTAAAAAGAAAGTAAGACGCTGTCTTATATTCGGGGAAACACGGTAGTAAGTAGGCAATGGAGGAGACCATAGCTCAAACCTGATGAGCCTTGACTGGATTTGCAAGATCTAGTCCTGCTGCAGAATAGCATAAGAACTTAAGAAATTGCCATACTGGGTCAGACCAAGGGTCCATCAACCCCAGCATCCTGTTTCCAACAGTGGCCAATCCAGGCTACAAGTACCCGGCAAGTACCCAAAAACTAAGTATATCCCATGCTACTGATGTTAGAAAATAGCCACTTCTATTACTAAGTCAATTTGATTAATAGCAGGTAATGGATTTCTCTCCTCCAAACTTATCAAAACCTTTTTTACACCCAGCTGCACTCCCAATAAACCTTTGAGCAAAGTAATAAAGACAAACTCCTTGCTCACACTTTTCATGTGCTCAGCACCTGACTTTTAGAATCCTCTGTTTCCTATAGGTAAGGTCATTCATTATCAATTTAAACCAGTCTTCACCAATAAATTCCCAAATTTTGGCAAAGCTAAAAATTAGCTTAAGCTGATTTTCACTCTATTTTCACCCGCATTTCAAAGCACATAGCTGCTGGTCTGCAGTGCTTTCCAGCATCTCTTCTGGGCTCTGATACTACATGCAGCAAAAAAGTGCAGGAGCAGCAGGCATGAACATATGACTACACTACAGGAAGGATACCAGATCCAAAGCTAGAGGCACTACTGAAGCTGCACAGGTCTAGGAGGGCTTTAAAAATAAGTAGCAGCAGTCACACTGGAGGAGAATAGGGATGTGAATCGTTTTTGAACGATTAAAATTATCGTCAGATAATTTTAAAATCGTCCAAAATCGTTAGAGTGCACGATACAATACAACTGCCCCCGATTTATCGTCAGGGGCATTTGTATTGTATCGTTAAATAGGGCGCGGGAAAACCGGCACACCAAAAAAACCCTAAAACCCACCCCGAACCTTTAAAACAAGTCCCCCACCCTCCCGAACCCCCCCAAAATGTTTTAAATTACCTGGGGTCCAGTGGGGGGGTCCCGACGCGATCTCCAGCTCTCTGGCCACGGCTGTGTTGAGAAATGGCGCCGGTGGCCCTTTGCCCTTATCATGTGACAGGGCAAAGGTAGCGCCAGCGCTATTTTGGTTCCTGGCTCCCGACGTCACGCGTGCAGGAGATCGCCCCCGGACCCCCGCTGGACCCCCAGGGACTTTGGCCAGCTTGGGGGGCCTCCTGACCCCCACAAGACTTGCCAAAAGTCCAGCGGGGGTCCGGGAGCGACCTCCTGCACGCGGGCCGTATTGCCAATCTTCAAAATGGTCGCCCGTATGACATAGTGAGGGCAAAGGTAGCGCCGGCGGAGAGTGCGCCTGGAGCCGTCTTGGCCCTTTAAAGGGCTCTGAATCGCCGGTCGTGATGTCAGGGGTTCGGTGGGCGGGCTTACCCAGCTTAGCGGCTCCCTTCTTCGATTTTAAAAAGGGAGTTGTCTGTTCCTTTTTCTTTTTTTTTCTTTTTTCTCGGCGCTGCTTATTTAGAGAGAGATGGGCCTCCCCAGTGACCACGCGGGTGGTCAATCCAGAGTCCAACTCCCTTGGCCCCGATGGGCCATCGCCGACAGCACAGGACAGGAACGCCGGGGGAAATCAGTCTTGTGGTTTCCAGTTCAGTTTTTGTTGGCACATTTCTATTTATACTTTATGGCCTTTCTATTTTGTTCTGGTGAGGATCTGTCTTGTGTAACTAATTCTTGCTGTGAAAATGATGGTACTTATCACTGCTTTTATGGTATTATGGTCATCCCTTCTTCGTTTCTATTTTAAGAAAAGTTTGCTCTTTATTCATTTCACCTGCATGCAGAAAACTGTTTTTAATTTTATTGCTGAAAATATTTGCTCCTACACATTTTATTTTTACTGCTTTTAGTAGATATTAGGCGATTATTTTAAGCAAGGTATAGACTTAGCCAATGTTCCCTTTAAGGCTGGATTGCTGTGAGCATGAAATTGATAGGCTTTTTATTTCAAAGAAACTAGTGCTCACAGGGTAATGTAACCAAAAATGTTTTGCTCATGTGCAGAATTTCTGCGCACAGCAAACCAATCCTTAAAGGAAACACTGGGCGTTGGGGAGGAGGAGACTGGGTCTGGATCTTAAGAGGGATTGTATTTAGAATGAAAAAGAATTCTTTTTGAGTTGGCCCTTGGGGAGGGAAGGTAGTGCTGTTCAATTTAGTTAAAAGTACATTTCCTGGCATTTTCACAGTCACATGACCAATGACCAACAGGTATGAATATATGTGACATTGTAAAATTTTGTTTGGTGCGCCACGAGGATCAAGCAAACTTGAAAGTGTGCCCTGCTATAACAAAGGTTGAGAAGTCCTGTCCTATGCCATAGGTCTTTCATGAATTTGGATGCTAAAGGATATAGGGATATCAGTTTTCTGTCCACTTGGACATGGTAGCCACAAGAGCACTGAGATGTACCATGATCAATGTGGTATAGAGACCCGAGAATGAAAGGAAGAATAAATACTGAAGCAACTCTGCAGGTTCACAGGCCAAGTGATTCAAGGAGCTTCCCTGACACGAAGATGAAAATTGTTTCCATTTGAATTTGTAAGCCCTCCTTGTGAAAGGCTTCATTGCAGAGATAAGCAAGTTTTCTTACTGTAAACAGTGTTTCCGTAGATAGCAGGATGAATTAGCCATGCTGTCATGGGAACTGATCTTCAGGGCCCAGGAGGCGGAGCTTCAATAGTAGAATACAGAGTTTTGCTCTGTGCGGCTGCGCATGCCTTCCCACGCAGCAGAAGATATTCTCCTCAGTCTGTGATTAAGTAGGAATTTGTTGACTATCCAGGGAGGTGGGCGGGTCAGCATGGCTAATTCATCCTATCTACGGAAACATCGTTTACAGTAAGCAAACTTGCTTTTTCCCGTTGATGGCAGGGCTGAATTAGCCATGCTGTCATGGGAGTCGCAAGCTCCCTATCACACACCATCATAGTCACAGTTTCGATTGATATTCACTCACTCTTTGTGATCTAGTTAACTTTTTTTTTTTTTGTATTTAAATGTTTATTAGACAATGCAAAAACATTATACAAGCCATAAAAAGTGTCATACAGCTACGTCTCCTTGGAAACAATCACATTGTCCAGAATGTTTCCATTATTATTCCCAACCCTATCCCCCCTCCTCCCCATCCCACAATGTACAACAGCAAACATACAAGTGGTACAGTTGTACAAAAACAATAAACAAGTCATAAAACAGCAAGAAGAACTGAAAACACTATACACCTCCCCGTCTAAGGCTGGGAATAAATCATTGCAGACGGGCCTCCAACCTTCCATTTCCATGGAGAAGCCCGAGAGGGGTGAGCCCTTCCCTAGTTGTCCAAAGTTATTTACCCCCTTCAGATACCCTTGACTCCAATGTTCAAATGGCACCCATATCTTCCCATATTGGACCAATGAATCTCTACGACAAGCCGTAATACGCTCCATAGCTTTAATGTTCATTAATTTGGCCACCACCAGGCGGCTTGTGGGGGCTTCCTTTTTCTTCCACCACCTAGCCACCACCATCCGAGCTGCTATTGCCAGATATCGTACCAGTCTCAATTTGTAAGTGCAAACATTAGCATCCCCTAGCCCTAGCAACCTCAATTCTGGGGATAAAGATATCTCCTCCTTCAGCACATCTCTAGCTAGTCCCTGCATTTGTACCCAAAATGAGAGAATAGCCAGGCAGGACCACCATATATGGAAGAATGTCCCGACCTCCTGAGCGCACCTCCAGCAGGTATTGGATAGCCGAGGGTACCACGTAGCCAGTCGATCCGGGCTCAAATACCACCGAAAGAATATTTTATATTCGTTCTCAATCATAGCAGCAGAGTGTCTCCCCAGACCTTGAAAACACACATCCCATCTGTCATTATCCCAGGGAAACTTTTTTTATTTTTGTGTGATATTGGTGGTGGATAGTGTAGTCTAGGATTAATCAACGAGAGTGTAGGACAGCTCTGCCTACTTTTGCATCATCTCCCGCTTGTTGATCTAAACAATAATGAGACGTAAATGTGTGTAAAGATGACCATGTTGCTGCTTTACAAACGTCAATAGGTTGTACATGACGGAGATGCGCCACAGAGGTTGCCATTGTTCGTACTTGGTGTGCGTTCGGAATAGAGGTCAAGATTATTTTCCATTTTTGGTAACAGAATTGGATACACTGAGCAATCCAACTGGAAATAGTCCTTTTTGCCGCTGGAAGGGCTGGTGTATTTGGATAAAATGAGACGAATATTTGTGATGATCTGGATGAAGAGTGTGTTCTAGACTTGTAATATTCCAATGCTCTTTTACAGTCTAAGGTATGTAGTAGTCTTTCACGGTCTTTCCGATGTGATTTAGGAAAAAATATCGGTAACTCTATGGCTTGTTTAAATGGAATTGAGATACCACTTTTGGCAAAAAAGATGGTTGAGTCCACAGGATCACCTTGTTATGGTGAAACTGTAAGTACGGGCTGTAATGCACCATTGCCTGAAGTTCGCTGACTCTGCATGCACACGTTACTGCGACCAGAAAAACAACTTTCCTCGTGAGATACTTTACGTGAGAGGATTCAATTGGTTCGAATGGAGGTAACATGAGTTGTTCCAGTACGATGTTTAGATCCCAGGATATTGGCGGTTTGGAAATTGGTGGTCGTAAGCGTATGAGACCCCTGAAAAATCTGGAAATTACCGGATGTAACGATATGGGTTGCCCTTTGTGCGGTCTGATATGCTGATATAGCACTGAGATGCACTCGAATGGATGATGTTGCCAGTCCCGCTGAATAAAGGGTATGGAAATAGTCCAGTAAAGTTTCCGGAGAACAATCTATGGGTTGGAACCCCTTAGCTAGACACCAGTTGGCATATCTTTTCCACTTGAAACTGTAATTACGTGTCGTGGACGGTTTTCTGGATTGTAAAAGTATTTCCTGGGCAGCTATTGATATGCCCTGCTCATTTAATAGGAACCGTTCAACCTCCATGCCGTTAAGTGAAGGGACGCTTGCATCAGATGCAGTAAAGTCCTGCTTCTTGCATTAGAAGGTCTACCTGATTTGTTGTGTGAATGGTTCTTCCATGGAAAGATTTAGAAGGTAAGCGTACCATGGTTGTCTGGGCCAAGCTGGTGCTATTAAAATCATCTGTGCTGCATCTTGTATGCACTTTTGTATGGTTTTCGTGATGAGTGGAATTGGGGGAAAAGCATACATGAGAGGTTCCATCCACGGAATCAGAAATGCGTCTGGTGCCACTCTGTGATTGCTGCTCCAGACAGAGCAGAAGCGAGGAACTTTTGCGTTGTGTTCTGTAGCGAACAGGTATATTGATGGTATTCCCCATTTTCTGAACATGGTTAATGCCACTTGTTGATTCAACTCCCATTCGTGAGGGTAGAATATTCGACTTAGTCTGTCCGCTCGAGTGTTCACCACTCCTGGTAGATAGGTTGCTTGTACCTGTATACAGTGCTGATGTGCATGCTCTAGAATCTGAATAGTTTCCCTGCACAGTATCCAGGAACCGGACCCTCCCTGTTTGTTTATATAAAACATTGCTACCCGATTGTCGGTATAGAGCATAATTCTTCGACTTTGAAGGTGAGGAAGGAACGTACAAATCGCATTCTTCATCGCTCGTAGTTCTAGTAAGTTGATTTGCAGGTGTTGTTCTTGGGTGGACCATAAACCCTGAATCTGCAAATGATCCAAATGTGCCCCCTACCCTTGTGAGGGGCATCGATGGTTAAGACTGCATTGTGTTGAGGTGGGTTGAACAAAGCTTCCTTTGTCAATGTTTGTCTTTTCAACCACCAGTCCAAGTCCTTTGTCATCTCCGCGGAGAGGGATATCTTGCTTGCGAGGGGTTGCGAATGCTGTTTCCACTGCCTCTTTAATCCCCATTGCAATCGGCGCATGTGCAATCTTGTATTGGAAACTGTATAGATGGCTGCTGCCATATGTCCCAAGACAGTGAGAACTTATCATTCTGTCGGATGTGGGGTTAAGCGGAGAGATCGTATCACACGATACATCTCTAACGTCCTGTCATGTGGTAGAAACGCCCTTGTCTTTATGGTATCCAATCGTGCTCCAATGAATTGAAGAATCTGCGTTGGTTCGAGAATGGATTTTTGATAATTGACTATTATTCCCAGGCGGTCCAAGCACTGGATCGTCTGATGTAGATGTTGCAGGAGTGTCTCGGGTTGTGATGGTACTAACAGCCAATCATCCAGATATGGGAAGATACGGATGCTCAGTTTCCTTAAATGTGCCACAACTAGTGCCATGCATTTCGTAAAAATTCTGGGGGCCACTGAGAGACCAAATGAGAAGACTCTTATTGATAATGTTTGCCCTGAAATTGAAAGGCTAGGTAGCGCCACGAAGAAGGGTTGATTGGTATGTGCGTATACGCATCCTTCAGATTTATGGAACACATCCAGTCTTTAGTGATACCATCTTGAATTTTTCTCTGTGTGTTTGCTGCGCTCCCGGAGATCTAAAATTGGTCAGTGACCTCCTGTTTTCTTTGGAATGAGGAAGTATGGTGAATAAAAACCCCTGTGGCAAGCATGCGGTGGAATTAAGTGAATTGCTCGTTGTTTCTGAAGGGATATTATTTCCTTCAGTAGTAGGGGCTGTTGTGGATGTTTTACCTTGCGAATAGATGAGGGAGTTGAGGGTTTGTAGCAAATTGTAGTTGGTATCCCTTCTCCATTACTTCCAGAACCCACTGGTCGGTTGTTATGTTCTTCCATTCTAATAAGCAGGTTGAAATCCTGCCCGGCGGATATAGACGTGGTAGTGGTGGCTGTATCTTTAAAAAGAGGACTGAGTCTTGGTTGAAGACGTGGTCTGTTGACTCTGTGGGCGTTGACCTCGTGGTCGACCTCTTCGTGGTTGTGATTGATTTTGCTGTTGACCATGTTATGATTGATTTTAAGGTTGAGATCGATATGATAGGTACTGTCGCATCGGCCTACGTTGATAGGATTGTTTGCGTAGAGAATGTTGATGGCTGAATCAGCGACTAGACCACTACTGCTTATTCTTTTAAATTGGCTACAGTCTCTTGAAATTTATCCCCAAAGAGATTATCCGCTTTGCAAGGTAGATTTGCAAGTTTCGAGTGTAGATCCTCGCGAATGGCACTTGAGCGAAGCCATGCAAGTCTTCTCGCCGCTATCACCGATGCTGTTACGAGATGAAGTTTCAAAAGACTCATAAATTGTACGAAGCAGGTGCCTAATACCTTCTTCCATATCATTATTGGGTGATTAGACTCGGTAAGAAGATGTTCCGAGCCTGGTACATTGTTCTTCATCTGTTGTACACACTCAAACTAATATTGAACAATATAAAACTGATGTTGTTGAATGCAAGCAGACAACATTGCTCCCTGAAAAGATTTTCTTGCAAATTCGTTGAGGAGCTTTTGATCCCTACCTGGTGGTACCGATGCGTGCAGCTTGGATCATCGCCGACTCCACCACCAGCGAGGAGTGCGGAAGTTGTTGTACAGAATAACAGGGAGAGTGCCTCATTCTGAATTTTAAATGTTTTCCTGGATACAGATGGAATTGAAAATGGCATTTCCCTCGCGTTTTCAAGGACTGAGTCTAAGACCTTATGTGAAGGTAATAATGTGGGTTCAGCTGGCACGTCAAATTTTTGAGTAAATCCAAGATGTCTGCCCTTTGAGCTGGTATTTTTGGATCTCAAGATGTAACATTGATCCAACTTTTTCCAGGAATTTTGGGTAGGACAGATCCTCCGGAGGAGAGTATGGTTCAGGGGGTTTTTCTGGAGGATCAGATGGGAATCCCGTGGATGATGAAGGTGATGTTTGAGGGGAATTAGGTTCCATAATGTACAGATGTTCCCACTCAATTGGTTGATGTACCGATTGTGGAGGAGTTAGCTCCTTCGGAGGTGTTGCTGTCACTTCCCCTTGGGAGGAGGACGAGGAAGGACATGGTATGTCACTTCCTGTTGGTGAAGTCGGCATGTCAAACGACGACTGCATGACCCCAAAAAAGTCAGATAGTGCTAACGAAAGTTGCATACATTTTTCCTTCGTTTCCGTCGGCATCTTTGGCTTGGAGCAGGTCTTTAACTCCCGAGAGGGGTGTGTGACCGACGTCTGGTAGGTTTAGTAGGTCAAAAATGTAACTAATGGGTTAACTCTTCTCTCCTTTTTTCCCATTGAGGTTCCTTTGAAAATTCGTCAGTCAGGACAGATAAGCCGGACGACTGGGAAGAATGAGATATGATCTATCCTCCTTCCTTGCCCGATGGTAGTAGTTCTCTGGAAGAGTGACTACTCCGCGAAGAAATCTTTCGTGCTCTTGATTGCTCATGCGTCTGGTTTATTGTTCCTTGCATCGATCCTGACGCTGCATGTGATCCGGATGGTCTGTGCGTCGTTGATGGTGCTCCCGATGTTTTTTGCGTCGATCCCGGCGCTGTGTGCGTCATGCTTGACCCCTTATGTGATCCCGATGCTCCCGCTGGGACATGCGTTGATCCCGGTACTTCATTCGAAGCTTTTGATGTATTTTGCAAAGCTCCCAACGCATGCGCCAATGTTGACGCTATTGGAGTCACTGCGTCGATCGGGGTGTTGATGGCGTCGTCTTCGATGCTTTCGACGCCGACACCAACACTGGCCTCGACTGTAGTAAGCTTCGCTTCAACTTAAGACGCTACATGCGTCTTTTGCGATGCAGTGTCCCCCATCTTTGAACGTTTTCTGTCTGCGAGGAGCCCCTCCGACATGATCGATTGAGGTAGACGGGTCCCTGCTCTTTTTTGAGGTCTTTTGACGCTGTTTTCCTCCGACCTGTGGCCCTCATAACATCCAGTCCTGGAGGTGTGAAGTTCGACGGACGCTGATCTTACCTTCGGAATGGGCCTCCAATGGAGGGCCATCAGACTCATCTGCTGCTAATTTTAGCTGCTGCATCTTTTGCGCTCGCTGCAGCTGAGCTCGTGGCAACATCAGACCGCAATGAGGGCATGAGGCCTGAATATGGTGAGGCCCCAGGCACCGATAACATCGATCATGTCCATCGGTGATGGACATGATCTTTCCAGTTATATTTTTTGAAACCGGAAGGCCTTGGAATCGACATGTTGCTTGTGTCTGAGGAGAACATGAAGCCCCACATGCGATCCCACGCATGGAAAGAATAGACAGGATAATATCTTCTGCTGCGCAGAAAGGCATGCGCAGCCGCACAGAGCAAAGCTCTGTATTCTACTATTGAAGCTCCGCCTCCTGGGCCCTGAAGGACTGTTCCCATGACAGCATGGCTAATTCAGCCCTGCTATCAACGGGAAATACAATGTACTCAACTTCTTACAATGACAGTGATACGATCAGCACATGCTTAACATCCACGCTGTCAAGTTGAGAGGAAGAGAGGTTTGGATGATATAGACCAGGGGTGACCATCTCCAGTCCGCAAGAGCCACAAACAGGCCTGGTTTGCAGGATATCCACAAGAAATATGCTTGAGATAGATTTGCATGCATTGTGAAAACCTGGCCTGTTTTTGGCTCTCGGGGACCAGAGCTGGCCATCCTTGATATAATGTCCCTCCTCCTGAGTCACCAAAGTTGGATCAGATCCTAGAGGGATCAGTTAGGTGCATTGTGGTCTGACACAAGAAATTAATTGAAAATGTTGTGGCCTCATGAAAGTCTCGAGGAAATAAAAAAGTTATGAGATAGGAGGAAATTTTCTACTGTACAATGTTAACTGATTAAAAGAGAGAAAATGGGCAATTTTCTCAAAGGGTTAAATTGACAGTTTTCTTAATTGAGAGTGATTTGCTGATATAAAATTAAGTTGTTAAATTACATGAGGATTGTGAGAAATTGCAATTGGGCAGATGACATTTAATGTGGACAAGTGCAAAGTAATGCGTCGGGAAGAGCAACTCAAATTATAGCGACACAATGTAAGATTCCACAATGGGAGTCACCACCTAGGTAAAGGATCTAGGCATCATCATGGATAATATATTGAAATCCTCTATTCAGTATGTGGAGCGGCCAAGAAAGAAAACAGAATGCTAGGAATTATTAGGAAAGGAATAGAGACTAAAACATAATGCCTCTGTACATGGTGCAACCGCACCTCAAGTAGTGTGTGCAAATCTGGTCACATCTGAAAAAAAACCCAACAGAATTAGAAAAGGTACAGAGAAGATAAAGGGGATGGAACACTTTAGCTTGGAGAAAAGATGGCAGAGGGGAGATATATTAGAGGTGTATTAAAAAATGAATAGAGTGGTACAGGTAAACACAAATCAGTTGTTTACTCTTTCAAAAAGTACAAAGACTAGTAGGATATGCAATGAAGTTAGTAGGTAATACATTTAAGACAACAGGAGAAAATATTTTTTTGTATTCAATGCATAATTAAATTGTGGAATTTGCTGCTGGAGGATATGGTGAAAGCTGTTAGTGTAACTGGGTTTAAAAAAGACTTGGGCAAATTCCTGGAAGAAGAGTTCATATACCATTATTGGGGATATCTACTGCTTATTCCTAGCATAAGCAGCAGAGAATCTGTCGACCTTTTGGGATCCTGCCGGGTACTTGTGACCTGGTCTGGCCACTGTTAGAAATAGGATACTGGGCTTGATGAACCTTTGGTCTAATCCTGTATGGCAAATCTTATATTTTCCTGTCAACATGCAGTCCTTGAAGCCACTGAGTTGTCTTCTTGAAGCTGGACACGATTTGAGATCAACTGTTTTTGACTTGTGAAAACTGGCTGAGCGATGCTATTTTTTAAAACCGTGGTAAATGACATATAGTACGTTTTGTTACAAATAGTGCTACCTGATAAGGAGGGTTATCACAAAACTGTACTAAATTTAAGTGTATTTACTCTAGTTCAGGTTGAGTCCTGTATATACTATTCTCTTGTGAACAAGCATGGCTGAATTTGTCTGAAAAGTGTTGTTGGAAAAAAAAAATTAGAAAACAGATCAGAAAAACTCAAGTTAGAGAGAAAGGGTACAGATCAGTGCAGCAGCTCTGAGGTTGAGAGGTTGATGAGGAAGAGCCCATATGAGAACCCCCACACATGCTCAGCAAAGGAAAAGCTCTTTTAGCTGAAAGAGTCCCTTCAGTGTCATCACTCAGGTCATGGCAAATTCAGCCTTTGCTTGTTGACAAGAGAATAGCATATACAGGACTCAATGATACACCAACCTGAACTAGAGTAAATACACAAATTTAGGACAGTTCTGTGATAATCCTCCTTATCAAGTAGCACTATTTGTAACAAAATATGTCATTTACCAGGGTTTTAACAAAAATAGCATCGCTCAGCCAGTTTTCACAAGTCAAAAAGAGTTGATGTCATATAGCCCTGGCCATGAACCAGGTTGGGGACTACTCTTTTTTTTTTTTTCCGGAGTAAATATACTTTCAAAAGTTGTCTTTTATGAAATTAGACAAACGCAGTTTCAAGGAGTGGAAAACCTGTTTTCTATTTCCGAGCCTGCTATCCCATCACCCCACCAGCCCCGGACACTTGCGGCAGAGGGAGTAAGCACCCTGCTGTTTGGGGAGGAAGTCTGCATGCCTTGCAGAGTTCAATGTCTTCAAGGGCCTGCTAGTATGGGGCTGGAAAGTTTTACTGTGCGTACAAGATCCAGGTGTCGGCGGCCCCGCCGGCCAGGCTTACCGGAAGAGGCAGTAGGGGTGGATGATGAGCTGCCCGGCGGCCAGGATTTTGCCCCGGGCCTTCATCACCGCCGCCTCGCTGCCGTACAGCATCAAGGTGGGGCGGGTCAGCTCCGGCAGAAAGGCGCGGGGGACGGGCCAGAAGACGTTCACTTTCAGCGGGGAGACGCTGACCTGGGGCCGGACGACGTTGATTTTGGTCCAGGCAATGCGGGGTCTGGGGCAGGAGAGGCAGACCTGAGGCCAGGAGACGTTTACTTTGGGCCAGGACACGTTTAACTGAAAGCCCCGAGGCAGGACCCTCTGGCTTTCCCTGTCCTCGGGGACCCGGGCGTCGTCTCCCCGCACACCTTCGCCGACTGCTCCCACCCTGCTGCTGCCACCACCACCTCCTCCTCCCCCCGCAGGGCCGAGGCGGCGCAGGAAAGTGCTTTGCACCCAGCGTTTGAAATCCATTCCAAAACCTGCCCTCCCCTCTCCCTTCCCCACTCCGGCGGCCTTTTCCTCGCCTTCTTCCTCCATTACTCCCCGGGGGGGGGGGGGAGGGGCTGAGCGGGAACTCAGCCGCCGCGCTGAAGCTGAGAGAAAAAAAAAAAAACCGCCCAACGGCCCAGGGCTCCTCAGACCGCGTCACGCAACGGGCAGAGCCGCAGGGCACCTCCCGGGCGCTCCGGAGAGAGCGAGGACATGGGGCGCGGGAAACGCGTGCTTCTCTATAGGCCGGCAGGCGTTGTGACGTCAGGAGAGGGCGCTCAGATGGACTGACTAAAGGGGCCCTCAGGAGGAGCTACTGCTACTGGATGTGAAATTACTTACAGGCCCCCGTTTGGCCGCGCATTTTCGATGCGCTATTTTTACCCCTTATACAGGAAAACCCGCGGGAGAGCCGGCGAGCGCCCGTTCTTTGGGCGCACAATTCCAAAAGAAAAATTATATAAATGAGGGCCCACGTTAAAAGGAGGAGCTAGGGACACTAGCGCGTCTCTAGCGCCTCCCTTTTCACAGGAGCGGCGGCTGTCAGCGGGTTTGACAGCTGACGCTCAATTTTGCCGGCGTCGGTTCTCGAGCCCGGTGACAGCCATGGGCTTGGAAACCGGATGCCGGCAAAATTGAGCGTCCGTCTTCCAACCCGTGGGCAAATTTTTTATTTTTGGGGCCTCCAACTTAATATCGCTATGATATTAAGTCGGAGGGCTTAATATCATAGCGATATTCTTCCCCGGTGCTGGCTGAAATTAAAATGTGCGGCTTGGCTGCACATTTTACTTTCTGTATCTCGCGGGAATAACTAATAGGGCCATCAACATGCATTTGCATGTTGCGGGTGCTATTAGTTTCAGGGGGGTTGGCCGTGCGTTTTCCACACGCTATCATCCCTTACTGTATAAGGGGTAAAAATAGCGCGTCGAAAACGTGCATCCAACCGGGGGCTAACAGTGCGCTCGGCCTGAGAGCACTTTTCTGCATCGGCCCGACAGTAAGGGGTAATAGCATGTGGAAAACACGCGGCTAACCCCCCCCGAAACTAATGGCGATCATCACGTGCAAATGCATGTTGATGAGCCTATTAGGCAGCCACCCGCAACACAGAAAGCAAAATATGCGGCTTTACTTTCAGAAATTAACTCCTGCCAAACGCACTGGGCAAGTGTACAGAAAAGCAGAAAAAACTGCTTTTCTGTACACCCTCCGACTTAATATAGCGATATTAAGTCGGAGGCCCAAAAAATAAAAAAAATCTAAAAAAAAAAAAAATTCTGCCCGCGAGTTGGAAAATGGACGCGCTAGTGACCCTAGTGCCTCCTTATTAGCATGGGCCCTAATTTAAATACAGGATCGCACTCCCAGGAGAGGTGCCTGGGCGCGCGTTGGGAGAGCGGGAGCTCACCTCAGAGCGCCGGCTCTCCCGCGGATTTTACTATATTGGCCTTTTAGTTCATGGATCTCTAAGCCAGTCCTCAGGACACACTCGGGGGCCGATGCAATACAGTGCACTCAGCTATAAGGGGATGAACGCCACTACAACCCACGTCCAATGCGGAGTGAATCTAATAGCGCTCATCATATGCAAATGCACGTGAATGAGGCTATTAGGTATTCACTCCCAATGCAAAAAAAAAAGTGCATCTAGGCACAAATTTAACTTAACACCTGCCTGGAGCAGGCGTCAATAGCTGAGCACTCTCAAAACTAGTACAGAAAAGCAGAAAAAACTGCTTTTCTGTACTGCCTCCTACTTAATATCGACGTGATAAGTAGGAGAAAAAAGGAAACAATAAACATTAAAAAAAGGTTAAAAAAAAACAAAACGCCGGCAGTCAGGTGCAGGAAACGGACGCTCAACTGACAACTGTCTGTTTCCTGAACCCCCTGGCTATGCGGCATTTAGGAAAACCAACGCCGATAAACTCAGTGTCGGTTTTCCTAGCTGGCAGACGGCCGACACCGATTGGGTTCTCGTTAGCAAGGAGGCACTAGGGGCGCTAAGAGCATTTGCTAACGCAACCATCTAATTTAAATATTGCATGGCGCTTCCAGGAGCGGGCGCCTGGGGGCGCATTAAGAAAGCAAGCACTGACTGTTCAGCACCCGCTTTCTCCACATATTTATTGCTCCGGAGTCTCAATGCATAAATGAGACGATGGTGCAAGGAAGAGGGATTCAATTTTGTTAGGAACTGGGGAACCTTTTGGGGAAGGGGGAGTCTCTTCCGAAGGGATGGGCTCCACCTTAACCAGGGTGGAACCAGACTGCTGGTGCTAACCTTTAAAAAGGAGATAGAGCAGCTTTTAAACTAGAACAAAGGGGAAAGCTGTCAGTTGCTCAACAGCGCATGGTTCGAAGAGAGGTATCTTCAAACGATACTAATGATGCATTAGAATTAGGGCATCCCGACAGTGAGGGTCCAATAATAAGAAAAGTAGTCCAAGTGCCTGTAACTAAAAATTCACCTGAGCTAAAAAATTCTAACTTATCCCTATCAATTAAAAAGCAGAATGAAAATACAAACAAAAAACAAACTTTGAAATGTTTGTATGCTAATGCCAGAAGTCTAAGAAGTAAGATGGGAGAATTAGAATGTATAGCAGTGAATGATGACATAGATGTAATTGGCATCTCAGAGACATGGTGGAAGGAGGATAACCAATGGGACAGTGCTATACCGGGGTAGAAATTATATAGCAATGACAGAGAGGAGCATCCGGGAGGTGGTGTGGCGCTTTATGTCCGGGATGGCATAGCGTCCAACAGGATAAACATCCTGCATGAGACTAAATGCAAAATTTAATCTTTATGGGTAGAAGTCCCTTGTGTGTCGGGGAAGACTGTAGTGATAGGAGTATACTACCGTCCACCTGGTCAAGATGGTGAGACGGACAGTGAAATGCTAAGAGAAATTAGGGAAGCTAACCAAATTGGTAGTGCGGTAATAATGGGAGACTTCAATTACCCCAATATTGACTGGGTAAATGTATCATCGGGACACGCTACAGAGATAAAGTTCCTGGATGGAATAAATGATAGCTTTATGAAGCAGTTGGTTCAGGAACCAACGAGAGAGGGAGCAATTTTAGATCTAATTCTCAGTGGAGCACAGGACTTCGTGAGAGAGGTAACGGTAGTGGGGTCGCTTGGCAAAAGTAAAAAAATGTGCAAGAGGCGTGGTCATTGTTAAAATATACTATTCTAGAAGCACAGTCCAGATGTAGTCCACACATTAAGAAAGGTGGAAAGAAGGCAAAACGATTACCGGCATGGTTAAAAGGGGAGGTGAAAGAAGCTATTTTAGCAAAAAGATCTTCATTCAAAAATTGGAAGAAGGATCCAACAGAAGAAAATAGGATAATGCATAAACGTTGGCAAGTTAAATGTAAGACATTGATAAGACAGGCTAAGAGAGAATTTGAAAAGAAGTTGGCCATAGAGGCAAAAACTCACAGTAAAAATGTTTTTAAATATATCCGAAGCAGAAAGCCTGTGAGGGAGTCAGTTGGACAGTTAGATGATCAAGGGGTTAAAGGGGCACTTAGAGAAGATAAGGCCATCCCGGAAAGATTAAATTTCTTTGCTTCGATGTTTACTGAAGAGGATGTTGGGGAGGTACCCGTACTGGAGAAGGTTTTCATGGGTAATGATTCAGATGGACTGAATCAAATCACGGTGAACCTAGAAGATGTGGTAGACCTGATTTACAAACTGAAGAGTAGTAAATCACCTGGACCGGATGGTATACACCCCAGAGTTCTGAAGGAACTAAAAAATGAAATTTCAGACCTATTAGCAAAAATTTGTAACCTATCATTAAAATCATCCATTGTACCTGAAGACTGGAGGATTGCAAATGTAACCCCAATATTTAAAAAGGGCTCCAGGGGCGATCCGGGAAACTACAGACTGGTTAGCCTGACTTCAGTGCCAGGAAAAATCGTGGAAAGTGTTCTAAACATCAAAATCACAGAACATATAGAAAGACATGGTTTAATGGAACAAAGTCAGTATGGCTTTACCCAAGGCAAGTCTTGCCTCACAAATCTGCTTCACTTTTTTGAAGGAGTTAATAAACATGTGGATAAAGGTGAACTGGTAGATGTAGTATACTTGGATTTTCAGAAGGCGTTTGACAAAGTTCCTCATGAGAGGCTTCTAGGAAAAGTAAAAAGTCATGGGATAGGTGGTGATGTCCTTTTGTGGATTGCAAACTGGCTAAAAGACGGAACAGAGAGTAGGATTAAATGGACAATTTTCTCAGTGGAAGGGAGTGGGCAGTGGAGTGCCTCAGGGATCTGTTTTGGGACTCTTTTCAATATATTTAAAAATGATCTGGAAAGAAATACGACGAGTGAGATAATCAAATTTGCAGATGATACAAAATTGTTCAGAGTAGTTAAATCACAAGCAGATTGTGATAAATTGCAGGAAGACCTCGTGAGACTGGAAAATTGGGCATCAAAATGGCAGATGAAATTTAATGTGGATAAGTGCAAGGTGATGCATATACGGAAAAATAACTCATGCTATAGATGAACAATGTTAGGTTCCATATTAGGTGCTATAACCCAAGAAAGAGATCTAGGTGTCATAGTGGATAACACACTGAAATCGTCGGTGCAGTGTGCTGCGGCAGTCAAAAAAGCAAACAGAATGTTGGGAATTATTAGAAAGGGACTGGTGAATAAAACGGAAAATGTCATAATGCCTCTGTATCGCTCCATGGTGAGACCGCACCTTGAATACTGTGTACAATTCTGGTCCCCACATCTCAAAAAAGATTTAATTGCGATGGAGAAGGTAAAGAGAAGGTCTACCAAAATGATAAGGGGAATGGAACAGCTCCCCTATGAGGAAAGGCTGAAGAGGTTAGGGCTGTTCAGCTTGGAGAAGAGACGGTTGAGGGGGGATATGATAGAGGTCTTTAAGATCATGAGAGGTCTTGAACGAGTAGATGTGATTCAGTTATTTACACTTTCAAATAATAGAAGGACTAGGGGGCATTCCATGAAGTTAGCAAGTAACACATTTAAGACTAATCGGAGAAAATTCTTTTTCACTCAATGCACAATAAAGCTCTGGAATTTGTTGCCAGAGGATGTGGTTAGTGTAGCTGGGTTTAAAAAAGGTTTGGATAAGTTCTTGGAGGAGAAGTCTATTAACGGCTATTAATCAAGTTTACTTAGGGAATAGCCACTGCTATTAATTGCATCAGTAGCATGGGATGTTTTGCAGCATGTTACCAGCAAATGAGGTGGCAATTTAAATCAATTTTTCCCTAGTATTGAGCAGCTTTGATTTTTCCATTTAAATACCTTTTGAACTTAATGAAAGGACTGATAAGGGGAATGGAACAGCTCCCCTATGAGGAAAGACTAAAGAGGTTAGGACTTTTCAGCTTGGAGAAGAGACGGCTGAGGGGGGATGTGATAGAGGTGTTTAAAATCATGAGAGGTCTAGAACGGGTAGATGTGAATCGGTTATTTACTCTTTCGGATAATAGAAAGACTAGGGGCACTCCATGAAGTTAGCATGGGGCACATTTAAAACTAATCGGAGAAAGTTCTTCACTCAATGCACAATTAAACTCTGGAATTTGTTGACAGAGGATGTGGTTAGTGCAATTAGTATAGCTGTGTTTAAAAAAGGATTAGATAAGTTCTTGGAGGAGAAGTCCATTAAGTTGACTTAGATAATAGCCACTGCTATTACTAGCAACGGTAACATGGAATAGACTTAGTGTTTGGGTACTTGCCAGGTTCTTATGGCCTGGATTGGCCACTGTTGGAAACAGGATGCTGGGCTTGATGGACCCTTGGTCTGACCCAGTATGGCATGTTCTTATGTTCTTATATTCTTATAGCCAGAGATGTGAATCGGAACCAGAATTGGTCCAGTTCCGATTCAAATCGTGCATTTTTTTTCGTCCGGCCCGATTGGTGTTTTTTTTAATCGGCTGCGCCCAATCCAATAAACAAAAAACCCACCGACCCTTTAAAACCGCTCCCTTAGCCTCCACCACCCTCCCAACCCCCCCCCCCCCCCCAAATCGTTTTAAAATTACCTGGTGGTCCAGCAGGGGTCCCGGGAGCGTTCTCTCACGCTCGGGCTGTCGGCCGATAAACAAAAAACCCACCCCCCGACCCTTTAAAACCACTCCCTTAGCCTCCACCCCCCTCCCGCCCCCCCCCCCCCCCAAAAAAAAAACGTTTTAAAATTACCTGGTGGTCCAGTGGACCCCGGGAGCGATCTCCCACTCTCGGGCCGACGGCTGCCACTAATAAAAATGGCGCCGATGGCCCTTTGCCCTTACCATGTGGCAGGGTAAGTGTGCCATTGGCCGGCCCCTGTCACATGGTAGGAGCACTGGACGGACGGCGCCATCTTTAAAAATGGCGCGGGCCATCCAGTGGACAGCAGGCGCCCTAAACATATTAGCTTTAGGATGACAGGCCAGGTAAGAAGAGGTGTTTTTATTGGCCCAGGAGGTCTTGGTAGATGTGTCTGATAGAAGGCCTCATTTTGTCGTGTGTGATAATAGCCGCGATAATGGCTGTGATGCCCGATAACGGCCGCTGTCACACGATTAAGACTTTTTTCCCCTCTAATGCAAAAAAAAAAAAAAAAAGGTGTAGTTATTTCTCATGTTAAATCCTGCGTTATTGTGTGTTAATCTACTGCGGATTGTGTTAATCTACTGCAGTTGGCAGTAGGAGACCCTAATTTGCATTAACTCCTCCCACTTGCATACTCAAAATAAAATTTGCATGCTATCTTGCGTTGCGCTATTTATCGTGAGTGATGTGTGTTAGGCCCTCAAGGCAGTTTGATAAATGACCGTTACTTTGACTTTCTATAGTACAGGGGGCAGGAGTGAGGAGGGGATTAAGGCAGCACAAGTGAAATACATGTGGGGATTTCATTTTGAAATCTCTGTGAATTTTTTACCATCTATATTTTGCACCTGATGTGGAATTTTCAAAGTATCTAGGACCCTGCAAGCTGCCTGTGGAGATTCAAAATTACCCTCAATAAATGCTATCAATTTTCTGTTCTTTTTTAATTTAAAATTTCATAATAACAAATACAAGAAACACTTGCACAGAGACATTTTCTGATACATTTTTAGAATTTGTTAGAAGACAAAATCCCAGAGAGAGAAAAATAAACATGATGGGGTGAATTTTGAAAAGGTTTCCGGATATAAAATTGGAACTTGTGTGTATAAGTAGTATTTTGCAAAAGCTTGATACACCTGTGTACTGGCAGTGTTGGTTTAGGGACTTGCTCACAAGTTGCTATTTTGTACACACCCGTACATTTCCAAACTTGTCCATAAGCTTTCACACCTGCTAATTTACTTCTGCACATGAAATTAGATCTGTCCTTTGTCTATGGTTTCTGGATGGGAGGTAGGGTGAACTGGTAGAGGCTCGGGGTGAAGGGCTGCAAGGTTTAGGTGAGCTGGTGAAGGTCTGGATAAAGAGGTAGAAGTACCGGGGAACTGGTGATTCGCACCCAATTCTTTTCAGAAGCAGATTTCTGTGAGGGAGCATATACAGTACGAATCTCCTTCAGGACTAGCTGCACCGGCCCTGCTTAACTCCCACTGCAAGCAGGGAGAAGAGGCCAGGGTCCGAGGGAAGAGAGGGAGGCCCTAGAGAGAGACGGAAGCCTCAAGAAAATGAACGATAAGTTACCATTATTTTGTTGAACTGCACAAACAGCCTAAATTGTTTTGTTTATTATTGTTCACCAATAAAGAAGCTGATAAAGATTTTTCCAGAGTCCAGCCTGGAGTCTGTTCTCTGGCCAGTCCTGACCGCTCGGCATCACAAGTGCATGCATACTTTGTATAATAACTGCCTATGCATTTAATTCTGAGTTATTACACGTTTTTATATTTATTACACATGTAAAACATATGGGGCGGATTTTAAGAGCCCTGCTCCCCTAAATCCGCCCAAATCCGGGCGGATTTAGGCGAGCAGGGCCCTGCGTGCCGGTGAGCCTATTTTACATAGGCCTACCGGCGCGTGCAGAGCCCCGGGACTCGCGTAAGTCCCGGGGTTTTCTGAGGGGGGCGTATCGGGGGCGGGCCCGAACCGCGCAGCGTTTTCGGGGCGTGTAGGGGGCGGGCCCGGGGGCGTGGCTACGGCCCGGGGCGGTCCGGGGGCATGGCCGCGCCCTCTGGACCCGCCCCCAGGTCGCGTCCCGGCGCGCTAGCGGCCCGCTGGCGCGCGGGGATTTACGTCTCCCTCCGGGAGGCGTAAATCCCCCGACAAAGGTAAGGGGGGGGTTTAGACAGGGCCGGGCGGGTGGGTTAGGTAGGGGAAGGGAGGGGAAGGTGAGGAGAGGGCAAAAGAAAGTTCCCTCCGAGGCCGCTCCGATTTCGGAGCGGCCTCGGAGGGAATGGGGGTAGGCTGCGCGGCTCGGCGCGCGCCGGCTATACGGAATTGATAGCCTTGCGCGCGCCGATCCAGGATTTGCGCGGCTACGCGCGTATCTACTAAAATCCCGCGTACTTTTGCTTGCGCCTGATGCGCCAGCAAAAGTACGCCAAATCGCGCGGTTTGAAAATCTACCCCTATGTGTGTAATTATATGAAAAAGGTAGAGAAAGTTTCTGCATTACAAATATATGAATGTACTGAACCATATGCGTGTCCTTTTATGGTAGAAATACATTGTATTTTATAATCTGTGCAGGTCCTGCCACCTAGCATAAATCTCCATGGGCCCACGTATGCACACAAATGATGTGCCATAGACAGTTTTGAAGGATGGGCTCTGTCCACAGTGCATACGTGTGCATACGTGAACCTGTGGAGATTTATGCTAGATTTGTGTAAACTGTGTGATCATTCTAGAAATCAATGAACTAACAAAGAGAACTTAAGTAAAGCAATATTTTCCTTCTAAAAAATGTGGGTAAGTAAAGAACAGTCCACCTTTTTGTTTCTCCTAATGATATGGTATGTCAGTTTGGTGATGTGATCTTGGCAGGAGTTCCTTAATTAGAAAATTCCAAGAGAGGGAGAGAGAGAGAGAGAGTAGTTGAAGGCAATTATTAAGATTCAAAGACAAAAAAAAGTTGATAGAAAACTCCTGCAATGTTCAAAGAACCAAATGGTTTTTACGAAAGAAAAATTAATCAACTGCCGACCACAGCACTGAGATGGGGTGTTGGATTCTGAGTGAAAGCCTAAGTCTGATATTATTAGTAAGTATTAACTTATTTTCATCTATTTTATGTATACCAAAATGTTAAGAGACAGGCTAGAAAAAGGTAAAATTGGAAGAAAATGTAGTTCAGTATGACATTGACATACATAAATAAAAATTCAAGCTGCCTTTAAGAAGTATTCTTTAGATTTGGTTTATAGATGTACGATGTAACTTAATTTTTTGCTAGCTGTTGGACTTGAATATTTTGTTTTTCAATCTGTGTTTTTAGACAACAAATCGATTTGTTTCTGTGAACCACTAAAAGTAGGTTTTCTTGTAAATGTGGCAAAGACTCTCTCAGCCATCACTTTACGGCATCTTGGTAACTTAGTTAATTTGCATGTGGATGTCTCTTAACGTTTGCCCTGTTGCAGTAACATCCTCTTGTGCCTAAATTCGCTTGCACAGACCTTACTGGACATTTTTGGAATGAAAGTGCCTTATCTTATTTTGTTCCACCACCTGCTAGTTCCGAAAAGCCGAACAGATTAATACAATTTTCCGTTCGCATTAAGCAGCTTTCCTGCTGTGTTACATGCATAGCCACAAAGTTCTCAGTGGCCTCTTCTATTGCAGCTGGCATGGCTGGGATTAAATGTCTATCTTTTTATCGACACCTTCCAACGTTACGAAGAAGAAGATGCTTACCTCTACACTCGAGTTATGCTGGGAGTAAGTATACACTGATTACTATTGCTCTGTATGTCTTTTATAAAGAATGTTTATGTGAGGGGTTTTTTTTTTCCAGCTATTTGTACTTTATTATGTTCTTATTGTTTTAAATAGTCATCGTTGTCTTGGGCTAGAGCATCTGCAATGTGCCTTAACTTTAACTGCATGCTGATCCTGCTACCAGTCAGCCGAAACCTCATATCGTTCCTGAGGGGATCTATTGTAAGTACATGTTCTAGTCTGATTTTGTATTATAAACATTGCAGCTTGTCAATGTTCTCCTTATTAATGATTAATAACAAATCTGCTGGTAGAAGAGGTTAACAGGCTGTAAAAACAATTATTGTCAATGTTAAGATTACCTGTCCAACAGAACGAATGTTCCTACATAGGTAAAGAAACTGAATCATATAAAGAAAGCTGTACAAAGAATATTCAGACCCTCAGTTACATTGAACCTGTTCAAGTAGGTTGACAGCCTTGGTCTACATGTAGCCATAATGGATACTTCCTTCCTCACTAGCTATCTTAATGTAACCCCCTCCCCACCTTCAGATGTTGCAGAGCCCTCTCCCACTCAGTGCAGCTCTGGAATCTGAATTCTGCTTTATATGTATATGCTCCCTAATAGTAAGGCCCAAGGGGATCACACTCTGTCTTTCTGAAAGGCCAGTCCACACGCCACATGTTTTGTTCAAAATCAGAAGTAAAGTTTACTGAAGAAAAACATCAATCAGTTCAGCAGTAGAAAGAAAAGATAAAGTGGAATGCAAAGTTTTAACAGTACAAAAGTACAAGAAATGTAGACACCAAGATCCATACAAGACTTATCTTCTCAGCCCACCTGAGTACTTGAATAGATTCTAGGATACTGAGTCAGGCACAGTCTTTTCTTGTAGAGTCCAAGGGGTATCAGAAAAACCACAGGCTTGGCTAGATACAAAGCCTGAAACTTCCATTTATATTCATTATTTACCCCGGCTAGTATGTACAAAGACTTTTTTAATGGGGTTTTTTTTATAGTTAAAGTTTATTAGGCAATAGTGGATTCACACCTTTCTAAGAGTTAATAATATAAACAACCTTTCATTATACATATTTAAAATTGTAACATCATTATCCAGTAAACTTACAAGCACTCAGCAGTAATACCCATTACTTTGTTTCATTCATTCCTTCCATATTCTCCCCTTACCATTCCCTATCCCAATTTTTTATAACCATATCGCAATGTACGTGTACACTAGAACATACGTGTCAATGCAGCCAAGAAGACATAGTGTGGAGCCCTGACATCAGGCCTTCCTCAGGAGGAGCTCAAGAAACAGTTACTATATCTAAAAAAAAATGTATCTGAGTGCTCCTGGGTCAGCTGTAGAACAAATCTCAACAATGGTCCAACCTTAAAAGAAGCTGCCAGTGACGTTAGTTAGTTGAGACTGCTTGGCCCCATTCGTGCATAGCGCTTCACCAAGATGTCCAATATATCACAAAGGAGAATTCCATGTTAGAGACTACACTTCAGCAGAAGACATTATTACAAAAAGCTGCCATGTCAAGAGCAGAAGATAAACCAACAGGCTCTTTTGTTACTGACCAAGTACTACCACATTGAACTTTATTACAGTTGAAACAGTGGTAGATCTATTGTTTACATGCTTTAGAGCCTGTTGGTATAAATCCTGTTCTTGCCTTGGCAGCTTTTTTTGTAATAATATATTTTTGCTGAAGTTTGGAATTTTCTTATGGCTTATCACAATATTATTTAAAACATATAATCATACAAATCGATATCTCAAATTAATATGAAACAATTATTAAATTTCAATGTATAAATATTGCATACATAAATAAAGCATACACCATAAATACATCACACTGTAAGACACGTACATAAACATCACCAACAATACACATTTAACATGAATGCACATAAAGCTAAAAAAGTCCCAACAATGGAGACAGAGAGATCATCGGTAACTATTCCCAACATCAAGGAAATGTCAATCAGGCTTATAGTACAAAATATTAACAATAAATCAAAACAATGTACAAAACATGAAAAATAAACTACAAAAAAGCAAAAATATAATCGCAAAGCATCCCATGGCATCCAATATCCATCACAAAACTCATGTGACCTAGATCTCCCATCAACATACAATTTATATAAAATTATCAAAAGGAAGAGGGCACTCAAATACCCATTACTTAATGAAATACCAACCACTCAGTCCTATCATTAAGTTCAAAAGGGGACACAGTATTTAAATGAAAAATCCAAAGCTGCTCAATACTAGGGAAAAGTTGATTTAAATTGCCACCTCATTTGCTGGTAACCTGCTGCAAAACAAAAACACGAAGATCCTCAACCACATGCACCTTCTCAAGTCAATATTGGACAAGAGGGGCATCTAAATAAATAATCCCCATGGATTATACTGCAGTGTTCAGTGATCAGTATTTTGACCAGCTGGTTTCTGTGCTTCCTTATTTTAATCAAGTTGGCAACATCGCAATTCTTAAAAAATATTGGCATTTGGTCCAAGGTTTTGTTGGTTTAGAGTCACCTCCTCTTTTTTTTGTTCAAACATGCCCCTAATTTTCACAATTTTTTGGTGTTGTGAGACCATCCCTGAGTCTACCTGTTGGATTTTGTTGCTGTTTACAAGGCTCAGTTTGTGTATTTTCCTTACATATCAGGGGCTTTACATACGCCATTACTGGTAACTATGTTGCTTTGAAGTCTGATACCACATGTGAGATTAGGTCTGTAGTTTATGTGATCCACTGTCCTTGTAACCTTATACATGTAGGTAAAACAATACAACAGGTCAAAACAGGCATCATTGAACATTGCAGTAAAATCTGGGACCCCACTAGCCCACCAGGGATTGTTTTTAGGTACAGGGGTGTCTGGGGGTGGAAGGGAGAGTTGGAGTGGGAGATTCTAGACCCCAGGGATTAATGCTTTCTGCAGGGTGAGGGGAATGCTTCACATTTGAGAGGGTCTCTGCTAGTGCTAGGGGTGTTCTGCCACTAAGGAGAGGGAATTGTGATTGAGGCTAATTTTTTAACTCTTTTGAGTCCTGAGCCGCCTCTACAGGTGGCAGGGTTCTCAAAGAATCCAAGGGGGGTATTTTCTCATACTGGAGGTGGTGAGTATCTAGCCACTTAACCCTTTAAATTTTACCATGGGACCACTGCACTATCAACTTGATGCTCCTATGATAAAATAACTATACTTCCCTCAAATGTGATAAAATAATGGGGCATATTTTTTTGAAGTTAGCTACATTATTTTATTAGCATAGGATTAGGTATGCATGAGTTGTTTTGCAAGTATTTGAAAAATTCATGCATGCAAATGCCATGCATAAGAACATAAGAAATTGCCATGCTGGGTCAGACCAAGGGTCCATCAAGCCCAGCATCCTGTTTCCATCAGAGGCCAAACCAGGCCACAAGAACCTGGCAATTACCCAAACACTAAAAAGATCCCAAGCTACTGTTGCAATTAATAGCAGTGGCTATTCCCTAAGTAAACTTGATTAATAGCCATTAATGGACTTCTCCTCCAAGAACTTATCCAAACCTTTTTTGAACCCAGCTACACTAACTGCACTAACCACATCCTCTGGCATCAAATTCCAGAGCTTTATTGTGCGTTGAGTGAAAAAGAATTTTCTCCGATTAGTCTTAAATGTGTTACTTGCTAACTTCATGGAATGCCCCCTAGTCCTTCTATTATTCGAAAGTGTAAATAACCGAGTCACATCTACTCGTTCAAGACCTCTCATGATCTTAAAGACCTCTATCATATCCCCCCTCAGCCGTCTCTTCTCCAAGCTGAACAGCCCTAACCTCTTCAGCCTTTCCTCATAGGGGAGCTTTTCCATCTCCTTTATCATTTTGGTTGCCGTTCTCTGTACTTACTCCATCGCAACTATATCTTTTTTGAGATGCGGCGACCAGAACTGTACACAGTATTCAAGGTGCGGTCTCACCATGGAGCGATAAAGTGGCATTATGACATTTTCCATTTTATTAACCATTCCCTTCCTAATAATTCCTAACATTCTGTTTGCTTTTTTGACTGCTGCAGCACACTGAGCCGATGATTTTAAAGTATTATCCACTATGATGCCTAGATCTTTTTCCTGGGTGGTACTTCCTAATATGGAGCCTAACATCATGTAACTACAGCAAGGGTTATTTTTCCCTATGTGCAACACCTTGCACTTGTCCACATTAAATTTCATCTGCCATTTGGATGCCCAATCTTCCAGTCTTGCAAGGTCCTCCTGTAATATATCACAATCCGCTTGTGAGTTAACTACTCTGAATAATTTTGTATCATCCGCAAATTTGATAACCTCACTCGTCGTATTCCTTTCCAGATCATTTATATATATATTGAAAAGCACTGGTCCAAGTACAGATCCCTGAGGCACTCCACTGTTTACCCTTTTCAACTGAGAAAATTGACCATTTAATCCTACTCTCTGTTTCCTGTCTTTTAACCAGTTTGTAATCCACAAAAGGACATCGCCTCCTATCCCATGACTTTTTAGTTTTCTTAAAAGCCTCTCATGAGGGACTTTGTCAAATGCCTTCTGAAAATCCAAATATACTACATCTACCAGTTCACCTTTATCCACATATTTATTAACCCCTTCAAAAAAATGAAGCAGATTTGTTAGGCAAGACTTCCCTTGTGTAAATGCATGTTGACTGTGTTCCATTAAACCATGTCTTTCTATATGCTCTACGATTTTGATCTTGAAAATAGTTTCCACTATTTTTCCCGGCACTGAAGACAGGCTCACTGGTCTATAGTTACCCAGATCGCCCCTGGTGCCTTTTTTAAGTATTGGGGTTACATTGGCCACCCTCCAGTCTTCAGGTACAATGGAAGATTTTAATGATAGGTTACAAATTTTAACTAATAGATCAGAAATTTCATTTTTGAGTTCCTTCAGAACCCTAGGATGCATACTATCTGGTCCAGGTGATTTGCTACTCTTTAGTTTGTCAATCTGGCCTACAACATCTTCCAGGTTCACAGTGATTTTGTTCAGTTCGTCTGACTCTTCACCCCTGAAAACCAGCTCCGGAAATGGTTTCTCCCCAACATCATCATTAGTAAACACGGAAGCAAAGAATTCATTTAACCTTTCTCCTACAGGAAATCTATGATTATTCAATCTTGTTCTCCATTTGTCTAATAAAGCATGTATTTAACAATGTCAATACCTAAAACTGCACTTATATTACATGGTGTTCAACAATAAATATAATTGAAAAACATCTGCTTCAATGTTCAATGCATATCCAGCATAGTTCTCTGCTTCAACGGCAGGGCTGAAGAAAAACTGATACTTCACACATCCAGCAGAGCTCTCTGCTTCAACGGCAGGGGAGAAGAAAAAAGGGTTCGTACCCACAAAGCGGGGAGTAGCTGGCTTGTTACGGTGGTTACTACCCCAAACCAAATGTGCCTGATACTTCACTTTCGATGCATATCCAGCATGGCTCTCTGCTTCAACGGCAGGGGAGAAGAAAAACTGATACTTCACGCATATCCAGCATAGCTCTCTGCTTCAACGGCAGGGGAGAAGAAAACCAATAAGGGCTGAATAACATAGTCTGGGTAAAACAAATAAGCATGGGTGTAGCTTGCTTATTGCGGCGGTTACTACCCCTACTACCCCTAACTAATCAAGCTAGACATTTCACTTGGATGCAGCTCCATCACTGCTCTCTACATTAATGGTGGGGGTGGAAGGGAAATAGAACCAAGAGCTAAGAGAAACAGATAAGTATGAGAAAAAATGTGTGAAGCTTGCTGGGCAGACTGGATGGGCCGTTTGGTCTTCTTCTGCCGTCATTTCTATGTTTCTATGTTTCTATGATGTGTTTAGATGGGATATTATATAGGACAAGGAATCATATATCATATCTCACGGAAAACTTTCTTCAGAAAATATAAATGTATAATGTAGTACTTACAGAATGATGGTCTTTGTGAAAAGAAATCAATAAGAGCTGCTCGGAACATATTCTGGCAGCCTGATGTGCAGGTATGATTATTAACAACTGACACATTCACGTACTGGAAATGGAGCTGTTTTAAATACACTAGTGTGCGAAAATGAGCTGTCAGTCACAAAATGAAATGTTTGTTGAAATGCAATTATAAAGAAAACCAATTAATGTGGTCATTCAGACCATCAGGAGCAATAGTTTGCAGAGAAAATATCCAAAAGTGTTCATGTCTATTAAGCATCTAGTTGATATTACGCCATCTTATGGGTGACCACACCTGTTCTAACACTGTCCATTTTAAATCATTAAGCTGATGTCCTTGTGAAGTGCGATATTGTACAATCAGAGCTTTCACACCACAGGTATCCAAGGGGCTCCGGTGCTGGTTCTGATGGCCCGACATGTGCGTCCTATATAGACAGAGGGGTAGGGGCATTGGATTAGATATACAATAGCACACAATGTGCAGCTAGTGTGGCTCCAGCGATGAACGATCTTACTAGTTTTAGGATGATGCCACGATGTGCCCTGAATGGTTAATGGTCACATATCACATTAGCCACAACTGTAATCTCCTGGTAGCAGGCAAACAGAATCTACTGGTTGAGATAAGGGCACTATCACGTATGTTAGAGCCATGTTTAAAAGAAAAACTCTGGCTGCTCCTTGAATACACGATGAGGACTCAGAATATGCCAGTACTTTTTAATCAGGGAAGTAATGTGATGAGTCAGGTTGGAATATTTTAAAACACACACAATTCTCTCTTCCAACAGTTTTGTTCCAAAACTATGTCAGAAAATCTGGCTTTTAGAAATTATACTAAAAATTATAGTGAAAAACTGTGCAACACAAAGACTTTCAATTTAAGAGCTATCTTGACCTCATGATTAGTCTGTTAGCATCAGCCGGAACATGAGTCACCTGATATGTAGCTGCAGTCTTCGGGTGCTACTATGGAGGTCACTCTATAATATTCTTTGATGCTTCTCTGGTTTGTGATAAGATTGACAGGATTTCAGTTAAATTCACATTTTATTTTAGTGGACCCTAATTTCACTTGGGGTTTCTTTTTTTGCAATTATTTAAACTTGGCCAGTCTATGTCATTTTTTGCCCCAGAATGACTGTTGGATGCAGAGTCCATGTTTTTATATTTAAAAACATTTTTAGAAAGGTAATTAGAAAACATGAGTGTGCCTAAAAATCCTATGAGCACAGAGCCATCAATCTACTCTTTATCTGTGAGGAATCCCAGAGAGACTCATGACTGCTAGAGTACAGATTACTCTTAAATTAGTAATCAAGGCAATATGAATACCATTCAAAATACTAACTTGATTTATTTCCCTTTGTGCTAATAGGCTCTAGTAAAATACTGTAGATGACTAGTGAAATGGGCCTTGTTTTCTTTCTTTAGTGCTGCAGGGGAGCTTTGAAGAAACAGCTTGACAAAAGTTTTACATTTCATAAGACTGTGGCTTATATGATTGCTCTCCTCACAAGTAAGCATTATTTTCTTTTTGGTGTGTTTACTGTGTTAATTGTCATATTGAGCGTATTTGGACACATACCAAGGCCTGATGAAACCAATGAATATTTTTTTAAGAAGGCTTTTTAAGAGTGCAGTTGCAATGTAAAAGTGCTGATCCCAAGGAGTGAATGGGCTGAGTGACCCGCTTGCTTGTCGTGCATCAACCTGAGAAATACCATGAGAAATATTTCTGAATGCTTCGGATGTCTTGTACTTCTAGAGCAGGGCTTTCCAAACCTGCCCTGGTGATCCGGCAGCCAGTCAGGTTTTCAGCACGCCTGCAATGAATATGTATGAGAGCCATTTGCATATAGGGGAGATCCAGTACATACAAGCCTATCTCACAGGCTTACTCATGGCGGGTGTCCTGAAAAACGGGGTGACAGGACAAATTTGGGACGCCCTGCTAGAGAGTCTTTTAGCTCTCACGAGCGTTTGGCACGCCATTGATGCTCCGTGTTTCAAGGTAACCTCAAATGACAAGTTCTTGAGGATGCTTCAGAATACTCTGAATGTTTTCAATACGTCTCAGTGTATGATTAGTTCTTAAGTGTTATTGCACACCAAGCCTGCTTAAGCACTACAGGAGTATGTAATGCCTCTAGTTATCCTTAATGTCACAACACTTTGAGATTTCTTCTGCATCTCATAAGGGCCCTCGTTTCTTGAGGTACTCATGTGCATGAGCTTTACCAGAGATGTTTGTACCTTGAGAGTGTGCTATTGATTTTACTGTAGCAGTGCTTCTCTACACGGAAACTCCTCTGCTATCAGAGCATCTTATGATTTTTATAGTACTTTCAAGGATCTGCTTCGGAGCTACAAAGAATCACATAAAGGCTTTGGCTCAGCAGCACCGTGTGCTAGTCTACTAGACCTTTTTACTTACTAAGTGCTTCTAAACATTTAAGACTGCTCTATGCAGCAGCATTTTTTTAGCACATTAGGGATTAGTTTTCAAATGCTTGCCGGTAGCTGCAAAGTCCGCAGGTGTTTGCTTTCTCTGCCAGTATTTTTTTCCTTTAGAACAACATGTGTAGTTTTGATAATTGTCTAACTATGCGCATTGTTGGTTTCCCTGCCCCATAACCTCCCCTGTGAACCCCCCCCCCCCCCCCCCCACCTACTCAATGTACATAAACGTATGCACTCTGTGCAATGATGCACATGCTTTTACCTGCAGAGAGGATGGGCAGTTTTCCAAGAGCTATTTTACTCGGGTAAATAGGAATTTACAAAGGGCTTGTGAAAATGACTCATTTGATGTTCTTAAATAGCTGCTTTGCTCACTGAGTTCACTCCAGTACAGGAGCTGTCTCTGCACTATTGCAGCTCTGGAGTGTCTGTTCTAAATGGCTCCATAACCTTTTACACCATCTGCAGTCAAACCATGCTTAAGAGAAATAGCTGGACTATATTGGTTGCCTACCTTTCTCTGTGAGAGATAAAAGGATCCTACAACCCATTCTGGTGCTTAAGCCTTCAGAGTCCCCCATGTGATTGTTTTGACTAATAACTTTCCTTAGGGTCATCATTAAATTTATTTTGCAAATATCTTTTTAAGGATTTTTAGTGTTTATTAATGTACAATCATATGCAAATCTTTACAAATATGATGATGCAAAATTGCCCCCGAATAGAATCTTCTAAATCTTGCTGCAGAAGCTTTCTGCGAGCTGCCACAGGACACTCGGGATATGCACTTTTTTGTTTCGAAGATTTTTTTGTTGTTGTTTTTTGTTTGTTTGTTTCATTTAATTTATTTGAAATGGAAAAAAAAATCCAATAAACAAAATGGAAAAAGAAATGGAAAATAAAATAAACATTTAAAACAGGTCCAGGCCCAACACCACCAAACCTCTCCCTCCTCCCCTCCCCCTGCAAGTTGTAAATTTTAAAAAGCCCCTGTTGCCCTCTACCCCTTTTTTCAGTCCCCAGTTGATTCTGCCTCAATGGTTCTATTTCCCATAACAGTGCCAGCCTTTAATAAAATTGTGCTATATGGGAAACAGCACTGGCAGGGCAGGAGCAACTTGGGATCAGCACTGCCCTGTGACGAGAGACCTTCAGATGTGGTACAAGACAGGGCGGGGGGAGCTGGGGAGGAGGCTGTCCAAAAGGGGGGGGGGGGGCTTAGTTTAAAAAGGCTCAGGCTTTTTTTTTTTTTTTTTTTTTGCTGGGCTTGCTGAAAGTTAATTTTGAAGTTGAATGAAATGATATTAAGCTTTTTTTCCCCTTTAATTTTCAAAACAAAATTAAACAAAACAAAATTCAAACAGAACCTCAAACCGTGGCTGTTTAAACAGGCTTTCACCTGAACCATTGCTTCCTTTACCCCCCCAATGCATGCACCGCCCCTTCCTTTCCAATTCTCCTTTCACAATTCTCTCGTGTAAATATCCCTCGAAATCCCTGAAATTCCCTTCCAACTCCCCTACCTGCAGATTCTCTGTTTGAAAACTTTCACTCGACTTCCCTCTTGTCACCCTGCCCATGTACTTCCCTCCTTCAGCCCTCAACTTTCCCTCCTGAACGTAAACAAGCTTCCTTACTAGGTTGGTTTTGTATATTCCTCTCACATGATTATTCAGTTTGCCGTTATTCCTTTTGTACCTATTTTTTAACATGGTTATTCATACCGTTCACATGCTTTAATCAATTTACTTCTATGCTTTGTGTTTTTTGTAAAGCCTGTTGCTGCAATATGTTTCCTGTAAACTGAGGTGATGCTCCCAACGTGCCGCGGGATATAAAAACAAATAAATAAATAAAGATATCATGGCACCACAGCTGATGATGTAGCTCCTGATCTTAAGAAAATCCACTTAATCGTTCTTTTTCTAGAGTGCCAACCATTCCACTTATAACTCACGTAGGCCTAGATTCATCATTTTTTGAGATAAATATCACAAAAATAGTGCCTGTGATAAAAAGGGGTGTGGTTAGGGTAATTTTCCAGGTACCACATTGCTATTTTAGTGCAATGGATTTGAATTTATTGTGCCTGCAATATTTTCACATTGCAAGCTGAGGAGAGAGGGAGAGAGAGAGAGACAGAGAACCTCTGTACAGGTGCATCAAACAGTTAACTATTTGTACCACTAAGGGGGGGCACTAGTAACTTGGGGTGAGGTTTGTAGGGATGGGGTGGGTTCTGGGGGCAATTTTACATGCACAGTCATACAATCAAGCTAGGTAGAGAGAACATGGTACAAATCTACTCTTCTTTCACCTTTCATCACTCCAAAATCACATTAAATCTTCATTGATGGTAACTGTGCTGTTCCTACATATGACTGTGCATATTAAACTGCTCCCCCTGAACCCAACTCTTGCCCACAAACCTCACCCTGAGTTCATAATGCCCCCTCATACAGTGGTATAAATATTTTTTAAAAATCAGTGGACCTCCAGAGAGGTGCTCTCTCTCTCTCTCTCTCTAATGTGATTTCCAATAAATCCCATTTCAGCTGTATCACACAGCTATTGCAGCATAACGCCAAGAAAAAAGGTGTAGTTATTTCTGGTGTTAAATCCCACAGTAGCGTGTGTTATGTTATTGCAAGCAATGTTAAATAGCTCTCATTTCCATTTACTCCGCCCACTTCAATAATTTTTTCAAATTTGCATACGCATTTCACGATTTATCGCATGCTTTATGGTGTTATCACAGGCATTAGGTGATGAATGACCCCCTTAGTCTAGTTCAGTCCACTCAAGGTTTCACTGTTTTAACTGCAAGCCTATATTTAGCTTTTTGGCTATATGTCTTGACTATATTGCAGTCTCCAAGAAGAAGGGACTGTCCGTTATAGGGGTAATTTTATTACGTCCTGCACAGATTAAAAGTGTGATCGTGTGAACTTCACACAAGTTTTCAAAAGCAAAATACACACGTACTTTCCCTCTGAAAATTATCCCTGAAAAAACCACCTGCAATCAATTATACCTGTTAATTTGTTTGAGTAGTTTTTGGAGAAAACTGCCCCCAGAAACACCTACCTATGTTGTGGGAGTCTCAGTTTAGTGGACCCTTGGGCCGACCTGCTGGAGACTGGGAATAGATGGACAATGTCTCTGATGAACAGCGGGCCGGGAGGCAGATGTTCAGGCAGGACGTAGATGCTCTTCACCCTGGAAGCTGGTGCTCCCCCGGGAGGAGCCCATAGGAGCCCAACTGCTGGGACTTAGGTGGCTTCACCCTTGGAAGCCGAAGCCCCCCCCCCCCCCCCCCGGGAGGAGCCCGTAGGGGCCTGGCCGCTGGGACTTAGGCGGGTTGTGGATCAGGACAGGTAACTGGAACCAGACTAGGACAGTAGCAATACTGTAACTGGGTTTGGGTACTGGAACCAGGCAGGAACTGTAGCAAGACTCGGGTACTGGAACCAGGCAAGAACTGAAGCAGGTAAACCGGAACCTAGCAGGTATTGTAGCAGGCAGGCAGGCAGGAACCAAGCAGGTACTGTAGCAGGAACGGAGGGACAAAGCAAGGCGAGTCACTCCGGGGCACTGTGCAACAGGAAACCGGGAAGCTAACCCGTTGCAAGGCAAGGACTGGATGGCCGCGGTCGGCTTATCAAGGCCGCGGCGTCTGACATCAGGAACTGGGCGGAGTCACCACTGGCGGGAAACGGGCTAGAAAGGCGCCCAAGTGGCGCGCACGCGCGCCTAAGAGCAAGACATCCTCAGGCACCTTTGCGGTGACGCAGCCCCAGCGGGGCTGCGTCACCAAACAGACCGCAAGCCAGGGCTCCGGAGGTGGGAGCAGGTCCGGGAACAAGGAGGTAAGGACCTGGTCATGGTGCTCGCGGCCAGGACCGCAAACACCTATACATATGCTTTTATTCTCATAGAAAGAGGGTCCGTTCATAAAAGCCAAATTGTCCACTGGGGGGTAATTTTCAAAGGGTCTTCTGCATGTTTTACAGACAGACATGGCCTATTAGAAAACTGTCCGTCCAATATACGGGTAAACATACACGTACAGTATATGTCATGTCTACAGCTACATTTATCCGGACTGGGGATGGAGTTGGGACAGAGCTTGGATTTATGTGCATACTTTGGAAAATTTGGCTATGCATTATTAGGAAAATTTTGTGCACATCTATTAGTAGATGTAACTTGCGCAGATTTCTGTAGATAAATCTACTTTGAGAATTAGTGTAATTCACGCATGTATTTGCGGCATACGTTATACGGGATGTTTGAAAATTTCCCTCTATGTACAAATGATGATTATTATGATGATAATAATAATAATGTAAAACAAATGATTCACAAACCAGAGTGGCTTCCTACAGACACTTGCCCTACACTACATATTGGTAAATCCTCCTCCTCCCCCTGTTAACTTATATTTGTGGAGGCTCAGCGGAAGTGCATTACATCTTTTATGTATAAAGCAGAGGGCACTGTAAACATAAAAAACGGTTCAGGTTATTTGCAAAAAAGAGAGGCATGCTTAATCAAAACTTGAATTCATCTGCAGACAAAAGTGCCTTAATGAAAAATGTATTGATTAGTGTTCATTAGATTAGGCAGGCAGTCATAACCATTCAGAAAAGAGAGATTATAATCCGTTTATACTAGTTTCAACATCGGTCCCCCGTCAGGGGCCGTGTTTCGCAGAAGGCTGCATCGAGAGGAACAGAATAGACTGCGCGGGTCTTCAGAGTAATAGTATATATAATCTACAATACATCAGAGCAGATAAAGTAAATTTGCAAATAAAACCCAAAACATCAGAAAGTACATACCTGTCAGTAAATGTTACCACACTTAAGACCTTCAGGGAAAAACTCCGTAAGACATCTTAAATACACAAAACGCACCAAAATCGCGCCAGAGAACCAGCGTACATACTGATGTCAGACGAACAATAACGTCATAGAAAGCAGCCCATTGAAGAGAGAGGTAACGTGGTCATAGGAAGACAGACCATTCAGGGAGAAAGGGATCCAAGTTAAAAAAAATCCAAGGGGGTTCACGGCGGATAAGCTGAGTTGAAAAAATTATCCTGAGGGAGACTCGATAAAAAAAAACTCTCAAATCAGAGATCAGAGGCTGTTTCTCGATCCAGTGTGATGCAAGAGATGCCTCGCTCTTCAGTTGGCGTACACAGCAACAATGTTCAAAAATTCTTGTTTTAATTTTCCTAATTGTTTTGCCAACGTAAATCAAAGAGCAAGGGCAGGTAATAACACAGAGCCACCCACTAGAGTTAAAATCAGAGCGATGTTTGAGAGGAAACTGTTATTGTTCAAAGGGTGCACAAAAATTGTGAATAATTCATGTGCAGGTCATGTGCAAGCCACTCTCTTGGCTTTGATTTCTGTCTTTTACCTTTTCTGGATGTGTATGCTGGAGTAAATAGTAAAAATTCAGTAACATCTGTTGGTGTCATCCAATATTCTGCACCCATTGTCTGGCAATGAGGATGGGATTCTGCTGCTGCTGCTGCTATGCATGGATAGGCACAGTGTGCAGTTCTTGACTGGTGAGTCCAGCACTATCAGCCAAGACTCAGAGAGCAGAGCCATGTATAGAAATCAAAGCAACACATTCACTTATGGTCACTGTTGGTCACAGTCAAGAATTTGATGTGGGACGGTCCAGTGCCTAGGACATATGTTTGCTGGTCTCACCAGCCTTGCCAAAAACTAGTGATGTGCAACCCGAACATTTTTGGTTTGGTTTGTTTTTTCATTTCATGGGGGGGAGGTCATTAAAACTTGAGTCATTCAATTTTTTTCCATTCGGTTTGTTTGCCAAACCTAAAAATAAATTAAGCAACCCCACCCCCCCTCCAAAAAAAACCAAAAAACAAAATGAAACCAAACCCAAAAAATGGATCTCCACCAGGACCAGGCCTTGGTGCCCAGACTCGATTTGAAGCCTGGTTTTGACACCAAAGGCAGACTTGATGCATAGTCTTGACATCAGGTCCTAGTCTGAGGCATGGTCCCAGTGCTGGGGCCTGGACTAAAGCATGCTTCCAGTGCCAGTGTTATGGCTAGCGTCAGTCTCGAGCAAGCACTCGAGGCTTGGCATACCAAGGCTCTCTAGGTGGAAGAGAAGTGAGGTGTGCCCTTGCAGTGGTGAAGATGGTCCAAGTCCCGGCCACTCCGCCGACCCACACGCCCCGGGAGACCACACTATTATGGTGGTCTCTGAACAGTCCTCCGACCGTTCCCAGCCTTTTCGGACCTGCTGCAGGGAGCAGCAGAGGCGGCAGGCCGGACGGAGGTCAGGTTGGCACAGGACTGAAGTGGAGAAAGCAAGGCCTTGGAACTTGGAGCAAAGCACAGAGGAGTTCAGGACGAAGACAGGAACAAGAGGGATGAGCAGGACCCTCAGGCGCCCTACCATTCCATTGCCAACGGGCGGCCCCAATGGACAGTCGCGGGCCACGCTGTCTCCTTCGCGCCCTACACAGCCCAGAGGCTGGTCGCGGACCACGAGAAGAGCGGGAGAAGCTCGGGAAGTCACTCAGCCCAGGGTAGTGGAAACCCCTCGGGCCCTTCAGAATTGGAACTAGGAATCAGAAGCAAGAGTCTTGGAACTCAGAACAGAAGCAGGAACTCTCGGAGGCATGGGTCCCACATCCTGGAGCATCAGGACTGGAACATCAGGAGCAAGCAGGAACATCAGGAAGTCCAAGGGAGACACAGCCTAGGTAGACTAGCACCATTGCCGAAGCAAGGACTGAGTGCAGAGGAAGTCCTTTTATAGCACAGGAACAAGCAACTCCCTGGGAGGAGTTCAGATGAGCCACACCTGGTTGGCCCTATAACTGGAGAGAAGAGCTGCGGGCCGGCCCCTAGGGAGAAGGGCGTAGCCCATACCAGGAAGTCCAGGCGAAGACTGAAGCAGGCCTCAGGCAGGCCCTGAGGACGTCGGAGGCCTCCCAGGCCATGGAGCAAAACCTGGGCAACCAGATCAGGCGAGGCCCCGGTTTGGGAGCGGCCTCCAGAGAAAGGTGAGAGGCCTCCTGTAACTCCACCTACGGGAGGAATCGTAACAGCCAGGGTCCAGCCCAAGGCCCGATCCTGGTGCTGGGGCCTGGCCCAAGGCCTGGTTCAGTCACCACTACCTAGGCCTTGAGCTAGCACTGGGGCCGGACGGAGCTCTTCTATAACCTAAACCTAGGCCTAAGTATGGCCTGGAAGCCTAGGACCAGCCGCCTGAAGTCTTCTTCAGTTTTCAAGCCATCTATTTGAAGGGTGTGCTGCAATGACATCACGATGCACCGTCTTCCAGAGTAGATGGTGCCATTTTGATGTATGGCTGTTGAAATGTATGGATGTACATCAAAATGGCACCATCCATGTTGGAGGAAGGCAACACAGTGTCGTAATTGCCATACCTGGAAACTCTCCAGATTTAGCCCAGAGACTCCGGATATTTACACAAATTTCTGGGTCTCCAGGCAGGACACTCAAATCTCCGGGTGCCTCGCTGAGAAGCTGAAGGGCACAAGCGCAGTGTCGATGTTTGCTTCCTCAGTAGCTTTTGCCTCAGCATTCATTAGCTGCCCCAAGGGGCTCTTTCTGAACCAGCATTTGCAGTGGATGAGAGCATCGATAATCTTCACTGAAGGAGGGGCCCAAAGCAAGCAGAGCTGCAGTAGCTTCTCGTGCAGCACATTAACCATTTGTGCAGTGCTGGTCAGTCAGTGCAGTGCAGTGTGGGAGGAAGAGAGAGAGAGCAACACATTGCCAAGCCCCACGCACGTCACATTGTCACTGGTCGGTAATTCGGGCCGATACAGAAAAGTCCGTGGGAGAGCGGGCGAATGCCCACTCTCCCAGCGCGCGCACAGGCCTCTCTCCTGTGCGTGCAATTCTGTATGCAAATTAGACCCGGTGGTAAAAACGGGTAAAAGGAGGCGGTAGGGACACAGTAGCGCGTCCCCAGCGCCTCCTTTTGGACCGGAGCGGCGGCTGTCAGCGGGTTTGACAGCAGATGCTCAATTTTGCCGGCGTCGGTTCTCGAGCCCGCTGACAGCCACGGGTTTGGAAACCGGATGCCGGCAAAATTGAGCGTCCGGTTTTTGACCCGCGAGCCGCGGGCAGATTTCAAATTGGTTTTTTTTTTTACTTTTGGTAACTTTCGGGACCTCTGTCGGAGGGTGCACAGAAAAGCAGTTTTTACTGCTTTTCTGTGCACTTTCCTGGTGCCTGAAGAAATTAGCGCCTACCTTTGGGTAGGCGCTAATTTCTGAAAGCAAAATGTGCGGCTTGGCTGCACGTTTTGCTTTGTGAATTGCGCAGGAATAACTAATAGGGCCATCAACATGCATTTGCATGTTGCGGGCGCTATTAGGTTCGGGGGGGGGGGGGGGGGGGGGTTGGACGCGCGTTTTCGGCCCCTTACTGAATAAGGAGTAATGCTAGCGTGTCGAAAACGCACGTCCAATAGAGGGTTAACAGTGCGCTCTGACGGAGCGCACTGTACTGTATCGGCCTGATTGTGAATACTAAGGTGAAATCATCTTCAATTTACCGACCAGTGACAATGTGACACACACTGTATAAGAGAGAGGGAGGGAGGGAAAGAGACAAGAGATTGGCCTCAGGTGGAGAGGGAAGAGCAGGGACAAGGGGAGATGGAGAGGCCTGGGAAGGGAGTGCGGGATTCAAGGATTGGGCTGGGCTCAGCAGGGTCTGGGCTGTGATTGAGTAGCAGAGCAGAAACTCTGGGATTTGTGAGGGGAGAAGAAGATGGTTGGAAAGAGAGAGTGCAGGGGACTCTGGGATTAGGTTGGTTGGCATGGGGATAATTGGGGAATTGAGTGGAAACTTCAAAATGGAGAGGAGCAGGGCCTGGGATTTTGAATGGAGGAGAGTGTGTGGGAGGGGGCACTGGAGATTTTGGATTGGGTGGGGGAGGTGCAAGCAGGGACTGGGGAATTGAGTGGCAGAACTCAGAGATTGCTTGAAAAATTTGGAGAATATGAATTTGGAGATTGAGTCTGCATATTTTCTAATTAGTGGTTACTTGTTGTCTATTAGGTGAAGGTCCATATCTTGCTTGTGTTACCCAACTGAGGGATTCTGCAAGTGTGTAGCTTCGCTTGGGTCACGTGTAGTTTCCATAGCAGTCTAGCTTGTTCTGTTTTCCAATAAGAGATGTAGTGAAGTGATGTTCTAGCATCTCTTGCAATATTTTTCATAGGCTGGGTTGTTGTTGTTTGAGTCCAAGCACCAGGAAAAACAGTCAATTAACATGGCTGTGCCTGTGCCCCCCCCCCCCCCAATACACACATATCTCAGGGTGAGCAGAGCTCAAACGTTCCTAGGTATGATCATTGCAGCATGTCTTTCAATCAGAGTGCATCATTTTTGAAGAAGAAAGAAGACATCAGGTGGCCTAGTCCAAAGCCTCCAGGCCAGGCCTCAGCACCAGGCTCAGACCTAGGCCTATGCGATAAGACCAGGCCTTGGGTTCAGCCCCAGTGCTGGGCCTAGGTGACAGGACTAGGATTCATGCTAGACCCCAGTGCCAGGCCTAAGAATTTCAATGGGAGTAGGTGTCAATCATGGGCCCTAACACCAGAACTAGGCCTCTACGAAGGGACCCAGCACCAAAAATGGCTTAGGCCTTGGCAATGGAACCAGGCCTCAGGCCATACCCTGGTGCCGGGCCTAGGCCCTGGTGCCAGGATTGGGCCTTAGCGATGGAATCAGGCCTCATACTTGGCCTCGGCATCAGGCCTAGGCCTCAGCAACAGGCCTAGGCTTTGGTGTGAGACCAGGCCAAATCAGGTCCTGGTGGAGGGCCTAGGCCTCAGCAACAGACTAGGCCTCTGAGGCTACAATGAGGGGCCTAGGCCTTAGGCTGGGGCCCCATGCTGGGCCCAGACCTAGACTGATGACAGGAACTGGCTGAGGCCTGGTGCTGCCAGAGGCTCTTTTTTATTTTGTTAGAAATGCACAAATACAGACAAACTTGAAAATTATGGTGTATTTTTATAGGAACCTATTTTTAGTTCATAGCATTCAGAATGAATAAAAAATGTTCTCATTTGTTGCATTTTTATGCATTCATTTTAAACGAATCTACATCCCTACTGAATACCAAGATGTATAAGTAAATCATAGCAATACCAACATTCACAAAAATGGAAAAGAGATACCTTATGCATCTCAATTTAGCCAGATAAGTTATCAGGGATATTCAGCGGGATAAACAAATGTGGGATAAAATCCTGCTGAATATCCTCAGGTAACGTTATCTACTATATGTAGTCAAATAACTTTGAAACCTAACTAAATATGTGTGAATATTGCCAGTAAGGTTTCAAAGTTTGTCCAGGGAAATGCAAAGAATATAGCTGGAGGCCTTGAGGCTAAATCCCTCAGCCCTCCAAAAAACATTTGACATAAGTGAGGGCTAGTGTCCAATGCTCCCTATCCTCCAACCCACCAAATTAAAAAAAAAAAAAAAAGATCACCTGTAATGGACTGGCCCCTCTCCTTCTACCATATATTTACCAAATCACTGAGCCCCACACACAACCTCTATTACATCCCTGGATCTCCCCTGAAATAGCAGCTGCTCCCTGCTCCCAGCATTCCTCTGACCACAAAGCTGCAAGCATTCATTAACACAGCTTGCAGAGTTCAAGATGATGTCCCCCACAGTGGCCTGGGTTGGGAGTCATCATTGGAGAAGCAGAATCAGAAAACCTCAGGAGGGGGCGCGCCACTGGATCAGGGCAAGCACAGTCCCAGCTCCCCTTCTAGCAAACTTACAGTATATGCAGTTACTCAAGAACCCAGGTGGGATAAAAACATATTGGGTCAGACCGAAGGTCCATCATGCCCAGCATCCTGTTTTTAATGGTGGCCAATCCAGGATAGAAGTAACTGGCAAGAATGCAAACATTAAATAAATCCCATGCTACTAATGCCAGTAATAAGCAGTGGTTATTCCCTAAGTCAGCTTGATTAATAGCAGTTTATGGATTTCTTCTCCAGGAACTTGACCAAACTTTTTTTAAACCCAACTATGCTAACTGCCTTTACGACATCCTCTGGCAATGAATTCCAGAGCTTAATTATGTGTTGAGTGAAAAAGAATGTTCTCCAATTTGTTTCAAATGTGCTGCTTGCTAACTTCATGGAGTGCCCTCTAGTCCTTGTATTATCAAAAAGAGTAAAAAATAACCAATTCACATTTACCCGTACTAGTTCTCTCTTGGTTTTATAGACTGCTATCATATTGCCCCCTCAGCTGTCTCTTTTCCAGGCTGAACAGCCCTAATCCTCACAGGGTACCATTCCATCCCCTTTATCATTCCATCCCCTTTATCATTCCATCCCCTTTATCATCCCCTTTATCATTCCATCCCCTTTATCTAACCAAGTTATAATTTAACCAGACTTAGTTCATCTTTATCTAAAACCATCCAGTTTGTCCCTAACCCAGAGAAGTTACCTTATGAAGTTTCCTTGAATCGTTACTATTCATTATGTTATGTAAAGCCTTGTTTAATATGTTTCTTGTAAAGCCAGGGGCACTGTTTCCTGTCCCGCGGCATTATTGTTGTTACCTGTAAACCGGACTGATTTGTTTCCCAACAAGAATTTCGGTATATAAAAATTCTAAATAAATAAATCATTTTGGTTGCCCTTCCCTGTATCTTTTCTAGTGCAACTATATCTTTTTTGAGATGTGACCAGAATTGCACACAGTATTCAATATGCGGTCTCACTATGGAGCGATACAGAGGCATTGTTGTGTCTGTGGACCCTTGGGAGGAGGTGAGATTGGCTCTGCTTACAGGGAGGAGCCCTGCAGGTTCTTGCCGTCAACAGGTGGACTAAGGGGAAGCAGAGACCAGACAGGACCTTCAACTATACCAGTCCTCATTCCCCACAGGTTGAGCCTTTTGGGTGCCAGGGCCGGCAGAACTTAGACAAGGGACTCTGCTGATGATTGAACACGTGGTCCGAGGCCAGGAGAAGGTTGTAAGCTGGCAATGAGCAGATGTGTCGAGGTCTGAGCAAGGGTCAAAGGCAGGCAGCGAGTAGACATGTCGAAGTCCGGGTAAGGGTCACAGGCAGGCAGGTCAGGCATATCCTTGTATATCATTTAACCATTTATTCTTTCCTTTTTCTTCCTCTTCACCAAGTTCTGCCACCCTTGTTAATTGTAACTGTACTTTCGGTCACCTGAGTTCTAGTTTGATGTATTTAATGCACTCCCGTTTCATGTAAACCAGCAAGATATGTTCTCATGATTGCCGGTATATAAAAACCTTAAATAAATAAAATAAATAAATAAATATCCAGAGTCCAGTCAGAGGTTAAACCAAGTATCTGACCAAGGAAGAAAAAGAGGAACAGATAGGTTGAGGCAAACAGACAAGGTGGGAGCAAGTTGGGCAGGCGAGGGCTGGAGTAGATGGAGATGAGGACTGGGACAAGATGAAGATGAAGGCTGGAACAGGCTTGGGAAGCAACATGCACTATATTTGGTAGATGGACCCGTTGCTGAGGTGAGTTGCTTCTGGGGAGCTGCCCTTTCCCACCGTGGTCAAATCTTGTACCCTGTAATTCACTCCCAAGATTAGCCCTCTAGGCCTTTATCCTAGGCCTGCTGTAGTCCCAGTATCCCAGTTACAGAGTCTCTTAGAATGTCCCAATTTACTCATAACATGTTGTAGAAATGGTCCTAGACAAATTCTTACCCTTCCTCCAGGTGGTTGAAGTTTCTCAGTCCTTGCTTTGGAGCTCCAAGACAGGAGCACAGTTTCTTGCTGATCTTCTGGCCCCTAGCACAGCTCCTGCTCACTTGCTTCAAATTTTTATTTATTTTATTTATTTAGGGTTTTTATATACCGGCATTCGAGAACGCAGTCCCATCATGCTGGTTCACATTAAAACAAGTGTGCATCGTAAACAAAACTAAAACAATGGTGCGGAAAAAGGCAGTTACAAATAACAGGGAGATTAGAACTTGGCAGAGAGAGAAGAGAAAGGACAGGTTATTAATTCAAACATGTAACGATAGTGTAAAATAATATAAAATTCAAACAAGAAGGTTAGTCATGGTGTATGTGAAGGTAAGGATTGGCGTGGAAGGTAGATCAGTTTGAGTCCGGGAATGCTTGTGTGAATATCCATGTCTTTAGTCTTTTTTTGAAGGTTGAGATGCATGTTTCAAGTCTGAGGTTTGAAGGGATGGAGTTCCATAACGGTGGAATGGCTGTAGAGAATGCCCGATCTCTTAGTGTGATGTGTCTGGTAGATTTGGACGGTGGTACCTGTAGCGATCCTTTGTATGCATCTCTTGTTGGTCTTGTTGAATTATGTAGTTGGAGAGGGATCTGTATGTCGATGGGAGCCAGTAGGTGGATATTTTTGTATGTGGTCTTCCAAACTCCTCTGAGTGTATCTTCTTCCAAACTCCTCTGAGTGCCAGTGAGAGCACCAGCTCCACATCGCCAAAGAACTCTAAAACTCCCCAGCACCTCTCAAAATAACCCCCAATATTGTTCCTTTAATATATTCACTTGATACACAGCCAAAAGTATACTGCAGTTGTTTTATCAGCATTACCTATTATCTTGCTACTCAAATAATAGGCTTTCTTAATAGAGGTGTGCAACCTTTGATGAAATGCATCAGTAAGTAAGCTTACATGACAACCTTTAATTTCTCATTGGCTCCTATATGACTTCAAATACAAACTTTAATTGCTAGAATCACAAGAGTTGTAATTACAGTTAAGTGGAAGCAGCCATATTGAAAGAGAAAAAAAGGGTTGCAAACAATGTTATCTATAATCAGGATCACTGAAGCATTTTAGTTTAATATGCTCCTTACTGCATGTTTGTTTCTGCTAAGACCTGCATTGGAAGTTAGTCATCCATTAACAGATCATCCTTTTAGACATAATTCCTCCCAGGAGCAAGTTCAGAGCTTCACACTTGTGTACTCAAACTCAGGGATGGCCAATCTTTCACACGTCAAGAGCCAAGAAACCGGAATGCAGAGTCTCGCCATTGAGAAGCGATAGGGGAATGTGGTCCTCCCCCTCGTTCTCTCGACCTCACCCTCATCTGCTTGAGTCTCTCTTTCTCTCTTTTTCTCTCAGTCCCATACCCCAGCCACACTGGTCTCCTATACATGGTTTATGTAATTTCATGAGGCAGAGCATACAGGGACTGCACCCAATGGAGTCCCTTTCTATGCCCTTACTTGAGTTAACATAGTCCCTTTTCACACCACAAAACAGCCCAAGATGCTAGGCCTCCAAGCCATAGGTTGTGGGGTGGACCTGCATCTCAAAGATGCCTTTATGGTGGCAAAAGTCCCCACCTTTGTGGGAACCCTTACTGCTGCTTTCCATGGAGTAAGTTGCTGGAAATCTTGTCACACTAGATTTGATAACTGAGTGTATATATTATATCTTCCCTTTCTTTTTTCTTTACCTTTTTTCAGTCTCTCTGTGTATGACTTACAGTGCTGGCCATACACCATTCTAATGACCTTCCTTTGAATTCTGTCTACCTTGTCAATGTCCTTCTGTAGCTATGGTCTCCAGAACTGAACACAATACTCAAGGTGGAGTCTTATCAGAGATCTGCAGAAATGTAATGTCGCCTCCTTCTTTCTAATACTCTTTCTTCCCTGAATAGATGCCAGTTTTAAAAATGAAATGCACATGTATGATTCCACCACCTCCCAACAAGGGTATTGAGGAATCCATGCTTAATGCTATCTTATAAATGTTGAGTTCCATATTAGAATATAAGAACATAAGAAAATGCCATACTGGGTCAGACCAAGGGTCCATCAAGCCCAGCATCCTGTTTCCAACAGTGGCCAATCCAGGCCACAAGAACCTGGCAAGTACCCAAAAACTAAGTCTATTCCATGTTACCATTGCTAATGGCAGTGGCTATTCTCTAAGTGAACTTAATAGCAGGTAATGGACTTCTCCTCCAAGAACTTCTCCAATCCTTTTTTAAACACAGCTACACTAACTGTACTAACCACATCCTCTGGCAACAAATTCCAGAGTTTAATTGTGCGCTGAGTGAAAAAGAACTTTCTCCGATTAGTTTTAAATGTGCCCCATGCTAACTTCATGGAGTGCCCCCTAGTCTTTCTATTATCCGAAAGAGTAAATAACCGATTCACATCTACCCGTTCTAGACCTCTCATGATTTTAAACACCTCTATCATATCCCCCCTCAGCCGTCTCTTCTCCAAGCTGAAAAGTCCTAACCTCTTTAGTCTTTCCTCATAGGGGAGCTGTTCCATTCCCCTTATCATTTTGGTAGCTCTTCTCTGTATCTTCTCCATCGAAATTATATCTTTTTTGAGATGTGGTGACCAGAATTGTACACAGTATTCAAGGTGTGGTCTCACCATGGAGCGATACAGAGGCATTATGACATTTTCCGTTTTATTCACCATTCCCTTTCTAATAATTCCGAACATTCTGTTTGCTTTTTTGACTGCCGCAGCACACTCAACCGACGATTTCAATGTGTTATCCACTGTGACATCTAGATCTCTTTCTTGGGTTGTAGCACCTAATATGGAACCTAACATTGTGTAATTATAGCATGGGTTATTTTTCCCTATATGCATCACCTTGCACTTGTCCACATTAAATTTCATCTGCCATTTTGATGCCCAATTTTCCAGTCTCACAAGGTCTTCCTGCAATTTATCAGAATCTGCTTGTGATTTAACTAATCTGAACAATTTTGTATCATCTGCAAATTTGATTATCTCACTCGTCGTATTTCTTTCCAGATCATTTATAAATATATTGAAAAGTAAGGGTCCCAATACAGATCCCTGAGGCACTCCACTGCCCACTCCCTTCCACTGAGAAAATTGTCCATTTAATCCTACTCTCTGTTTCCTGTCTTTTAGCCAGTTTGCAATCCACGAAAGGACATCGCCACCTATCCCATGACTTTTTACTTTTCCTAGAAGCCTCTCATGAGGAACTTTGTCAAACGCCTTCTGAAACTCCAAGTACACTACATCTACCGGTTCACCTTTATCCACATGTTTATTAACTCCTTCAAAAAAGTGAAGCAGATTTGTGAGGCAAGACTTGCCTTGAGTAAAGCCATGCTGACTTTGTTCCATTAAACCATGTTTTTCTATATGTTCTGTGATTTTGATGTTTAGAACACTTTGCACTATTTTTCCTGGCACTGAATTCAGGCTAACCGGTCTGTAGTTTCCCGGATCGCCCCTGGAGCCCTTTTTAAATATTGGGGTTACATTAGCTATCCTCCAGTCTTCAGGTGCAATAGATGATTTTAATGATAGGTTATAAAAATTTACTAAGAGGTCTGAAATTTCATTTTTTAGTTCCTTCAGAACTCTGAGGTGCATACCATCCGGTCCAGGTGATTTACTACTCTTCAGTTTGTCAATCAGGTCTATCACATCTTCTAGGTTCACCGAGATTTGGTTCAGTCCATCTGAATCATTATCCATGAAAACCTTCTCCGGTACTGGTACCTCCCCAACATCCTCTTCAGTAAACACATAAGCAAACAAATCATTTAATCTTTCCGCGATGGCCTTATCTTCTCTAAGTGCCCCTTTAACTCCTCGATCATCTAACGGTCCAACTGACTTGGTGGGCCACGAGTGGAGCCCATCTTGCTCACAGCTGAAGATGAAGGAGGACCCAGTGGACCATGAGCGAAGCCCATGCTGCTTGCGGCTGAAGACAAGGGTAGCGCCGGTAGGCTGCATGCGAGGCCCACCCCGTTTGCAACCGAGAAGCAGTGAACAGCTGACAACATCGACGCGAACTTTGAATGTATATATGTGTGTGTAGAATGACAGGCACGGGAGGGGGTGTGTATGTGATTTGGAGCATGTGTGCCTAAGTGAGGGTGTGTGTGAGTGAGGGATTTTATGAGAGTATGTATGTGTGTGAGAGAGAGCCTATGTTCAGGGGTGTATGCGTGTGCAAGAGAGAGAAGGAGCATGTGTGAGTGTAGGTTTGCCAGAGAGAGATGGAGCCTATGTGAGGGGGGAGGGGTGTGTGCAATAGAGAGAGGGAGTCTATGTGAGGATGTATGTGTGTGCGCAAGAAAAAAGGACCATGTATGAGGGGCTGTGTGTGTGTGTGTGTGAGTGAAAGAGAGAGAGAACGAGGGGGGAGAACACAGGAAGTCTGTGTGAATGGGTGTGTGTGTGTGAGAGGGAGCCTGTGTCAGGGTGTGTGTTTGAGAGAAGGTCAGAGGGAGCCTGTGTGAGGAGGAGATGGGTGCATGAGAGAGAGAGCCTATATGAAGGAGTGGGTGTGTGTGAGGGGGAGATATGTACATGAGTGAGAGAGCCTGTATGAAGAGGTGTGTGTGTGAGAAGGGGACAGAGGGAACCTGTTTGACAGTGTTTGTGTGTGTGTGCTTGTGTGAGAGAGAGAGCCTGTGTGAGGATGTGTGCATGTGAAAGAAGGAGGGAGCCTGTGTGAGGGTGTATGTATGTGTGTGTGTGTTTGAGAGAGAAAATGGGACAGAGGGAGCCTCTATGAAAGGCTCTATGAGAGAGTGGTCAAATTCTAGGAGTGGAGATAGTGGAAGGGGTTGAGCCTGGAGAGGAAGGGGAGAGATTGTAGAGGACAGAGAAGTTAGAACCTGAGAGGGCAGAGTGAAAGGGGTCTGGTCAGAAGAGTAGGGAGAGAGGGTGGAAGGGACACTCTTACAGTGTACTTCTAGGATAATTCTGCTCAACATATTTAAACTCTACATCTTTGAATAATAATTTTTCTGTATTACATTTTAAGTTAATTACTCAAAGACTGTGATGTATAATGTGTTATTTTGACCAATATAAAGTTTGTAGAATTTTACAGAATTATAAAATGTTGTGCCCAGAATTCCCTCAGGAGTAGCAATTGTGCATTTTCTTTGGAGAGGGAAGGTAGCTACAATTAGCTATGCTAAGTCGATCTTTGAAAGAGAAATGAGTGGATTAAGGTTGCAGGACCTGAGATGGTATATTGTGGCTTGACAGCTGCTTTGACCTGGTGTTGAATCTGAAGATGTATAATGTTGTTCCCTTTGTGCATTCAGCTGACTCTTCTGTTACATTATAAAACCATTCAGAAGCCCTCTCATTTTAAATTGGGGTCTGTGCGTCTTGCTTTGGTAAAGACTTGGAGATGGATACAGAATTTTTTTGGTTTATCTCCACATAGATTCCACTTTCTTCAGTTGGTGAAAAATGTTTTATTTCCTCCAGGTTTGGAATTTGGTATTTTTCATTTATGGCAGCACATAGAATTGGGTAGTTTGTGGGATATTTTTCCTGTAGGACACCATTCACCTACAAGACGATGCAATAAAATACACTATGAGTTCCACACAGTTTTACCTCCTTTTCTATGCACATTTTTTGCATGTAAAGTTAATTGACAATGCAGCAAGGATTTTTATGTGCAGAAAATATGCAGGTAAAACCATGCAAGTGAGGGCATTAGCTATTTCCTCCCAATGCAGAGAGGTAGGCTGGGATAGCTCCCATTTTTCTAGTGCTGGAAATTTAACTCCTGGTCAGAGATGGAGGAAAATGTCAGAAATCTCCCTACTTTAAGGTTTTCTCTCAGGCTGGGGGAGGGGATCGGGTTTCTGGGCTTCTCTCTCCCTACCTCACCTTTGGCGAGAATTTGCTGCAGCCTGACTCAAACACTCTTCCAATCCCAGCTCGAGATATGGCTACCCTTGCAACCCCCATCCTCCTGTGCTCAAGCGGAGCCCTCTCAGTTCTTGTTGGGTCACTTCAAACAAGCTGAGGGCATTAAGCATTACTCTTCTCTGGGTGCCTTTCCTTTATCTAGGTAACGGTGGGGACACCCAGGTGGACTGGGAGGAGAAGGGGAGGTGGCCTGCAGAGGGGGGCTGGGCAGGAACAGGTAGGAGGAGGAGGTGGACGTGTTGGAGAATCCTGAGCCAGAGGCAGGGCCGGAGCCAATGCCAATGGAGGTGGGAGAGGAATGGTGGAAATCTCCTCAAGGAGACCTGGATTGAGTTCAGTAGAAGAAACTGCCATAGGTGGTAGTAGCTGTAGTTGGACAAGACAAAGTATACGTCTCCTTTTATAAGCTACGGTGTACTTCGTCTAAATGGCAAAACAGCGTTTTGCCATTTAGCCACACAATGAGTTAAGTGACTAAAATGTAGTCTCATAAATTGGGGGCAGGCCGGAGGCGGGTGGGAGGCGTTTCTGAGAGGAGCGGAGTTAGCCGCATAAGTTATGTGGCTAACTTTGATATTCAGAGTTAGGCGCTTAACTTATGTGGCTAACTCTGGTCGCACCTTAGTCTGTCCTAAAGTTAGCTGGGTATTCGCTGAGTTAGCCAGATAGGTGTATCCGACTAACGTAACGAGCCACTCTGCAGCTGAATATGATCCCCAATCTTTTTTTCTTTTCATAATGGAATTATGTAAAATGCTTTGCATTCTCATCAAACGTTTGTTGATCCTTTTTGTTTCTGTTTGTTTAAATTGTTTTGCATGGTATTTATTTTTTTGAAAAGAAAGTAAAGATGTTTTAAAGAAAAAGAAGTTGTCAGGGAACCAGCAGCCAAAGCTGGTCTCTGGGGATAGCCATCTGCCCACTCCAAAAGGCCCTTTTGGACCACAGGTGTGCATGAGCCTCTGTGCCACGATGCTACTGACACAACCCCAGGGCTGGCCGTGGTCCACATCGCTGATGGCCAAGCGTATCCAGGCACGGGCTAGGTGATGACAAGGATCCACTGAAGTCCAAAATGGCAATGGCAGAATCCACTGAAGACCAGAACTAAGACTGCAGCCATACCAAACTGGAACTGAAGACTGAAGTGGAGCCAGACTGGAGATGTGGCACCAGTATCAAAGCTGAAGACCGTAGCAGGCTGAAAACAGAGATCCAGGCGAAAGAGGAACCAAACAGAGATTGAAGACAGGGATCCAAACAAAGAAGAGGAGCCAGGCAAAGACCAAACACAAGGAATTGGGGACACTGAAGACCAGGCTGGAACAAGCTCTCCAAAGACCAGGAACAAGACTCTGGATCAGGGAACTCAGGAACAAGACTCTAAACTCAAGAAGACTCCAAAGATTTAATCCAGCAAACACAGACCCAGGACAGACAAAATCACAGGAGACCAGGACAAGAGACCTTGCGAAGGCCCTGATGCAGAGACTGAAGAGCCTTTTATAGGGCAACAGGAGATGACATCATCCAAGGGCGCCGCGGGCTTTTCCTGCCATGGACCCTTTAAGAGAGGCAAAGATGTGCGCCCGTGCACCTAAAGGACATGCAAGGGAGGAATGTCGGTGGCGTACAGGCGCATGGATGACCAGTGGCAAGTTTTCATGCTGCAGGAGGTGGGAGCATGGATCCGGTGGCATCGTGGTGAGTAAGGCCGCCCGCAGGACTGTCCTGCATGTGGCGCAGCTGACATAATTTATGCAATATGCTTTAAATCTCCCTGTAAGAGTTGTAGTTAAGTTTCTGCATTAGCCTAGCTAAGCTAACTCCAATAGGGATGCTGTTCCTCCACCCCTTGTTAAAAGGAAATGAGCTAAAGGGCCCCAACCCCCTTTCTCCAGTAGACCCCCCTCCACTAGCAGCTAGAAACTTCTGGGCAGACCCTATTGTCTTGCACATTTATTTATTTTTGAGGCTTACCCCGTCAGACATCATGTATGCGGAGAGATCCCCAGAGGCAGACCGAGCCCATCAGTGCACGGATGAGACAATGTGCAGGGAAGAGGGAGTATGGGGGAGCCAGGGTGCAACCAGGCTGCTGGCACTAATCTTTAAAAAGGAGATACAGCAGCTTTTAAACTAGAAGTGCATGGCTCAGAATTATGTATCTTTGAAAGATACTAACAAAACAGGGAAGTTAGGGCATCCCAATAAACAGATTGTAATAAGTGCTAAAGTAGCTCTGGTGCCTTTAAGTAAAGAGCAGACAGAGCAGAAAAATTCCAAATTATCCCTGTCAACTGATGAGCAGGTTGTTAATATAAATAAAAATCATACTTTGAAATGTCTGTATACAAATGCTAGAAGTCTAACAAATAAGATGGGAGAGTTAGAATGCATAGCACTGAATGAAGAGGTAGATATAATTGGCATCTCAGAGTCCTGGTGGAAGAAGAATATCCAATAAGACACTGTAATAACAGGGTATAAATTAAGTTGCAATGACAGGATGGATCAAATTCATGGAGGGGTGGCACTATATGTTAAATAGGGCATAGAATCAAAGAGGATAAAAGTTTGGCAGGAAACAAACTGCACTACACTGTCAAGTCACTTTCCGCACTTTCAGCCACTCTGTTTAATATATACCTCCTGCCTCTGTGCCAGCTCCTCACGAGTCTCGGTGTCACATTCTACATGTATGCCGATGATATCCAATTACTCATACCCGTAACGAACACCCTCGAAAAAGCAATGAAACTCTCGGCCTCCTACCTCAACACTATAAGAAACATGCTAAACCACATGAAACTATGCCTTAACATGGACAAAACAGAATGTATACTCCTAGAAAGAAAAAGCTCCGGAATCTACGAGAACCACACCATACAAATCGACAACACATACATCAAATTAAAAGAAAATGTGAAAGATCTTGGAATTTGGTTAGACCCAGAGCTTAAATACAAAAAACACATCACAATGAAAATCAAAGAGGGCTTCCACAAATTACTCATCCTCAAACACCTTAAACCACTACTGTATCTCCCTGAATTCAGAACCATAGTACAATCACTTATATTCACCAGCTTTGACTATTGCAACTCACTCCTGATAGGCCTTTCCAAATCAACCATGAGACCACTCCAATTGCTACAGAACGCCTCAGCCAGAATATTCACAGGTCACAAAAGAGCTGACCACATCACTCCTGTGCTAAAAAGTCTACACTGGCTACCTGTAGAAAAGAGAATCGAATATAAAACTCTAACCATTATCCACAATGCAATAAACAACAGCGAAAGCACATGCCTAAACACCATTGTACAAAGACACAACTCTCAACGCAATACGAGATCAACAAACAAAGTGCAACTAGACATACCATCAGTCTCAACCGCTAAACTCACTACCGTAAGAAACAGAGCCATTTCAATAGCAGGACCTCACCTCTGGAACTCCCTACCGGAACACATAAGATCACAAAACAACACTAAAACATTTAAAAAATCTCTCAAAACCTGGCTCTTCAAACAAGTCTACAAAGACTGGATCAGCTAATCACTCCCATGATAAACGTCAACTCATACTATTACGAATAGTTAATCTCTTTGTAACTAATGATATACACAATCTGTTGCTATATAAGTTGTTAAATATAACCAAATTGCACTGATGTTATAACCTATCTTATATGTTGTTACACCAGTTGTGTTTCGCTTGTAATATGTTGTTACACCTGTAAACCGGATTGAAGGCATTTAGCTAAACTTCGGTATATAAAAAGCCTATAAATAAAAATAAATAGATAAAAGTCTTTAGGGATAGAAATTCCATGTGAGAAGGAGATTAGAATAGCAGTGGGGGTGCACTTTGGATATTGGCCAAATCTAAATTCCTTTTATGACGTAGTTCTACTTTCCCGATCCTTTGCAAAAGCTCTAGCCGTTTCTTATATCTTTTTCTTTTAACAAACGAGGCTTGGGCTATTAGATGTCCCCTGGCCACTGTTTTAAAACAATCCCAAATTGTACCTTTGGACACATCTCCTGTATCATTTTCTTCCATATAATGGCCCGTCGTGCAAAACTTAGTGTCTTCTAAAATGCTTTCACTTAGTCTCCAATGCCCCTTCGGGCCCTGGGGAGAAGCTGTCCGAAGTTTAATCCAGACTGCGGCGTGGTCTGTCCACGTTATTGGCTCAATATCCGTAAGCTGTACGTTATTTACCAACCCCTTGTCCACTAGTATAAGGTCGATGCGTGAATATATGTTATGCACCTTTGAGAAAAAGGTATAGTTCCTTTCTGTGGGATGTAAAAACCGCCAAATATCGATAAGGCCCCAAGTGGTCATCATAGCTTTAAGACTTGCCCTTTGGACCTTGGCTACCGTAGTGTCCTCCCCCCCCCCCCCCCCCCGCTATGGTCTAGATAAGGGTATTGTGTCAAATTAAAGTCACCACCTACGATTATAGAATGTTCCATTACACCAGAAAGAGTATCCAAAAATTTCCCTTGTCCTGTGTTTGGGCAATAGACATTTCCTACAGTGAACAACTAATTCCCTAATCGAAATTTTACTAAAATATACCTCCCTTTAACATCTCGGATAATGGAGAGCACATCTACTACCAATGCTTTAGCAAATAAAATGCCACCCCACAATACCTATTCCCCTTATTAGCTGAGGCAAAAAATTGACAGGGAAATTGGGAAGACATCAGCAGTCGTTTGTGCCTTTTCCTAAGATGTGTTTCCTGGCATAAAAGAATATCTGCATATAAGGAAGAAGCATCCGCCATTAATTTTTTTCCTTTTAACATAGGTATTTAAGCCTTTCACATTCCAGGAAATAATTTTTAAACTAGCCATCTATGAAGTCATGAGAAAATGCAACAGCCTCAGATGATACCCCCCTCCCCCCCAACCAGGTATAGAGATTCTCACCCCTCTCCTCTGTAGAAACTAGCCCTCTGCTAACATACCACCCCATTATTAACCCACTAGGTAGCTCATCCTGCCTCCCCTCCCCCCCTTCCCCCCCCCTAAGAGCACCAACAAGAGGAATGGTCACTCCCAAAATGCTCCCAGGAGCCCAGCCCCTACACGCCCGAGTTCAAAAACAGTATAAAGTAACATGAGAGATACCACTGCCAGATAGTTATCTCTGAAGTAACCAATAAATTGTATTATCGTATAATTGTATTATCGTATACAGATCTAGATGTACTTCAACTGTCCACGAATCACCAGAAGTATATTAGGCTGGAGAAAACTACTTCCAAATTCTTCTTTGGTCAGCCGTAATTCCAGCGCAGCCGTTTTCCACCTGACTGAATTCTTTGCCATCGCATGTGTGCACCCTTCGGATCCGAATGGTCCAATGACGTGGGGAGCGGTCCCTTTGGTGCCTCTAGGCCCGCAGCTGATAAAATTGAACGGGCTTCCTTGACCGTTTTAACTCTGGATGCTACCCCTTTAATTGTAAATGCCAGTCCGAAGGGGAAAAGCCATCTATATCTAATGTCACCGTCACGGAGGGTACTCACAATCTCTTTAAATTCTCTCCTTTTCTTGTTAGTCTGAAAAGATAAATCCTGGAATACTTCAATATTGTAACCCTGCTACACGATTTCTTTTCTTTTACGCGCATAGGCCAGCACTTTCTCCTTCACTTGGAACGAGTGAAAACATACCACGATATCCCGTGGCTGGTTGCCGCGTGGTTTCGCTAAGGCATGATGTGCTCTCTCCAAGATGGGTTCTTTACCGCCTCCCGGTGGGTCACTGCTGTAGAGAAGGAGATTGCAAATATCCTTGATGACTACATTGCAGTCTGCGTATGTGGATTTCTCCAGGACCCCACGAAATCTCAAATTGCCCCGCCTCAACCGATTTTCTAAGTCATCCAGCCAGTCCCGCAGGGTCGAGTTGTCCTCTTGTAGCTGCTTCACTTCTCTTTGTAACGAGTCCTGATGATCTTCTATTTCACTGACCTGTTGTTCCGCTGCATCCACGCGGCCTCCCAGCTCTTCATGATCTCTTCGTAAGTCCGAGACCATTAATTTAATTTCTTCTTTCAGCGACCCCATGTCCGCTTTCAAATCCCCAAACCAGGCCTGAAAGTCGCTTTGGGAGGGTAATGATGCAGCATCAATCGGTAGTGCTATCAGAGGGTCTCCTCTGTCTTGTGGCTGATCCTCCCGGCCGCCATCTTCCCTACTCGTCCCCTCTGCTGGCATAACCTCAGCAGGTCGCTGTGGAATATTTTCAAAGGAAAATTGCTTTAAATCGACAATTTTCTTCCTCACCGACATCGGGACACTTTCTGCAGCTGGATTCTATCTGAAAATGCTTCGCAGGCGATTCGATGCTCACACTTGGCAGTGGATAGTAGAATCAGGATCGGGAGCGAACACCCTAGGCAGCCATTCGATAGGTGACGTCACTTCCCCCCGGAACCACTGCTTTTTAACATATTTATAAATAACCTAGACATGAGAACAACAAATGAGGTAATCAGATTTGCTGATGATACAAAATAATTCAAAGTTGTTAAATCACAAGAGGATTGTGAGAAATTGCAAGAAGACCTTGTGAGATTGAGAGACTGGGCATGCAAATGGCAGATGACATTTAATATGGACAAGTGGAAAGTGATGTACATAGGGATGAGCAACCCAAATTATAGCTACACCATGCAAGGTTTCACATTGGGAGTCACCCCCCCAGGAAAAAGATCTAGACGTCATGGTGGATAATATGTTGAAATCCTCAGCTCAGTGTGCAGCAATGGAGAAGAATGCAAATAGAATTATTAGGAAAGGAATGGAGAATAAAGTAGAGAATATCACAATGCCTCTGTATTTCTCCATGGTGCAACCACACTTTGAATATTGTGTGCAATTCTGGTCACAACATCTCAAAAAAGATATAACAGAATTAGAAAATGCACCCAAAATGATAAAGGGATGAAACTATTCCCCTATGAGGAAAGGCTAAAGAGATTATGGCTCTTCAGCTTGAAAAAGAGACAGCTGAGAAGAGATATGATAGAGGTCTATAAAATAATAAGTGGTGTGGAACAGGTAAATGTGAATCAGTTATTTACGCTTTCAAAAAGTACAGAGACTAGGGGACATGCATTGAAATTACTAGGTAATATATTTAAGACAAATAGGAGAAAATATTTTTTACTCAATGCATAATTAAATTGTGGAATTCATTGCCAGCGAATGTGCTAAAAGCTGTTAGTGTAGTTGGATTTTAAAAAGGTTTGGACAAGTTCCTAGAAGAAAAGTCCATAAACCATTAGTAAGATAGACCTGGGAAAAGCAGCAAGGAATCTATTGACCTTTTGGGATCTGCCAGGTAATTGTCACCTGGATTGGTCACTGTTGCAAACAGGATACTGGGCTTGATGGACCTGTGTTCTGACCAAGTATGCCAAATCTCAAGTTCTTATATAGATACTATAGGTATTGAGTTGACTAGAATGTATTTATTTATCACACTTATATGCTGCTATATCAAATTGTTCAAAGCGGCTCACAATAAAAACATTTATAATCATAGAATAATATTACATACATATCTAACAGACCATGACGCCACTTCCCATCACATTATTTATTTATTTTAAAACTCTTCTATACCGTCGTTAAGTTAATTCACCATCACAACGGTTTACAGAAAGACACAATAAGAAAAAATAAATAAAAAAACTATAACTGGTATAGATTACAAATTATTCATGTGCCAACATAGTATGGTAACATATTTTAATAAGAAAAGACTATGTGTTAATTAAGGCTTATATGTCAGTTGAAAAACTGTCAAGCGGTTCAAATCTAGCGTTAATATGCAATTGGAGATATTAGAGGAAAAAACTGATTACTTGGTGCGTCATTATTTAAAATTTGGGAGCACCATGGATTTGTCTAGTGGTATAATAATGTTTTTTTGTTTTATTTGTAAATATTTTCAGAATAGTTCCTAATAGTCTATTTGACCAACACTACGTGTTGAGCAGGTGTGGACCCTTGGGTCGAGGTGGGGTTGACGCTACCCGTTGGGGAGGCCCTGTGGGTCCGCACTGTTGGTAGGCGGAGCTGGCTGACTGATGGAGGCCGACTGGAGCTTCGCCAGTACCAGCCCTCATTCCCCACAGGTTGAGCCCTTGGGTGCCGGGGCCGGCTTGAGTTAGGTGGGCCTCCTGGTAGTTGAGGAGGAGGTCAGCCAGAGGCCAGCAAGGGTAGTAATGAAGAGTCTGTACTGGACAAGGTGGAGTCCCGGAGACCCGGGCGCCAATAGGAATGAGAGTCAGACAGGGGCACCCGGGTAAAAGCAGGCCGAAGCCTGAATGGCCAAGTCCAGAGTGGAGACTGCAGAGGCATCGTAGAACAGGCTGAAGTCAGGGCAGGCGGCAAGCAAGAGATAATGACAAGGCAAGAGTCAGGTCCAGGAAATGATCAGTAGCGTGGTTGGGAAAAGCAGAGGTCAGGTTCAGGAGACGATCAGTAACCGCAGCCAGCACACGCCACACTACGCATTGGATTTGGAAAAATATCAGTTACTGCAAAATCCCTTTCCTGAGTAGTTACAGACAAACTAGAAGCCAGCATTGTGTGGATGTATATGGATACTTTCAATTGCCTTTTTCTATGTGCATTACTTTCTATTTATCTGTCTTATGAAACATATATGCCATATAACAGTGTAAAAGAGAATTTAATTTGTTGCAGAAAGATAACAAACAAGTACTGCAGATTGATGCACAGTGCAAAACAAATGCAATTTTAACTTGTAATTTTCTTTTTTTTTTTTTGTGCAGTCATCCATGTTGTGGCACATTTGATCAACATAGAGCGGTATAATATGAGCCAATCGAAAGAAGCTGGGGAGTTGCAATATAAGCTTTCTTGCATTGGCAAAAACCCAAATGAAAGCTACTTAAACCCTATTAGGAACTATAAAACGGTGAGTTTTCCTTTTTTGTTGTGGTATCTCATTTAAAACATATGAAATAGGTGGCAAGGAATCAATAAAAAAAAAAAAAAAGAAAAAAGAGCTTTTTCGATAGCAGGCCCATCTATCTGGAATAGCATCCCATCAAATCTCAGATTGGAGCCATGCCTTTTAACTTTCAGAAAAAGACTTAAAACCTGGCTCTTTCACCAAGCCTTCGCCGATCCACCAGACAATCACTAGTTGTCCTTCACTCTAACCCGGTCTGGCATTTATACTCACGAACAATGGACCCTGACACTTCCAGGTTAAAGCACCTTTTAAGCTTTTAACCTGTACGCTCTATGGTAACACTATATATTTATTTCCTGCCTTATCTTCTTCCAGCTTGTTGCAAGCTTCCAAGTTCTCTTTCCCTGTTGATTGTAACTTTTTGACCTATTCCTACCTATTGTTATCTTTTGTTTACTTGAATTGTTACTTCAGTTATACCCTTGTTAAATGTAAACTGATCCGATATGGTTATTTACTATGAAGGTCGGTATAAAAAAAACTGTTAAATAAAATAAATAAATAAATAGCTTATGGGTTAGTTATTTTGTTAGCTGTTGTAATCATTGAACAATTAATCTCACTATTTTGTGACTTTTGAATTCCACTTCCTTCCCATCTAATGAGAAATAAAACATTTCCCTGTCCAGCGTTCTACCTTAAGAGGCAAGGAGTTTAAAACCTGATATACAATCCCATTCCTACAGACAAGTCAACTTAATGTAGTAACCCCGGGTGTTAGCCTTTCTGGAGCACAGCTTGAATCAGCCTGGTTAATCGCCTCTATTCATACCCTTCTTCTGGCTATTTAAGATTTGATGCGTTAATGCTTGGATTCCAATGCATATAATGTTTCTTGGGCCTTGAAAATAAGTTACAAAAAACCCCACAAAACAACAGCACCTTGGCTCCTAAAAATTCAGGCTTGATAACAGATTTTTCTATCCCTGTAAGTAGTCGCTGAAGTCTAAGTATTTCTTACCAAAGAACTATACCAAGTCCTATGACTTTATATTGGACTGTTGTAGTATGTTTAATAATCATATAACATAAATGTATTTATCATATTTATTTTAATACTTTAATATGTTATAGACAAAGCACAAGAACTGAACAGTAGAATTCAGAATTTGAACTGCATTTGTATTTTGCTAGATGATTCTTTAACATTTTAGGTAATAACTTACACGAGATAGGTCACATCCTTAGCAAGAAACGATAAAGCATTGTAGCATAACTCTGCATTACAGCATTGACCTTGTTGCATAGTCAACCTTGGGCTGATAGTCCATTTATAGCCATCTTTACATCTTTCTGCAGGACACAACTAAAGAAATGCTCGTTACTATAGCTGGTGCTACTGGCCTTGTGATCACTCTGGTATTAATTCTAATTATGACGTCTTCCACAGAGCTCATCAGAAAATCTGTCTATGAGCTGTTCTGGTATATCCATCACTTTTCAATTATTTTCTTTATCGGCCTACTTTTACATGGTGCTGGGTAAGTGTAAATATAACGACTTAATGCATGCTGTATCATGGTGGAGAAAAGGACATTTTGAACACATCAGTATATCTGAGAATTCATTAGCTCCAAAGAATGCTGTTATAGCCAGAATAACTATTGTTGCAAAATTATAAAATCTTTACCTAAAAGTTGGCAAACACATTTGGAAACTTACCAATGCACTACTTAACTAATATAATATGCTACGTTTTCCTAACTCACTAATCTGTTAAGTTCAAGATTTGTATTGTGTTTGTTCCTGAGAAACTAATATTCTAATCAGGACAGATACAAGAAAGTATTTGAGTCTTAGCCCATGGTAAAATACAGTATAAAAAGTCCATGCTATCAGAGATAATAAACTAACAGCTTAGTGATATTGGTTAGGAGTCAAGCTAAAATAAGACTTGACAAACTGCCAGGCATCCAAACTTCAAAAAACAAACTGCACAAGATGCAATTGTTGAAAACCTGCATTATCAAGAAAAATATATGTGGCCCCGTGTGCCAGAGAGTGCATAATAAATAAATAAAAATAGAGAGGATGTGTTATAATAAAGTTTACGATGTCCTCTTGGGAAGTCCTATAAGGCTGAGCTGTTATGATTTTGGGAAGGTTCCAGTGAGCGACGTTCATTCTGAGTGCAGAGGGTGTAACAGGCAACTAATGGGGCCAATGCAATTTCTGTGCACAGAAAATGGGAACTCAGCGTTGAGTGCCCGTTTACCTAATACACGCGCAGCCATCTCTACTGGGCACGCGATGCAATATTTAAATTAGGGGTCGCGCTAAAATGGAGGCACTAGGGAAAACCGTGCGTCCCTAGCGCCTCCTCGGTATCAAGTGGCTGTCAGTGCAGGTTGGGAAAACGGACGCTCATTCTATGAACGTGCGTTTTCTCCCACTAACATACATACACACATGCACAAGATACACGGCCCGGACCGTGTTTCTTGTGTGTGTATATTGGACATCCAGAATTTTAAACTTTTTTTTTTTTACCTAAATCTGCTTTCTGCTTCTTCTGTCTTAGTATCACGATGATACTATTAGGAGGAATCACAGAAAGCAGGATTTTTCTTTCTATTCAATACACCCTTGAGCGTGGCAGACCTTTATGCCAGTCCCAGGCTGGTGTAAAATTTGCCGCGTTGCAATGGGCGCATTGGCTGCGCAAGACATGTTTTGCATCGCGGGGATAGGCTAATAGTCACATCTATTGTAGGAACCATGGCGTGGTGAGTGGACCCCTAGTCTGAAGTGTGGTTGACGCTACCTGAGAGGGTAAACCCCCACAGGTGCCCAACATCAGGAGGCGAGGCCGGAGGAAGACAGGGGCCAGCTGGAGCTTCTCCAATACCAGTCCACGTCCCCTGCAGGTTGAGCCCTTGGGTGCTGGGACCGGCTGGTCTTAGGTGGGCCCCTGAGGGGTGGTATTGGTGTCTGGTCCGGAGCTGGAGCAGGAACGATATTGGAGTCAGATGGCTGGCAGGCAAGACAAGACAGGCAGAGTTCAGGTGCCAGCAGCAGGAGAAGGAGGCAGGCGCCTGCCTAGAGTCCGAAGGCTGAAGGCAGGCTGGCCAGGGATGGCCAGGAGCCACGCTACTGCCGGAGGGTAGATGAGCAGCATGAGGCCCAGTCCGAGGTTCAGAGGCAGGCGGCAGACGAGCGGCGTGAGGCCTAGTCCAAGTTCCAGAGGCAGGCGGCTGATGAGCAGAGTGAGGTCCAGTCCAAGGTTCAGAGGCAGGAGACTACAGGAAGAAGGGCGCAAGGCCAGGTACTGGAACAGAAGTCCTTCAAGGAGAAGCGCAGGGTCCCGAGAGAAGCAACGCAGGAGACTCGTTGCCAAGCTGTCTGGGTAAGGCCCGAGGGAGCCTTATATAGTCCCTGATGATGTCATCCTCTGGGGCGGTCCCAGGTTTCCCGCCGAAGGCCTTTTAAATAGCTGCGAGCGGAAAGGAAACAGAAAGGCAGGCCGTGGCAGCCAGCATCCCAGGCAGGGCCCGGAGGTGTAGCCGGGTGGAAGGAGCCGGCATGGGGGTTCTGCGGGCGCTGAGTGCAACATCTACATGGAATTTGCATGTGATGAGCGCTAGTAGCTATGCGGTGATTTGGACGCGTGTTTTGGACATGCTAATCCCTGTATTGCACTGGGGGTTATGGACGCTCATCCAAAACTCACATCTTATCACGTGATAAGCCGTTCTCTGGCCACTGTGTTCGGTATTGCATCAGTCCCTAAGTGTTACAGCCCCTCTGGGGAATGGTTTACAAAGGCGTGCATAACTGTGGTGCAAATTAAAGTTGGGGCATCTCCAGAGTCACAGATCAATGAGGAGGATGAAGCAGGGGTTAAAGGGTGGGAGAAGCAGGTGTTGGCTGGGAATACTCTCAAAGTGTCCCCCAGAAAGCCTGAGAGAAGTAAGGAGAGACTGAAGAGCCAGTTTTACATTGTAACATAGTAATGACAGCAGGAAGAGACCAAATGGTTTCTAATGGTAGTAACTGCCACGCCGTGCAGGTTATAGCGTTAAAGGGACTGTACGGAGGGCAGGCAGGACTAGAAGGGGACCTGTGCCTGTGTGGAGTCTCTGGACAGGGCTGGGAACTGTGTCTACAAAAGATGGAAAAGGTGTCTTGCAGTTATCCTAGAACTTTGGCATTAGTAAAATCATCATTGAGCAAACGAGCACTATCTTCAGCAGGCCCCCACCAATGGAACGCGCTCCCTCCAGATCTAAGACTTGAACCAGATCATCAGGAGTTCAAAAAAAAGCTGAAAACCTGGCTTTTCCACCAAGCCTTCCCAGACACTTAAGGCTGCCCAGACGCGATAATAAACCCAAATTATGGGACACCTCATTGAGTTGCACTATTATGATTTTTTAACTGCACTATGTTTTTGAGTTCAATCGTTTCTTGTATTTATACTATACTATATTTATACTATATTATTTACACTATTTTATACTATATTATATTTTGTTTAATTTGTACTTTGTTCAACTGTTCTATGTAAAGCCCCTCCCCTTTTTTGGGCATCTCACTGTTTTATGTAAACCGGAGTGATTTGTATTTCATACAAGAACTTCGGTATATAAAAACTCTATAAAAAAAATTAAAAAAAAATTAGTAATTGTGAGAAGAGTCGGAGTGCTCCAGGGTGAGAGAAGAAGAGGATCAAGGCGGAGATATTTGTGAGAGAAGTGGACTGTGCTTCTTGATATTCTGCGAGAACAAATGCGTTTTACTCCCCTCTCTCTGTCAGCCATGCAATTCCCACTTGTTTTCCCTGTCTCACAGTCTTATTGGTACCAAGGCCATTTGATAAGATTTTTTATGTAGGACAAGATTTTAAAAACAGACAATGATGCTGTCTTTTGTTATGCTAATTAATGGGTGGAAACTGTAGCTGGGCCTATTCCACACAGCACCTACACAAAAATGCGATGTTTGCCAGCAGATATAAGGTATAAGGATGTATATAAGTCAATAATGAAATGCCAAAACCTGATTGGTTAGTAATGTTCTTTTACTCTATAATAGCTGAAGAGTACTTCTTTGGGATCTTTGTCAATCAGAGGACAGCAGGGAAAGAAATATTTCCGTATTTTTCTTGTGTTGTCTGATTTACAATTACACATCTAAAACTGCTTAACTTACAAGAAATGCATGTATTTATTTGTTTAAGCCTCTTGTACACTGCCTACCTGTACAATTATGGACACCCAAAGCAGTGTACAATAAGCATTAAAAATAAAATCATTTGTATACAGGCTATTGTGTTCATATTTATGGCTATAAATAAAGGTAGTAATCAGACGTGCTGTCTAATCCCTATAGATTCATATTTTTAGTAATATCCATTTCTGCTTAGTATATAACTTCAGTGTTCTGTATATATATCCAAAATTTTTTTTTATTATTTATACTAAATAATTAATTTAAAAAAACGGGTTACTAAATATTTTTTTTAAAAAAGAAAAATTCTTTAGTAAGAATAATAAAACCAATTTTTTGGGATGTTCTATAATATTGCTTCATTAGTGTTCGTTTGCTGATATTTGATATTTGTTTATGTATTGAACACTTTATAATTTTTTTTTTGCCATGATTTTTGTTCGCTATATATATAAGTAAGCATGATACCTGCTTAGAACAACATTTGTTGTATAATCTGTGGGCTTTAAGTATTTTAAATAAATAAAACATAGACATAGCTCGTATATAAAGACAAATGGTAACATTTAGAGCAGTAATGTTTGTCTATTTTTGTTTGATCTAAAGTCAGATGATCCGAAGTCAGACACTTCAGAGTCTTTTGCTGCACAATGTCACATACTGTAAAGATCACTATTATGAGTGGGGAGAAATGGAGCAATGCCCTATACCAGAGTTTTCTGGCAACAAACCTGCGGTAAGAAAGGTTTTATCTATACTGGTTGCTTGCAGCGATGCATGAGAGTCGGGTATGGATACCATCAGGGCCAGGCAGACCCGAGTGCAGCACAGAAATAACATCCTCTGGCCGGGGATGGAAGGAAGGCAGTGCTGCTAGCATGGCAGCCCCCTGAGGGATGCATCTCACATGGAGTGCCCCAGAGCCACAGCTAGCCTATGGCTGATACATCCTCCCACCCCTCACCCCCTCCCCGCAGTGAATGGCAGCAAGGTCCAGGGGGCTGTTAGGTGTTCCAGGCTCCTCCTCCCTCTCCCCGCCCTGGAAGTGAGGCGCACAGGGCTGCAAGACGCATCAGATTCGTTTTCCTTGCCTCAGCAGTGAGGAACAGCACGGCCTCCTCCTCTCTCTCATCGCCCCAGCAGTGTTGCATTAGCCTCCTTCTCCCTCCCTGCCACTCTGATAATGAGGAGCAATGTGGTCCATGGGGGGCCGTAAGAAACATCAGCCTCCTCCTCCTTCAGCCCGAAGCATTGGCTTCCTCCAAACTCACCCCCCCCCCCACATCCTAGCAGTAAAAAAAACAACACAGCGCATGGGATGCAAGAAGCACCGGCTTCCTCTGCATACTCCAGCCTTCCCCACAAGTAAGAAGCAGGATCCGCACTGCACAAATGAAGGCGAGAAGAAGCTGAAGTCTCTTGGTCCCTGGAGGTTGAATGAGGAGGCTGCTGCTACTGCTGCCCCTTGTGTTTCCATATGTGTGTGTTTATGTCTGATTCAGCATGTGATCGTGCAAGTGAGCATGTGAGAGAGTATATGAGCGTATGATTCAGCACGTGAGAGAGCAAGTGAGCGATTGAGCATGTGAGAGAGTATATGAGCGTATGATTGAGCATGTGAAAATGTATGAGCACTGGCGTGTATGTTTGAGTATGTGAGAGAGAGATCATATGAGTGTGTGCGTGTATGAGTGATTGAGCATGTGAGAGAGTATATGAGCGTATGATTGAGCATGTGAAAATGTATGAGCACTGGCGTTTATGTTTGATTGAGTATGTGAGAGAGAGATCATATGAGTGTGTGCGTGTATGAGTGATTGAGCATGTGAGAGAGCATATGAACATGTGTGTGTGTGAGCATGTGAGAGAGTAAACGAGCATGTGTGTGTATGGTTGAGCATAAGAGAGGAAGTGTCCAAGCATGTGTGTGTAGGTTTGAGCATGAGAGAGAGAGCATATGAGCGTGTGTGTGTGTGTATGTGTGTGTAGTTCAGTACGTGAAACAGAAACGGAACAAGAATTATATATATAGCTGAACATGAGAGAAAGAGCAAATGAACATGGTTTTGTGTATATGATTGAGCATGTGAGAGAAAGTGCATGAGTAAGTGTGTGTGTGTGTGTGTGTGTGTGTGTGTGTGTGTGTGTGTGTGTGCTTGATCATGTAAGAGAAAGAGAGCATGGAGAAAGTTTGTATGCAACAACCCTCTCTCCCCCACACTTACTAATCCAGGATAATTTCAGGGCATATGGAAATAAAAAGTTCCCATGTATGGAAAGCAAAGAATTAATTTTATCCTTATAGATTTAATTATTGGGTGTTGTTTTGAAATATTTTATTAGAATTGTGAAACGTTTATATGAATTTTTAATTATTGGATGTTCTATTTGTCAGAATTTTTTATTTATAATTTGCATTAGTATGCTTTTAATATTATAACTTATATTTCTTGATTTTATTGTTTGATGTTTTATGAGGCATGATGTTTCTGTTTTTCCATTGTTGCACTGCATACAGAGTCTGGCTTGTTGCGGTTTTCAATTCAGTTTTTATCTGAATGCTTATACTTACACTTTTTGATCTCTTTTTTCATTATTTGGTGAGGGTCTGACTATGTTCTGCATGTTTGAACAAGGTAAGGTATTCTGCTAGCATGTATTTTTGTGTAGGTTCTATAACAGCTTGGCTTATTCTGTTTTCCTAGGAGTAGGGTAATATTTACAGTGCTGCCTTTTCATACATAGGATTGTTCCTGTTTGTGTGCTGGCAACTAGTGCTGTTTTGGTATGAGAGGTTTACTCTATTGTAATTCAGTTTACTCATGGCTTTCTGAGGGCCAAGCCTATACCTAACATGTGTTACCATAGGCCTAATACCATATGGGTTCCAAATGTCTTTTTTCTTTTACATTTTTTGTAGGGTTTTCTGCATTCAAATTTAATTTACATGTTGTTGTGATATTTTTACCTCAGAATGTCTTTTTTCATGTAAAATTTGGTATTATGTATGCATAATATTTAATTGTGTGTGTGGGGAAGGCATCACTAGGAGGGGGTTGTTACCTGGTGGCTGGATTGGGGGCCCATGACTGCAGGGTTCTGAAGGGAGCTCTGATGCATGCCCCCCCCCCCCCCCCCCCGCCCAGCAACGATTGGAGTAAATAAATTGGGAGATGATATAAAATAAGGAGAAAAACGATCCTCAGTATTTGTGAATGAAGGCTCATGGTGCAAAGATCTCTGTATTGGTTCCGAATGAGGTGGAACCCCAAAGGGGCAGGAGGAAACTGCCGGGTCAAAATAAAAATCAAAGCTCACCTTAGCATAGGCTCCCAGCTCGTGGTGCTGTATGTTTGTGTTCAGGGTGAGAGCGCACTGTTTTACTTGGCCATAGGTGACAAATGGCCTGGCTACAGCTCTAGAGTGCCCTTCCAGCCATAGGACTGACAAGAATTCCCCAGTGTTGCACAGGTTGCCACCTGGAGTGTAGAATTAAAAAATGGAGAATGACAAAGAGCTGTGCAGGAGCAGGAAACATCTGTAGGCAAAAACAGAACTTAGGTGAAGCTAATCATGTGCCTTTATGTGACACAATCCCCACCTATAAATGTCAAAAATAGATATATAAGAAAATGAAAAATATATAATTTTCTATAAACTAACCACTATGTGTACCTGACCACCAGATGTACTTTACATCATCTACAACTTATTTCTTGATCTTTATTTCTACATTTTCATCTGGACTAACATGGCAACCACACCAAGAAGGAAACCTGGGATAAGTCTGACAGCCCAATGACTGCTCTAACCACTAGGAGTAGCAACAGGCTACAGACCAAAAAAGCCACTGCTGCTCCTTTCTTTGTCACCTTGGGCAAGTCACTTTGCCCTCCATCGCTGATTGTAATGCCTTCTGGGGACAGGGAAATACCAACAGTATATGAAATGTAATCTGCTTTAAAGTGACGAAAAGCAGGATATAAATAAATAATAAAAATAATAATTGCAACCACAACTGTAATGTGTAAATTTTATAGTCGTATTGATCCTGGGGAAAACTGGCTTCTTCTTACTAAGTTATAATGCCATTTATTAGACCAACATAAAAATAATTCAAAGATATTTTAGTACAGTGTTAGTATTTTAGTATATTTTTTTCATTGAATTGTAACTTGCTTAGCTTACTTGCCCCTAGATTCATCAAGCCATGATATATTTTCACAGGAAGGGGTCCCACTATCGCAGGGGGGTGTCACCGCAATAGTGAGGTCTCTCCCCCGAAAACATATCACAGCTGTATGGCGCATTCTTTTGTGTTGTGGCCAAACACCACAGCACAAAAGAACAAATCTAATAGATTTCTTTGACTGTGTGACTAGAGAACTGAATCATGGAAGAGAGCAGGATATAATCTACTTGGACTTTCACAAAGCCTTTGATACTTTCCCGCACAGAAGACTTGTAAACAAAATAAGAAGTTGGGGGCTGAATGACAAGATGGGGTCATGCAGACTGGCTGACTCATGGAAGACAGAGAGTGATAGTGAATGGAACCTAAGGAGAGGAAGGGGTTAAGTGGTGTACCACAGGGTTCGGTGTTGGGACCGGTACTGTTCATTATCTTTATGAGAAGACATAATGGAAGGAATCGAAGGTAAAGTCTGTCTATTCGCAGATGATACTAAAATCTGCAACAGGGTAGACACCCGGGAAGGGGTGAAGAGAATGAGAAGTGATCTAAGAAAGCTAGAGAAATGGTCGGAAACATGGCAGTTGAGCTTCAATGCAAAGAAGTGCAGAGTCATGCATCTGGGATGCGGCAACCCAAGGAACAGTATATATTGAGGGGTGAAGAGCTGATAAGTACGGAGCAAGAGAAGGACTTAGGGGTCATAGTGTCTAGCGATCTGAAAATGTCAAAACAGTGTGACATGGAGATTGCTAAAGCCAGAAGAATGTTGGGCAGTCCTCCTGCTAAGCGAGTTCAGACGCTAAAGTCCTGAATTCAATGGTGTAGTCAAAGAGGCTTCTTTGGCCTTGTCGAAGGTGTAATAGACTAGTACTTGCCACGGCATGCCGCCCAGGATCATCAAAGGTTCGCCGGAACACGACCAGGAACCAAGACAGTTCCCATAGGAGTGAGTCCGATCGCTCGCACAAGGGAGAAGCCAGCGCCTTCTCTTCCAGGCAAGGCAAGATGAAGGTGACCTTGGTTAATTCATCTTGAAAGATGGAGGGTTGAAGAGCAAACTGCATGTAGTACTGGTTAATAAACCCTCTGCACAGTTTGGAGTCACTGTTGAAATGAAGTGGGGCTGGCAGGGCCAGTAAGGCTCTGGAGGAGGAAGTAGACGGCTGTGGCAGAGAGGAAGCCGTCGCTGGAAATGAGTTGCTGGATATGGCATCTAGCTGTGTATGCAGACGCTCGAGGGAAGAGGCCAGAGCCTCGAGAAACTGTTGCTGTTCTTGTACCTTTAGGGCCAGGCCAGGAATAGCCTGGAGGGCTCGTGGCTCCGCCGAGTCCATGGCCTTTGCAATCTGTTGCGCCGGAGGTGGACCCTTGGGCCGAGGTGGGGTTGACGCTACCCGTAGGAGGGATCCTATGGGTCTCCACCATCGGCAGGCAGAGCTGGCTGACTGACAGAGGCCGACTGCAGCTTCGCCAATACCAGCCCTCATTCCCCGCAGGTTGAGCCCTTGGGTGCTGGGGCCGGCTGGACTTAAGAACATAAGAACATAAGAAATTGCCATGCTGGGTCAGACTTAGGTGGCCTCCATCAGTGGTCGTCAATGGGGGGATCGAAGTCAGCCTAGAGGCAACAACTAGTGTAGGTACCAGTCTGTACTGGACGAGGCGGACACCCGGAGACCCAGGCACCAATAGGAACACAGTCTGACAGAGGGCCCCCTAGCAAGAGCAGGCTGAAGCCTGAATGAACCACGTCCAGGACAAAAGCTGAAGAGGCATCTTTAAGCAAGCTGGGATCAGGGCTGGCAGCAATCTGGAAGCAGTGGCAAGCAAGGCTGAGGTCTAGACGAGGGGAGAGTCAAAAGGATGGAGTAGTCAGGTAATGCAGAAGTCCGGGGCTGGAGAGAGGCAACGGAGTAGTCAGGCAATGCAGAGGTCCAGGGCTGGAGAGAGGCAACGGAGTAGTCAGGCGATGCAGAGGTCAAACCAGGTCAGCAATCCAAAGGAGAGATGAAGGAACAGGAACATAGGAGCAAGGAAACAGGAACGAAGGCAAACAGGATCGGGAACTGAAGAGGCAACGAGTACTCGGCTAGCGAGGGGACCTGTTGTAAAGGCAATTTGAGAGAGCGGAGCCCAGGCTTATATACCAGAGGTCTGCCGACGTCATTATCCGGGGCTGCGGCCAGGTTCCTGCTGCGGGCCCTATTTAAAGACTAGCTGTGCGTGCGCCTAGGGAGGGGCGCAGCGCTGGTCGGGACGGCGTCTCTCCGTGGGCCACACGGAGAGGCCCGACGTGGAGCATCAGGAGCTGCGGCAGAGCCGGAGGCACCAGGGGCGGCCTGAGGACGGAGTCGGCGGCCCACAGCTGCCAGAGACGAGAGACTAGATACTGGATCACTTTGAGAGAGATGAGGGGGCTGAGCCACAGGTCTGCTGCAGCCGGTGCGCGTAACTTAAAAACTCTGAAACAATAACACAAACAAAAAAAAATGTTTGTGATGCACATTCCTACTTGATTTGCCTTATTTTTTGGAACTATCACTGCATTTACTCAATTTACAGTTTTGTGTGCAAAAGTGCTCAATTTTAAGTGTATTGTGGATGTGGTTGTGAAGACTGTCAATTTAATCTGGGCAAGGGCACTACAAAACAGGCTGTTCAGGGAATTCCTGTCTGAACTTGATGTGCAATTTGGTGACTGATAATATTTTGCATTCCGAAATGCAGCAGCTCAACAAAGGAAAAGTACTGGAATTTTTTCAAGATCCCTTTCCAGAAATAAAAAGCATTTTTGAAGAAAAAAATAAATACTTCCAAGAGCCCAGGGGTCAATTTCTAAAAACTGCTGAATGCTAAAATTAGGAGTGAATTTTCAAAGGAGTTATGTGCATAAAAGTACCAATTTTCAAAGCCTATTTATGTGCATAAAGTCCATTTACATGCCTAGGGCCTGATTTTCAAAAGCATTTATATGCTTAAAAATGTGTTTTACATGCGTAAATGCACTGTACTCATGTAAGTGGTCTTTTGAAAATTGCTACAATAGTATGTTACATTTACATGTGTAACTACTTTTTAAAATTCACCTGATAAAACCCAGTGTTACTGGGTTTTATCAGGTGCGTAAATCCTTTTGAAAATTACTTCCATAGGTGGCCAAACATTGGCCTCCTAAATTTAGAGAAATTTATTGTCAATCTTTGGCATCTAAGTTTTTCTCTGAAAATTCTCCTAAATTTAAGACTGCAATTCATTTCCCTAGATTTAGAAGGTAATTTTCAAAAGGATTTATGCATATAAAACTGGGTTATACAAGGGTAAATTTGCTTTGAACATTGCTACTTTTACATGTACAACTCCTTTGGAAATTCACTCCTAAGAGTCCTAATATAGGTGCCTAGTGCTGAAAATCATTGCTAGCCACCTTTTTCCCCACCCTAACTCTGCCCCCATAGCTACCCATATTTGTCTTAATTTAGGGATTAATTTTTCAAATGGTGTGGGTGCATACCTTAGAGCAGAGCTTTCCAAACTTTTCATGTTGGTGACACACTTTTTAGACAAACATAATTTCACGACACGGTAATTCAGTCTACTAGTAAACCAGAGGTTAAAGGTTAAACGAACGAAACATATTTCGACAATTTATGTATGTTTCCTTAAATATATACATAAATAAAATGTTTCACGACACAACCTCTCATGAAAACCTTAAATTTATATTAAAAATATATATTCCAAGATTCATGTTATTGTTATAATTTATGAGAAACAATAATAAAACAAATTGTCTGTCCCCCACACACTCACCTCTCTCCTCCCCCCAGCACATGTCTGTCCCCCACACACTCATCTCTCTCCTCCCCCCAGCACATGTCTGTACCCCACACACTCATATCTCTCCCCCTCAAGCACATGTCTGACCCCCACACACTCATTTCTCTCCCCCCAGCACATGTCTGTCCCCCCAGCACGTTTGCCCCCCACTCACTCATCTCTCTCCCCCCAGCACATGTCTGGCCCCCACACACTCATATCTCTCCCCCTCAAGCACATGTCTGTCCCCCCAGCACGTTTGCCCCCCACTCACTCATCTCTCTCCCCCCAGCACATGTCTGGCCCCCACACACTCATATCTCTCCCCCTCAAGCACATGTCTGTCCCCCCAGCACGTTTGCCCCCCACTCACTCATCTCTCTCTCCCCAGCACATGTCTGGCCCCCACACTCATGTACCTCGTCTTTTTGATTGTTGCCAGTTAAGTGCTTCACTCCCTTCCATGATCACCAGACACTGCTGCTTGCAGTCAGCACTCCTCATGGCCAGGCCTCATCGGCAGCAGCAGCCAATGCAAGGATGGCTGGGCTCGTTCCACCCACCAAGCCCCCCAAAAAAACGCGATAGACAGCAAAAATCACCCAATAATAAGCAACCCATAAACTGAAAAAAAAAAGTGAATCTCTAGAAAAAAAAAAGCCCAAACTCGCATCAGAGTTGACCGGGCTTGCGCGACACACCTGCACACTGCAGGCGACACACTAACGTGTCCCGACACACAGTTTGGAAAGCTCTGCCTTAGAGAGTTAGGGACCTAAATCAGCCACTTTGAAAATTGACTAGGGCTGATCTCCTAGATTTAGGATACTATTTTCTCTAGGCATCTAAATGTGGGTCCCTAAAAAGTTGGTCACTAAAGGGGCTGAGTTAGGGTTGCTTAGCTCTGATTTTCAGCACCAGGCATTTGACTTAGGGGTTTAAATCTGTGCAAAAGAACTGCAGTCAGAAATTTAGGGTTTGAAGTTTTAAGTATCTAATTTAGGCAATATTTATAGCTGAAAACTTAGGGGGTCAATAGTCAAAACATTTATGCGGTTAATATGAACTTTTAACTACATAAATGTTGGCATTTTAAAATCTCCTCTGGGTAAATTACGCTTTGTCTGCATAAAATTGCTGTGCAGTCAAAATGTAGTGGATAAAAGGCGCCCAGGGCAGAGGCAAGCCAGAGTAGACTTATGCATTTAGTCAGTGTGATATTCAGCAATAACTAGATCCATCCAGCCACCCAATTCCTAACTGAGATAGCTCCATTCCCCCTTCCCCAAGTTGTATTTCCTTCCCATGCATCTGATCCCAAAAAGAGATATGAATCCTGAGCCCCTTCCTCCTCCAATGTAACTGAACTGAAGGCTGATCCCTCCTCCTTCCCCATCTCGTGGCTCCCACCTCCACCCTTCGAGGCCCCCAAGTTTCAGTGGCATAGCAAGGGGAGGTTCAAGGGAGGGGCTGCCCACCCCAGATAACAGTCAGAAGGGTTGAAATCAGGGGCAGCTTGAAGAAAGGAGGCCTGCAAGGCCACAGCAAAGCCCATCCTGCCACAGCCCAAAGAAAGAAGAAGTCCAGCAGGGCCACAGAAGAACCCATCCTGCTATGGCCCGTAGAAAGACAAGGCATGTATATGTATATTGAGTGAGAGCCTGTATGCATGTGTGAGTGAGATCCTGCATGCATATGTGTGTGTGTGTGTGTGAGAGAGAGAATGAGAGCCTATATGCATTTGTGAGTGTGTGTGCATGAGGAAGAACCTGTATTCATGTGTGAGTGTGTGTATGTGAGGAGAGCCTGTGTGTATATGTGAATGTCTGGGTGTGTGAGAAGCCTATGTGCACATGTGAGTGTGTGGGGGTGCGGGAGAGCTTCTGCGCATCTGTGTGTGTGGTGTGTATGACAGCCTGTATGCATGTATAAGTGTGTGGGTGTGTGAGAAAGCCTGTGTTCATGTGTGTGTGTGGTGTGGTTTAGAGCCTGTGTGCATGTGCAACTGTGAGGGAGAGAGACCCAGTGTATGTGAGAGCATGGGTATGTGTACATGAGAGGGAGTGTGTGTGTGTGTGTGGGAGAGAGAGAGAGAGAGAAAACATTTGTGTGTCCCCCCTCTAACAACCACAACAATCTCAGGGTGACTGGAAATCAAAAATCCCCCTCTCTCAGGTATGGAGAGAGGGAGATTTTTTTTTATTCTTAAACTGTTGGGTGTTATTTGATGTGTTTGTTAATTTGAAATATTTTATTGGTTTTTGAGAACGTTTTACAAAATTTTTTGTTTCATTATTGAAAGATGTTCATTAGCTGTTTTGAAATATTTATTCTATTGGTATGGTTTTATTATTATGATTGATGTGTTATATTTCTTGATTTTATTATTATTTTATGAAGAATGGTGGTGTTTCTGATTTTCCATTGTTGCACTGCATACAGCGACTGGCTTCATGAGGTTTCCAGCTCAGATTTGTCTGCACATTTCTGTTTCTGTTTTATTCTGTATTTGGTATAAGTCAGTCTGTGTTCTGCATGCATATTCAAGGTAAAGTATTCTGCTGGCATCTAGCTTCTGTGTAGTGATCAATAGCAGCCTAGCTTATTCTGATTTCCTTGTAGGAGGTATATTGGTGTTTTAGGGCTTGGTTACTGCTGGCATTTACTGCTGTCTTAGTATGGGAGGTTTACTACATTGTAATTGAAATTATTTACTCATGCCTTTCTGAAGGCCAAGCCCATTCAAATGCACTTTACAATAGGCCTAATACTACCTGAGAACTATTGTCTTTTTATGCGGTTTTCTGCTTCTATGTTGTAGTATTTTTACCTCAGAAGACTATGAATTTCTTTCTTCATGTAAAATCTGTTGTTCTAAATGCACAGTTTTTAATTGTGTGTGTGGTGAGGGCTGGGAAGGTAGGGGCACAAGGCTGTTCACCTATTGTACCTAATGCCCTTGCAGTGACTTATAGAGAGGGTGCCACACTCAGAAGCCCACCATTCACTCATCTGCTACTTCTCCAGGGGGCAAATGGGAGGCAGGTGATAGGGTTCCTGGGAGTGTGGCAGGGTGGCAGCTTCCTAGAAATATTATCACTGATACTCTATCTGCCACTTCTCTGTGAACTCTGACCCCTGCTTTCCATCATCAAAAGGGTCGGACTCCAAGGGGACCTCACCCTTAACCCGCTCAATGATTTGACCTGTGCCTGTGGGGGGTGGAGCTCCATCTCATTCCTTGCCTCAGGCAGCAGATGGCCTTGAGCCACCCCTGGTTGAAATATGTGGTGGCCCGGAGGGCACATAATTATCTCAGGCTAATGGGTTTGACTGGCTTTACGAAGATTGGACAGTTGTGCCTTGTGGACACAGGTGTCAGACTGGGAGGGGCCCAGAGGGGCCATGCGCCCCCCCAAAATTCAGCCAGTAAGCATTGGTGGCAGTGAACAGCACATTTCCCCTCTCCCTCGCTACATTAGTGGTGGTGGATGGCACAATCTACCCTCCTGGCACCTCATCCACATCCCCGAGCTCAGCTGTTCCTCTCGCTTTTAAATAAAAGGAGGACAGCAGTCTTACAGTTCTTTCACCACGTCTTTCCTCCTCTCTCCTCCCGGAAAGGGAAGAGGGAGGAGGGAGAATGCAAGGCTACTGTCGTCTTCCAACCTTTTCAATGTGAAAGAAGGTCGTGAATAAGGCAATCTAGAGGGGTCAGGGAGGGAGTGAACTGGGGATCGCTTAGTGGGGGGGCTGGGAGTGAACCATGGGGGCATAGGTAAATATCCACCCCAGGAAAGTCACTGTCAAAGTTATGCAAGGCTGAGCAGGCAGAAGGACGTATCACTTCCTTTCTCGCGGGAATGACGGCTACTACCTGGGATAATACCCTTATTCAATAAACATACACACAATTAATGTGACTCCAGCATTGCTCTAAGCTTCAATGGCAAGAGGATTATTGCAACTCTTTGCTGCTCGGGCTACCTGCCAACACTTTGAAACCGTTACAAATGGTACAAAACGCCACAGCAAGGATTCTAACAAAGTCCAACAAAAGGGACCACATAACACCCATTTTAAAGAACCTTCACTGGCTCCCTATCAAATTTAGAATCCTCTACAAAGCCCTATCAATCATCCACAAAGTCATCCACAACATCACCCCAATTGATCTCAGGATTCCTTTGCAGCCTCACACTACCTCCCGACCGAAGAGATTAGCTCAGAGAGGCACTCTACAGGCCCATCCTGTCAAAACGACACTAAGGAAAAGAGCTCTTTCCACCGCTGGCCCTAAACATTGGAACTCACTCCCACCAGACCTCAGGCTTGAACAATCGACACCCACCTTTAAAAAAAGACTCAAGACCTGGTTGTTCAACCAAGCCTTCTCCTAACTCAATAATCCAAGTACAGATCCCAAGGGTAGACTCTGCCCTTAACATATCTACAAGTGTCATCCAGCACTAATAAACCATCCGTAGTAGCTCATTCTCCCAATGAACGTCATGACAGTTGACTTTAGGCCCCGCCAAGTCAGTCCCAGCGATTATACACATTGTTCCTCCAAGTTCTTTACATCCAAATTTTATTCTCCCCGTTCATTGTAAGACATTGTCCAAGTTTCATTCACCCTGTTCATTGTAAGACATTATACTTTATACTGTCATTGTAATTGTTGAAATGTAAACCGAAGTGATTAGTAATTCTGTTACCTGAACCTCGGTATATAAAACTGTTAAATAAATACGTTACGTTATGCTTTACACTCCTTGTTATTTGTAAACCGGGTTGATGTGATGCCTATCATGAAACTCGGTATAACAAAAACAATAAATAAATAAATAAATAAATAAATAAGAGGAAATGTGGAAAAAAGGATATGCATTCACAAAAAAGCGGGGAGTAGCTTGCTTATTACGGCAGTTACTACCCCAAACCAAATAAGCCTGATACTTCACTTTCAATGCATATCCAGCATAGCTCTCTGCTTCAATGGCAAGGGAGAAAGACTGATACTTCACGCATATCCAGCATAGCTCTCTGCTTCAACGGCAGGAGAGGAAGACCGATACTTCACACATATCCAGCATAGCTCTCTGCTTCAACGGCAGGAGAGGAAGACCGATACTTCACGCATATCCAGCATACCTCTCTGCTTCAATGGCAGAGGGAATGAAGAAAAGTGGATCTATATACACACAATAACCAACAAGGACTGAATTACATAGTCTGGGTAAACAAATAAGCATGGGTGTAGCTTGCTTATTGCGGCGGTTACTACCCCTAACTAATTAAGCTAGATATTTCACTTAGATGCAGTTCCAATACTGCTCTCTACATTAATGGTGGGGGTGGAAGGGAAATATAACTAAAAGATTACTAAGAGCCAAGAGAAACAGATAAGTATGAGAAGAAAAAAAAGTGCGAAGCTTGCTGGGCAGACTGGATGGGCCGTTTGGTATTCTTCTGCCGTCATTTCTATGTTTCTATGTTTCATTTCATTTCTCTGTTTCCATTCCATTTATTTCTTATGTACAGATAAACCTACCCATAACAGAGTACAACAATACAAAATATACAAAGTACAAAATACATAATTACAAAATCATACATACACAAAAACAATAAAAACCCAGCCCTAACCGTTTCACAACCAGCAATGCTGAAAAGAGTGAGCATCACGGTCGGTGAGCCTGAGGACTCACTGTTGGGACTGAGATGTGATTGATGCAACCTAGCAGCTGTACCCACTAGGCCTAGGCCCAGGCAGAAGGACGCATCACTTCCTTTCTCACGGGAATGAAGGCTACTACCTGGGATAATACCCTTATTCAATAAGGGTATTCAATAAACATACACACAATTAATGCGACTCCAACATTGCTCTAAGCTTCAATGGCAAGAGGAAATGTGGAAAAAAGGATTTGCATTCACAAAAAAGCAGGGAGTAGCTTGCTTGTTACGGCGGTTACTACCCCAAACCAAATAACCTGATACTTCATTTTCAATGCATATCCAGCATAGCTCTCTGCTTCAACGGCAGGGGAGAAAGACCGATACTTCACGCATATCCAGCATAGTTCTCTACTTCAACGGCAAGGGAGAAAGACTGATACTTCACGCATATCCAGCATAGCTCTCTGCTTCAACGGCAGGAAGACCGATACTTCACGCATATCCAGCATACCTCTCTGCTTCAATGGCAGGGGGAATGAAGAAAAGTGGATCTATGTTCAGACAATAACCAACAAGGACTGAATTACATAGTCTGGGTAAACAAATAAGCATGGGTGTAGCTTGCTTATTGCGGCGGTTACTACCCCTAACTAATTAAGCTAGATATTTCACTTAGATGCAGTTCCAATACTGCTCTCTGCATTAATGGTGGGGGTGGAAGGGAAATATAACCAAAAGGTTGCTAAGAGCCAAAAGAAACAGATAAGTATGAGAAGAAAAAAAGTGCGAAGCTTGCTGGGCAGACTGGATGGGCCGTTTGGTCTTCTTCTGCCGTCATTTCTATGTTTCTATGTTTCATTTCATTTCTCTGTTTCCATTCCATTTATTTCTTATGTACAGATAAACCTACCCATAACAGAGTACAATACAAAATACATAATTACAAAATCATACATACACACAAACAATAAAAACCCAGCCCTAACCGTTTCACAACCAGCAATGCTGAAAAGAGTAAGCATCATGGTCGGTGATCCTGAGGACTCACCGTTGGGACTGAGATGTGATTGATGCAGCCTAGAGGCTGAACCCACTCGGCCCAGGCCATCAGTAGGTGGACATGCTCAGGGACTGGGTCTGGGTTTCACCTTTACCAACCTCTTTCCCTGCAGGTTGGGTTCGGGGGTGGCAGGATTTAGGCAATGTCCCAATTAGCAAGGGAAGTCCGGGAACAGGCAACGTCCAGGCGGTCGGATACAGGGTCAAAGTCAGGACAGACAGCGTGTGGGCTGAGTCGAATACCAGGCAAAGGTCGAGGCAGGCAGCGTCAGACAAACAGGCTAAGGTCAAGCACGAGAGATTAGTCCAAGAGGAAGCAAGGGTCAAGGAAAGGAGAAGAGGCAAGTGAGGAACAAGGCAAGGGCAGGAGCAGAGACAGAGGAGGCATCCGCAGGATCAGGCAGGGTAGAGCAAAAGGACCTGCTGCTGAGGCTCTGGCTGCTTCCAAAAGGACTTCCTCGCGCAGGATGTGATGTCATCAGCCAGTGCCATAGGAGTCCGGAGCTTCAGGAAGTTCAGCCATGTTCTTTGGATGCAGCATGATGCTGGGGGCACTTCAGATTAGAGGTCAGGGGCACTATTTATTTATTTAAGACATTTTTATACCGGCATGCTGTGTTCCATCATACTGGTTTACAACAAAACAGCTTTATAAATATAAACAAAATAAAACATATATAAATATATTAAAATGAAATCATTCTTCAAATACAATCTATGAAATGGCGTTAAAATTATCTTCTAAAAAACTCAATACTTAACTTGCATTGTTATTTCATGCGCTTATTATTGTGCTGCCGAAATAACCAGGTTCTCAAGTTCTTTTTAAGTGTCTGAGCTATCCTGTCCGTTCAGCCTCGGGTGGCTTTGGAGGCTCTGTGAGCTGGTGATGGGATTCGGAAAGGAGAGAGAGTCATATTTTTCAGGTGGGACAGGAAGGAAAGATTGGGAGGGTGGATTAGCGCTCGAGAGGGAGAGGCTCAGAGACATCCCTTTTCGAATTGATTGCTGGGGGGGGGGGTGTGTGGAAGGGGGGATAAATATATCAATTTGGGATCCAGATGCCAGGAGGAAGGGAGTGGTATTGGCACTGGAGGGAATTGTATTATTTTTTTTTTGTTTTTTAAACAGGACTTGGTGCTGAGTTTTGGGGGTGAGCTGAAGGTGGGGGCTTGAGCACCCAGAGGGCCATGGTGGGCTTGAGGGAGGATGGGAGGCCTGCGTGGGACTGAGGGATGGAGGTGAGGAGCCCAGAAAGTCCATGTTAATGTGATCCGCATAAGGCTGCAAGTCTAATTACGCCTCCTAACGCGAGATTAGCGGATTGGGCTTCCGTGTGTTTTCCTGCTTGGTTTAAGCAGCTGAAAGCTGGGGCTCTGAGGATGGAGGAAACATTTTATTTGTAATGTATGTGCAGGTTCATTTTGTACAAAGAGAAACAATAGTAACTGCTGATTTCTTTGGGGAAAAAAAAGGTATTTGAAGATGCATTGTTTGTGTATTGTTTTTCTTTTAACAGACTTGGAAATGGATTTTAGGTCCTATGGCGTTGTATATCTGTGAGAGGATAATTAGGTTCTGCCGATCTCAGCAGGAAGTTGTCATTACCAAGGTATGTATTGCTTTGTGTCTGAGAGAAGCACATTGAACATAGCCTATTGAGCATTTTTAGTAGCAATTTTAAGGTTGCAGGTTTTTAATGACCTGTCTGTATTCTAATGTGTTCTCATCACTACTGTTTTATTTATTAGTTCTACAAGTATTAGCAATTTTAGCCTTGTCCACATGCAGGGTCTGAAGTAACGAAGATTTTTCTTTCTCTAGAGCCAATTTATATGATTTTTCCATTAGTATTTGGAAGTATCTTGAAATAGTTGTCCTACCACTACAGCCATGTGACTGCCCATGTAACTGGATAAATGTGACTGAAAGAAACAAGTTCAGGAGCAGGAAGAAGCCAGTCCTCTGACAGTGATGCATTGCACTATGGGGCGGATTTTAAAAGGCGCGCGAATAGCCTACTTTTGTTTGCGCTCCAGGCGCAAACAAAAGTACGCTGGATTTTAGTAGATACGCGCGGAGCCGCGCGTATCTGCTAAAAACCTGGATCGGCGCGCGCAAGGCTATGGATTTTGTATAGCCGGCGCGCGCCGAGCCGCGCAGCCTACCCCCGTTCCCTCCAAGGCCGCTCCGAAATCGGAGCGGCCTCGGAGGGAACTTTCCTTTGCCCTCCCCTCACCTTCCCCCACCTAACCCACCCGCCCGGCCCCTGTCTAAACCCCCCCCTTACCTTTGTCGGGGGATTTACGCCTCCCAGAGGGAGGCGTAAATCCCCGCGCGCCAGCGGGCCTCCTGCGCGCCGGGCCGCGACCTGGGGGCGGGTACGGAGGGCGCAGCCATGCCCCCGGACCACCCCGGGCCGTAGCCACGCCCCCGTACCCGCCCCCAAAACGCTGCCGACACGCCCCCGAAACGCCGCGACGACCGGGCCCGCCCCCCAACACGCCCCCGACACGCCCCCCTCGGAGAACCCCGGGACTTACGCGAGTCCCGGGGCTCTGCGCGCGCGGGAGGGCCTATGTAAAATAGGCTTCCCAGCGCGCAGGGCCCTGCTCGCGTAAATCCGCCCGGTTTTGGGCGGATTTACGCGAGCAGGGCTCTGAAAATCCGCCCCTATATGAGCATGAGTGGTAACGTTTTGCACAATCCGTACACCTTGAATGTGTTTCTTTGAAAGATTTCCAGTAAACTTCTTGCCTGTGCAGATTCCTGCTGCTAACAATACCGTAATAATAATTTAGATTTAAATATCACCTTTGATTCAAACAGGATAGCAATATACCTTTACATTTTGGAGGACAATTTTCAAAGCTATTTACGCGTGTAAACAGCGATTTATGTTCCCGAAAACTGCACTCCCTCAATGCAACTAAAAATACGTACTTTATTCCAAAAACTTCCATACCAAAGCAATAACTGCAAAACAAGAAATTCCTGAAGAATACTTGAGTAAAGGAGATTTGTTACAAGCCCTGCTGGCTTATCCCTTCAGTAGGACCCAAAAAACAGCAGGGTAGGCGATCCAGTGAAACCGTAGGAAAGCGACAAACAGGAGGATGCCACAAGAGCGTCTTTTTCAAACTTTATTGCAGGAGACGTAAAATGAATTGCGAATGCCCGACTCTGGCCGAGTTTCGCCACCTGTGGTGGCTGCCTCAGGGGCTACAAATAGACATATCAAATGTTTAATAACATCGAAATTAAATTAAAAAATAAATAATAAAAACATCAATAATTAAAAATCACACAGACATATGAAAGCACAACACGAATATTGAATAAAAATAGTAGTGACAATGGAACGGATAAATCATATAAATGTGAAATAAATACATAAAAAGATAATGAAGTAATCAAATGGAAAAAATAAATAAAAACCATATAAAAAGAATAAAAGAACACTAACAGCAACAGCAAATCAACAAGGAAATCACAAAACTAAAACAACTAAAAAAGTATTATCAAGATTCTACCTTAATGTTTCTAGAAACGTAATCACGCGATGGTCTGGATAATGTCTACAGTATACGTTCATTTCTATTAAAACGTAAAAGAAAGTCAATTGAAAATTTAAAACAATCAGTCTGTCATTAAATATGTAGATGGGGGTCAGCTATATATTATATTAGTATGGATCAGTATCTATTAAAAGTCAACCTTTTTTTTAAAGAAAAGCTGCAACTTAATTCAAAATGAAAAAACGACTGTGAATTGCATTAATATCAGAATGGAACAAAATGTCAATAATAAATTAGAAAAGAGCATTAAGATGGTACTTAATACATGTGAACAGAAAGGACAAGCTAAAAAGGGAAATAGACATAAAAAGGCATAAAAACGGAAAAAAGGAGGAAGAAGCAAAGGAAAAAAGGGAGAAAAAAGAGAAGAAAAAGGAAAAGAAGAAAAAACAAAAAGAATGGAAAAAAGGAACACAAATCAAACGGATAACGAAAGGAATATAAAAAGGAAGTATAAAATATAGAAAACAAAATATAGAAAAAACCAAATGAGACACAGCAATAAACCGAATGGACTTAGTGCAACTAATAAATAATAAAGTGAACTTAATTGTGCTAACAAATAATGTGATATAGAAATAACCAGCATGTGCGTATAAATCAATAGCATGCGCCTCCTCTCAACGGAATGTGAACTATACTATCACAGAAAAGGACGCTATTCAAAAAAGTGACATGGATGAGACAAAAAATTACCTATTGAAAAAAGAGTAATAGAAACAAAAGGGGATGTGTAGTGTGATAGAAATGATAGCTAAATGTAAAACTCAATGCGCAAGTGTAGAATAAGGTACAGAGAGTACGCTGCCAAGGTACTGAATGGTGATCGTGTGTACAAAAAAAATATATACGTGTCTGATTGTATATCTTTACCTAAGTATACAGAATTTATAATATCAAGTGAAGAAGAATCTTAAAAATGCTCTAATTCTTGATAATACAAACGCAGTGTACCATGCTGCAAAAAGAGAATCAAAGCGGACTTACATGTAGTTTATAAACCAGCAGCACGCGTCTCCTTACAGTGGAATGTGCAGAATTCGAACGCTGACTGAAACGCCATTTTAAAGGTGAATTTGGCGCCATAATCATCTAAATCACAATCAAGTTCGACACTGACGTCAGTGCAGGGAGGAGTTAGCTACTGACGAAAAAATGACGTGATGAATGGGGAGGGGAAATCAGTCAGTATGATCGTGTATGCTCTCAACAGCAGGATGCTACAAATGAATGAGTGCAAAATGACACATTACTATGTGCAAAATCTACGGGCAAAGGACAAGTACTATTTCAACGCATATGCACCTAAAGTAAATTACAACGCCAAAATAGAACAGTGCTTATGTGGTCAAAAAATATAATTTCTTACTCGGTGACCTATTGTGCAAATTCATTAAGTAACCAATTATACCTAAACATGTGAGGATAAATAAAATAAGGAAAAATGAAAATAAAAATAATATCACAAAAAATTGGATAAGGAAAAGATATTGATTAAATATACAACAAGGCAATATCTATATTAATGAAGCAATGGGAAATAAAGAATAAAAAATGAAAAATAAAAAGTAAGAATTAAAAATGAATCATGAAAAATGAAATAATGAAACATAGAGAGAATGTGAAAAAGGAGAAGAAATGTCTAGAAAAACGAGAATGTCTAAAAAAACGCAATAAACTACAGAAAAACTGACAAAGGAAATAATCAGATATATTGAAAATAAATTAAACAAACGTGAAAATGAAGAAGTGTTATTTTTGAGCAATTGTAGAAATATAGCTGACCGTACACACTCTAAAAAAACATATTTTAAAATCTTTATAGAAAAACGGATAAGTCTGTTTCGTTATTCAGACCATCAGGTGTTAAGGTATTAAAATTAAAAATGTATCTCTGTTCAAGCTGTAGAAGTAATAAATCAAAGTCACCCCCTCTCTGATTTGGTAATGGCTGTTGTATCACGCAGAACCTATAATCTTCAAACTTATGATTTTTAAGAATTGAATGCTCGACTAGGGGGTTTAGCCGGTACTGATCGATTAATGTTGCTCCTGTGTTTCGATTATTCTTTTATTTAATTCTCTAACAGTTTTTCCTATATAAATCAGATTACATGGGCAGAACACAGCGTATATAACTCCCTTGCTTTTACAATTCGTAAAGGAAGTCAATTTAAAAGCTTTTTCTTTCCCTGGTATATTCAAAAAAGATGTCTTCAAGTTAACTTTGCACACTGAGCATGTCCCACAGGGGACGATGGCCAGGTGGTCTTATATCTTTATTGCGTTTAACAGGTAAGGCAGATGGAGCTAGCATGTCTTTGAGATTCTTATCTCTTTTATTTGCGATCATTAAATTTTTTATCTTTAAAAGTACTTAAAACCTGTATAATTGGCCAATGTTTCTTTAAAATAGTGATTGATTTTATGTGACATGGTCGTATAAGTAATTGGACAGATAATACGAGATACGGTTTTTTTTCTCTTTAGTCTTTAAAAGTTCGGAACGATTTTGTTTGCAAGCCTTCAAATAACCTTTCTCAATATGTTCCTTTGGATACTTCCTCTCACTGAATCTGGTTGCCATTTCTGATGCTCTTTTTTCAGATATGGTGTCTTCAGCACACAGTCTACGTAATCTCAAAAATTGAGAATAAGGGAGGTTCTGTAGCAGGGACCTATTATGGCAACTATTAAAGTGCAACAATTTATTCGTATCTGTTGCTTTTCTGTAAATGTCTGTACTTAATATCCCGTCACATATAGTAACTTGAATATCTAAAAATGAGATACTGTGTTTGTCATAACTAATAGTGAAATTCAAGTTGGGATCCAAAGTATTCAACCAAGTCTTTTACGTTTTAATAGAAATGAACGTATACTGTAGACATTATCCAGACCATCGCGTGATTACGTTTCTAGAAACATTAAGGTAGAATCTTGATAATACTTTTTTTAGTTGTTTTAGTTTTGTGATTTCCTTGTTGATTTGCTGTTGCTTTTAGTGTTCTTTTATTCTTTTTATATGGTTTTATTTATTTTTTCCATTTTGATTACTTCATTATCTTTTTATGTATTTATTTCACATTTATATGATTTATCCGTTCCATTGTCACTACTATTTTTATTCAATATTCGTGTTGTGCTTTCATATGTCTGTGTGATTTTTAATTATTGATGTTTTTATTATTTATTTTTTAATTTAATTTCGATGTTATTAAACATTTGATATGTCTATTTGTAGCCCCTGAGGCAGCCACCACAGGTGGCGAAACTCGGCCAGAGTCGGGCATTCGCAATTCATTTTACGTCTCCTGCAATAAAGTTTGAAAAAGACGCTCTTGTGGCATCCTCCTGTTTGTCGCTTATCCCTTCAGTAGGGACAGGGGGACGCATGTCATCTAGATTACATCTCCCCTGCGTGGGCTGCTGCGTTGGTTGCTGAATCCTACTATAAAAAGCCAAGCCCGCTGAGCTGGGTGTGGATTTCAGTTAAGTCTTTCAGGAGCTAGGTAGCTTTTGTTTTATTTCTGCTTTCTTTTTCTTTCTTTTAATTTGAGAAAGATTATTAGGTCCTGTTTTGAAGTTCTTTTCAAGGAAGTCTTATCCACCTTTGCACTATTTCTTTGGATTTTTTTTTTTGAGACCTGGTCCTATCTTTGTTGCCATCTGAATTCCCTTTGCTAGAGGAATTCAGGCCCAGAGCCCACAGAAGTGCTAAGGAGCCTGGGACATCCCCAAATGTCCCTAAAGAGGAAGGGAGAAGGAAAGGAGAAGATCTGATGTGCAAGCACTGGAAAGCATCACAGATATTCTGGAGAGGAGTCGGGAGCTGCCATCCAGGTACCAAAAGGGAATGGAAGAGGTTGGAGACGTTGTAAGAAGTCTAACCAAGACGTCTTTACTAAGGTATGACAAACTGTCATCTGGCCCAGCAAAGTATCAGAACCAAATTTTGGAAGAAAGCTTCAAAATGGCCTTTGAAATTGGGAAGGATTTTGGATGGGAAGGTGATAAATTAGCAGCAAGACAGAGTGACAGATTTAGCTAGGAAATAATACTGTATATAAAGAACTGCATGAAGATGGAGTTGTAACATTATTTCATAATACTCCTTCATTGAACCATCAGTAAATTTATGTTTGAATCTTACAATGGCCTCCAGCATGATTTGCACTGAATAGTATTTATGGAAGTTGACACAATACCCAGAGCCTTGCGGAGAAATCTTCCCCCTCTACAGGAAATCCTGTTTGATTTTCATCTGAATTGTTCTTGTGTTATATGTATTTATGATTTGCACCCTATTGTTACTATTTTTTGTTACAGTTTATATTTATTGTCTTATGATATGCCTCTAGATGAAGTACAGGTTATTTGGATGGGTAGACAATGAATATACAGTAAAAAATAAAAGAGAAATGTATAAGAACACCATTACTAATAGTAGTATCAGTACCAAATGATACTTCTGCACTATGTATGGAGAGAAGATGATCAAGTACTAAGAAATGCAATCAGAGACTATGAGAATGTGGCAGAAAGATACAGAAATAGTCCCAATTGTATTGGTTGCCGCCAGCTTGACTCAAAAGAACGTTAAGGCACACCTTGATATGTTTAGGGAATGAAACTCAGAACCAACGTCAGGAAGTACTTCGTCACAGAGAGGGTGGTGGATGCCTGGAATGCCCATCCGGAGGAAGTGGTGAAAGCCAAAACAGTGAACGAATTCAAAGGGGCGTGGGATAAACACTGTGGATCCCTAAAGGCTTAAAGGATGGAACTGAAGAAAAGAGAGCATGGGGGTAACTTGCTGATACCATGGTTACTACCCTAAACCAATAAGCCTGATACTTTGATGCCACTCAAGCACTGCTCTCTGCTTCAATGGCAGGGTTTTGGAAAAGGAGAATTGGATTCGTACAGAACCAACGAGGGCCCTGACTTTTACGGTCTGGGAAACTGATAAGCATGGGGTAACCTACTTGGCGCAGCAGATTTTATTTATTTATTTATTTATTTATTTATTTATTTATTTAAGTGATTTTATATACTGGGATACGTTGGGAACATCATCTCGGTTCACAGATAACTAAATACAGCAACGAGCTTTACAGAGAACAAGTTACAAAGTGTAACGCGGTTAACGGAATAATTAACAATAGGTAACAATGAATAGTTGTAACAAGTAGCAAAGTGAAACGCACTTCACAGGGTTAAAGTGGCAAAGTGTAACGCATTTCACAGGGAACAGTTAACAACTGGTAACAATGAATAGTAACTGGTAACATTAAGTTGGGTAGGTTAATCGGGGTGGAAGGGTATTGTCAGTGGGGAAAGGGGGGAGATGTAGAGAGAGATAGAGGAATGTTGCAGAGTGGGACTACCAGGGACATGCGTGATATTTTAATGATGTTTTAAACAGGGGCAAAAGAGAAGAACAGGGGGGTATTAAGGAGATTAAGAGGGGACTTAGGTGAAGGCCTGTTTAAAGAGTCAGGTCTTTAGGTTCTGTTTGAATCTTTTTTGACAAGATTTTAGGCGAAGGTTAGGAGGCATTTTGTTCCAGAGGGCGGGTCCGGCAGTGAGAGGGCACGTGCCCTGGTGGATTTGAGTTTGGACAGCTTAGGAGAGGGAGTGTGCATTGAGGCAAGGTGTTGAGCCCTGGTGGGTCTGTTATGGGTACGGATTCGGAGGTGATCCTTGAACCAAGGCATGTCATGGTTGTAGATGGTTTTCTAGATAAGGGTAAGTGTTTTGTAAATGATCCTGGAGTTGATTTGTAGCCAGTGTAGGTGCTTGAGGACGGGGGTGATGTGGTCTCCTCGGTGGGCATTGGTGAGTACACACGCTGCTGTGTTTTGGAGCATCTGTAAGGGCCGGAGGGCATTCTTTGGGAGGCCGAGGAGGATGGCATTGCAATAATCAAGTTTGGCTAAAATGGTAGCAGATACTACCATAAGCTTAATGGGCAGACTGGATGGACCATTTGACCCTTTTCTGCCGTCATTTCGGTGTTTCTGTGTTGCCTGCACATAGGAAGGCATACCCCGCCCCCCCCCCCCCCCACCCCTGCACCCCTGACACACATACTCACCACACTCTCGCCATTACATACCCCAACAAATTTCTCACACACCACCACACACATACACCCCATGCTCTTCCTCACCCACACACACCCTAGTCACA